>NC_066581.1:96287003-96617315 GCF_024323335.1 Lathyrus oleraceus
TACTGTTAGAGATTAACAATATATATGGACTCTTAATCCATCACTTAATCAAGATTAATGAAAAATGAGATTTCTCCAAATTAAGCTTATGTGCATTTTGGATTTTTAACTCTTTTGAATTTAGAAGCATGACAGCAGAAAATTGATACTTTGAGCAAGTCAAAAATATCATTTGGAAGCTGGTTGCATAGGCCTTATTTCCCAATTCCTCATATTTCCAAATTTGGACGATTTTGCCCCTCCTTCTAAATAATTCACTTCAAAAATGGCCTTTTGCATTGAGCCTTTTCCAAGAAATCCAATTATGCACCCTTGAAGTACACATTAAATGGAGTTTGTGCATATAAAGAACTTGCAATTTGGACAATCCATGTGGTAGTCATGCCCTCCCGATTACGGGTCTTTTTTGAAATTCATCTGACCATATCTTGCAAACCACACATGGGATTTTTGAGTTCTTGGACTTCTTGGAAAGGTGAGATCAAGATCTTCAACTTTCATGTTGGACAAATTTTGATTTGAAGCTTGTATCATGACTTTATCTTGAGGGGAAAAACTTTCCATTTTGGGCAGCTGAGATTACAGGTCCACTTGCCATTTTGGGAAACTGTCTGCCTGAGCTCAATTCCTTCAACCTTGGTCTTTGAAATGCCAAATGAAGTTTATATAGACATGAATGAGACATATTCAACCAATTCCAATCATCAAATCACTGATTAAATGTACAGTTGACCACAGTTGACTTTTATTGACTTTCGGTTGACTGAACAATGACTGGTGACTTCTGAGCATCCAATCTTTGGCCAAACCACTTCAAGATGATCCTTGGACCATATGAGCTTAAAAAATCAACCCTAGGGCTTTGTCTTAATGAAAATGGCACTTGCTTGCTTGATTGACTGATTCTCCTGATCAGTTGACCTAGTTCATCAACTGAGCTTGCACTTGGGCACATGGACAATGCAATGTTATGCAGTGGACATTGTTAATGTTATGATCTAATATGAAATGAATGTACACAATGGTAGGGTGCAAATTTGAGGTGCTACAGCTGCCCCTATTCAATCAACTGGGAACCCGAATGGATGAGAGCATCGGCTGTCAGACTTTCAGGGTAAACAGGGATTGAATACCAAGAACCGTAGAAATTTGCACACTGTTGGGAAATCTTTTTTGTTTTCTTCTTTCTTATTGTTTTTTTTTTCAGAGGTACAAGCACATCCAAACATCGACACACGATGAATGGGAATCAGAAATCTCAACTAGATGCCAGCGGACAACTAGGAAAAACTCAACGTTTACCAAGACCAACGGAGAGGTAAATCAACTCTACTGGGGATAACCAGGAAAGGATACAACCATACGTCAACGGACGTAATGGGGAAAAACTCAACGTTTACCAAAACCAACGGAGAGGTAAATCAACTCTACTGGGACGACCAAGAAAGGATACAACCATACGTCAGCGGACGCAATGGGAAAAACTCAACGTTTACCGAAACCAACAGAGAGGTAACCAATCATTAATGAATGAATGGAAAGAGAGATACAACCATACGTCAGCGGACGTAATGGGGAAAAACTCAACGTTTACCAAGACCAACGGAGAGGTAACCAGACATCATAGGATGAATGGGAAGACTCAACCAGACGTCATAGGACGAAAGGGAGAAGCTCGACGTTTATCGACACCAACGGAGAAGGAGAAAACTCAGCCAAGACGTCATAGGACGAAAGGGAGACTCAACCAGACGTCATCGGACGAAAGGGAGAAGGAGAAAACTCAGCCAGACGTCATAGGACGAAAGGGAGACTCAACCAGACGTCATCGGACGAAAGGGAGAAGGATAAAACTCAGCCAGACGTCATAGGACGAAAGGGAGAAGGAGAAAACTCAGCCAGACGTCATAGGACGAAAGGGAGAAGGAGAAAACTCAGCCAGACGTCATAGGACGAAAGGGAGACCAAACCAGACGTCATCGGACGAAAGGGAGAAGGAGAAAACTCAGCCAGACGTCATAGGACGAAAGGGAGAAGGAGAAAACTCAGCCAGACGTCATAGGACGAAAGGGAGACTCAACCAGACGTCATAGGACGAAAGGGAGAAGGAGAAAACTCAGCCAGACGTCATAGGACGAAAGGGAGAAGGAGAAAACTCAGCCAGACGTCATAGGACGAAAGGGAGACTCAACCAGACGTCATCGGACGAAAGGGAGAAGGAGAAAACTCAGCCAGACGTCATAGGACGAAAGGGAGACTCAACGTTTATCGACACCAACGGAGAAGGAGAAAACTCAGCCAGACGTCATAGGACGAAAGGGAGAAGGAGAAAACTCAGCCAGACGTCATAGGACGAAAGGGAGACTCAACCAGACGTCATCGGACGAAAGGGAGAGGAGAAAACTCAGCCAGACGTCATAGGACGAAAGGGAGACTCAACCAGACGTCATCGGACGAAAGGGAGAAGGAGAAAACTCAGCCAGACGTCATAGGACGAAAGGGAGAAGGAGAAAACTCAGCCAGACGTCATAGGACGAAAGGGAGACTCAACCAGACGTCATCGGACGAAAGGGAGAAGGAGAAAACTCAGCCAGACGTCATAGGACGAAAGGGAGACTCAACGTTTATCGACACCAATGGAGAAGGAGAAAACTCAGCCAGACGTCATAGGACGAAAGGGAGACTCAACGTTTATCGACACCAACGGAGAAGGAGAAAACTCAGCCAGACGTCATAGGACGAAAGGGAGACTCAACGTTTATCGACACCAACGGAGAAGGAGAAAGCCACTTCACGAGGGAAAGGCACCACAACCGGAAACCGAATAGGACGTCTACAGGGGATTCTGGCTGGGAAATCAACCAGACATTAATGAATGACTGGGAATAGGGTATACAATCAGACGTCATCGGACGAATGAGAAAAACACAACGTTTATCGAAACCAACGGGGAGGTAGATCCACTTGGGGAAGGGTACAACTAGACATCATAGGATGACTAGGAAAAACTCGACGTTTATCGACACCAACGGAGAGGAGGACTCTGAGGGGAATCATAAGGCATTACCAAATGATCTGTGGGGAATAAACAACTAGACGTCAGCGGACGGCTAGGAAAAACTCGACGTTTATCGACACCAACGGAGAGGAGGTTCAACTGGGGAAGACCCTGTGGGGAAAGATATCCACTATACGCCAACGGACGCATAGGAAAAACTCGACGTTTATCGACACCAACGGAGAGGAGTAATCTCTTCTGGGGAGAGTGAACACAACCAAATCATCAATGGATGATGGGAAAAACTCGACGTTTATCGACACCAACGGAGAGGAGGACTCTTCTAGGGAGAGCGAACACAACCAAATCATCAATGGATGATGGGAAAAACTCGACGTTTATCGACACCAACGGAGAGGAGGAAACTCACTGGGGATCAAGGTCACGACAGAGAGTCGACAGGAAGGAACACCAAAGATACCGGGTTGTAGGTAGAAAACAGGTGACCGACCAAAACGTGAATTGGTTTGTGTTCCAAAACACTCAACATCCTGAAGAGGGCTGGAAAAGCGATCTTGTTAGAGGATGGACATTCGATTCCACAGGGAATACGAATCTTACTCGACTGGGGAGGACAAAACTTCGACCCAAGAGCGCATGAGACATATCATCTATAGCCGTCAAAACGTAGATAACACACTCGCATGGAAGGTTATCCATAACCGGGTTGTAGGTTGTTAGATGGATAAAACGACCGAAATCACCCTGAAGAGAGCGAAAGCAAACTTGTTAAGGGATGGATATTCGATTCCACAAGGAATACGAATCTTACTCTGCTGGAGAAAACAATCAAAAGACTGACCAGAGAGTGCATGAGATATATTATCTATAGCCATCGAAACGTAGATAATACACTCGCATGGCAGATTACCCATAACCGGATTGCAGGTTGTTAAATGGATAAACGACCGAAAAGAAAGGCATCGGGTACCAGACTAGGTATGCAAAAGATGACCAATCAAAAAAGGGATAAAGTTGCCTACTCGGAGCAAATATCCAAAAGGAAGGGGAAGACCCACTGGGGACAATACTGCTTGATCAAGGCAAGTATCCAGAGGGGGCAAGACTATCAATACCGCAAACTGGGTACTGATAACTGCAAGAAGGGATTACATCTACCGGCTAGTAGGCAGAAAACCACGGAAAAGGTAACCGTCATCGATAGGATGAGCACACAGGGTTAACTCCACCAAGGGGATGAAAGTGGGATTTTACAACTACCGGTTCGCAGGTAGAAAACCACAAAGATAGGACTTACAACTACCGGTTTGTAGGTAGAGGCCAACAAACAGAATAAACCACAAAGGTTACCTCTGCTAGGGGACGAAAGTGGGATTTTACAACTACCGGCTCGTAGGTGGAAAACCACGACGATAGGACTTACAACTACCGGTTTGTAGGTAGAAGCCCAAAAATTCCGCTGAGGATAAGATGAATGAGTGCCGATTAGTGAGCAACTATTCATTCATACCACAGGGAAGGACAAGAAACAGCCGACGGGGAGCCAATTTAGGATTGATTCCAAAAGGCAGACTGAAACAAGACTCATCCCAATGAGGAAAGAACTCAATAGGGAAAACCCATCCCAAGGGGAGGGAACGGAAACAACCGTCATCCACGAGGACACAACTCGTGGGGAGCGCAGAAGGAAATGACAGACATTTTCTGCTTAAAGGGTCAACTCTACGTGGAGAGATCAGACACACCCACATCTGCTAGGGGGATAACACTGCTGGGGATACCCGCTCGACTAAGGAGTCGCTTGCTGAGAAAACACCAACCTCTCAACCATGCTGGGGAACCCAACTCTGAAGCCGATCCAATGGCGCGATGCTAAACTCTTTCCAACAACCCAATCTTGGCTGGTCACCACGGCCTAGGGCTAATGGACATGTTTGCAATGTTGATGCATGAGTTTTTTTTTTGTTTTACACAATGCCCCATGATCATGGAAATGCTATGCACTAATGATGCAATATGCTATGCTTATCTAAATGATGGATGCATAAACACACGTCTCCTCCAGAGACAACACCGGGGAACTCCAGGAACTGCACTGAGGATCTCATTACCACGTCAACTTCCACCCTGCTGGGGAAAGACAAACCTTGCTGGGGATGATCTCCATCGAACCCGGACTTGCTTGGCGATTACCCTGCTAGGGGAGGCAACCCATGCTTGTCTCTACTGGGGATGATTCCACCGGACTCGGTCCGCTTGGGAACCTTGCTGGGGGAAAACCGACAACACAACTTCTGCTGGGAAGACAGCTTCAGACTTGGAAAACAATCACAACTCCGCTGGGGATACGGTAACCTTCAGGCTTGCTGAGGAGGCACCGACCTCGAATCTGCTAGGGAGATGACACTCTCAAACCCATTGGGGAAATACGGCCTATCGGACACGGGCCGCCCTTCGATTCGTCGAACACTGGTGTTCATCATCCTACCACAGTGTTGACTTTCCGCTTTTGAGAACTCCCAGGCTCATCTTGGACTGTTCTGATTCATCCCCTTGTATTCCCGAATCCTCCGTACTTCACGGGGATCGAACTCCTGGGATTCATACAAACTTTCCAGTCCTTAGACTTTGAAGAATCTTCTTGATTAACCCTCCAGGATCGTCGTCGTAATCCTTCACCGTTCTTTCATTGTTCGTCTATCCCTTGCCCCTGGTTGGACTCTGTGGGGATCTTTTGTCAAAAGGCTCCATATCACTACTTGCCAGCGAATGAAGATATCTAACAGCACCTGCACAAGAGATTGTTAGATAAAAGCGTGCCCCAGGCGTGCCAACACTTCAACATCTTGGTCACTCAAACTTCCGAATAAGATTTCCAGATTTCAATCTTATAAGCATGCATCGGAAGGGACCTCTATGTTTCAAAATGCAAATATTCTTATCAAAACGAACAGATGTTTTCGTAATCAAAGCGGTAATGAAAACAAAAACAAAACTATTTGACTGAACACGCACTTTATTGACTGAAACAAAAAGGATGGCTCAGAATTGAGCAACACACAGGAGGCAAACCCTGGAAAGAGGTGATTGCGCATAAAAGGAAAAAAAATCTACCCTAATGGCAATGTGAAACCATGGTCTCATCGGGTTCCAACTCGGTTATACCCCATATGTCCTCAAGACTTCCCGCACTTTCTGTCTTCTGAACAAGACGCTTCCAATCGATCTCTGCCGGAGACTATCCAAGCCATATCTCAAGCACAAACGATCATGCTGGACGCAGTTGTTCGTTTCAATCCCTCTTTTGCCTGGACCGCCCTTTCAGGTTTCAGTCCACCGGGATACCCTTTTTTGCCCAAGTCGCCCTTGTGGGGTTTTCGACTTGCCGGGTGTACAGTTTTTTCATTATCCCTAACTTTTGCCCGAACCTTTTCTCTTTTTTCTTGGTTCGCCGGGATGCCCATTTTTGCCTGGACTCTTATTCTTTTTGTCCAGCGGGTCAATTTTTTTTTCACGAAGTATCTTCTAACTGCGTCCGCATTCACAGGGATTGGAAAATCTTCATCATCCGTGGTCGTCAGCAACAAGGCTCTGTCAGAGGAGACTTTTTTTTTTTTGACCACGAACGAACCTTCATAATTTGTTCATCCACTTGCCCCACGATCGTTGAGGAGGAAGGATCCTTTTCAACACCACATCTCTTCCATGCTACCCACGAGGTCACACGTCTCGGTTAACAACACGCTTCATTTACTGGGTACAACTGCCCCATGACGAGTAACTGCCAGCCTCTTCTTCTCGGTCAGGCTCAACGTATCATACCGAGTCCTCATCCACTCGCCTTTTTCTAACTTCTCATCCATCCGGATTCTCCACGATGAGATTTGGCCTCCAGCAGGCAATATCACTTCCATCCCATACTGAATGAGGAAGGCGTTGCCCCAGTAGATGTACGTATCGAAGTACGACACTCCGAATACCAACTTCGTACTCAGCCACCATCGTTGGTGCGTTCAAATGTTACCGGGGAAGCACTAGCTCATTCACTTTAAACTCTCCCCATCAGACATCAGAATCCGTTCGGATTCAGGGTCAGGCCCCTCCTCCGGGATCGGTCACTCTCAATCTTTCGATTTGAGTACCTCGAGATGTCCTCATCAGGGACTCCAAACTTCCTTGGTTGAGAATCATCGATGGGTTGTTAGGCGAGATAACCATACAATACCCTCCTCTTGATTGCCTTCTGGGAGGTGTACTGATTATCGTATTCAGTTGACACCATTTGCCCTCTCGCAACCCGTCCGGTCAACGCTGTCTCCTCGAGCACATACTTGATCAGATCCACTTTGGACATCCACAAGGTGGTATGAACCAGCATACTGTCTCAGTCGGCGAGCAGCCTATGCCAAAGTACATCAAGCTTTCTCGAACGGTGAGTGTATTGTTTCACAGTCGATAAACTTTTGCTTAGGTAAATTGCATGCTCTTTTCGACAAGACTTGTTATGCCGACCCATTACCCCTCATAGATCCCTCGAGGGCTGTCAAGTACCAGATTTAACAGTCGTTTCTTCCCCGGAAGGTATCAGAATCAGAGGTTCCTGCTACTCATTTTTCTTTCCATGCCCCTTGGCAGTCATCATTCCACCTGACCATTTGTTTTCTTTTTTTTTTCGGCTCAGGCGTTTCTTGTATTGTTTTTTTTTTTTTTTTTTTTTTTTTTTGCAGGATCGACCTCGATTCCTCTTATCCGCTCATAATAAGCCTCGACAGCTTACCGGACAGCACTCCATAAGTGCACTGATTCGATCTCAACGGTATGAGTTATCTCTACCTGTCAACAACTGGATCAAGTCCACCGGGTGCCCCTCTTCTGCTTGGGACTTTTGTCATCATGTCATCAACATGGCATTCGCTTTCACGATGATTCATATCATGAAACAAAGTCACCGTAGCCCTTTGATCCGTGGCACCGACATTCTTCTTCACTAGAGGATAGTCTTCTCTCGATGGTAGCTCGTGCCCCACAACATGGGTATTCCACCCTGGTGTACCTTGATGCAACCAGGTGAAGATATCAACCTGCTCTTTCAACAGGGCTACCATTCTGTTCTTGACTTGCCTCTGAAGCGGCCTCAACTTTCATTTCCCTTCTGACCTCGGCGGTACTTGGGATTACCATCTTGACTTGCTCCTCGTGTGGTTGAATCACCTTCTCCTCTTGTTTCAACAACCTGGCTATTTCCAGCAGATCACAATCTTCCTCGCCTTCTTCTTCGGCATGATAGATCGGATTATCGAAGTCATATAGAGGTGTAACCAAATTGTTATCGATGAGATCAGGAAGGTAATCACTTTTGTGGTTGGAACAAGACAAGTTCAAAAGAAAAACGAAAAACATTGCCATTTTTATTTGTTTTAAAAACTGCAAAAAGTGAAAAACAGGGAACACCGCTTTAATCACAAAACATCCATTTATTACTGATGCAAAATGTTGCACAATGAAACACATGAGATGGCCCTTACAATGGACCAGTACGTTTCGGGCAAAACGTATGGCTTTCATGCAAACAAAATTAAAACACAGAAATGCTACACTTCCGGATGAGCGACAGTGGTGATTTTGGAGGCCTTCCAATTGCCTGGTACGCACGACTTTATCCACAACTCGAGCTCGCGGTCGCGGTCGATCTCTTCACTCACTGAACAAGCATGATCAGAATCCAACATTCCTGCACTGACAAAGATGTACGGTGGACGACGTCCTCTGTTTGGTCTAGACGACTCTTGATCTGGCCGATAACCGATCCCAAACATGTCTGCCTTTACCGGTGTTAAGTGGATCCATCAGTTTGGATTTGTTGCCCCTAGCAGGAAATTTGAACAGACGAGCTATGCGCACCGGTTGACACCTACAAAATAGCAAATGGGTTAGTATGACTCACACATGCAATGTCTATCCGTACCAGGAATATTCCGTCCTTGGATTCTAGCATCACTGAGACAAATAATTTTTCATCAACAACATTCTGACATCTGGATATCTCTCAACCAGAATCTTAATCAAAAATGGACCCTGAATACGGACAGACATGGGTTGAATGCAGATGAATGCGAAATGAGACCGAGGCAAATGCATGAATGCAGGTCACTGTGCCACCAAGTCATCTGAGGACCCATCAAATCTCTGGACCAGTCACAGACAACGGGACTAAGTCACCATAAATCCGACTTGGGGAGTTCCGAAATAAACGGAACCGGAGACTACATCACTATCACAGGAACATCCACTGAACGGATGACAGCCAGATTCTCTGAACAAGTACTTTCAAATTCAACCCGGGGATCCGAAATAAACGGAACCCGCTGATAAACCACGGACAGAACTCCGGCGTCCCAGAAATAAATGTCCACAATTCACAGTCACCATTAGTGCCAAGAGTCACCAACAAGTCACCAACAAGTCAGCAACAGTACCTGTAATAATCATTCCCTCCCACTCACGGGTGTCATCTAGGCCAGGGTAAGGTCGAGAGAAACGCAGCATAAATAACCTTTCGCAGAATATCATCCTGTGCACACCCGATGTATGCACCGATAATATCCCACCAGGGTCTGAACTGCTCGTGATATCAATGTTCCGCTAAGTGGCGCCATACCACCCGCTTCCCATGAATCACTCTATTCCTAGGTTTCCTAGATTGCACTCATAGCCTGGGTATTGGGCCTTTTACCTCGAGTAAATCCCACCCCCAATCAGAGAAAACACAGCCAGCACAGCAGATAAAATGAATGAATGCAAACATTAATGCACACATTGAATGCAAACAGTAAACGACATGAATGCAATACATAAAGCAGCATATAACAACCAAAGCCCTAACCTAGAGAGCGCTAGGAGAGACTCGCTTAGGGAAGAAGGACCAGCACAGGTCAACTTCTCTACCATATTCCCCAGCAAAGTCGCCAGCTGTCGCATTACGCGAAAAACCGGCGGGAAACGAAGAACAACTGAGCCGCCACCGTGCGTTATTTATCCCAAAAGAGGGAAAGGAAACGCTCGAAGTAAACCTGGAAAAGACATGGTCTCGCGACCAAAGAGAATGGGATCGGGAGTCGGTTATGCGAAGGGAAGGTATTAGCACCCCTACGCATCCGTCGTACTCGACGGGATCCACGCATAATAGGAAGGAAAATGGTTGCTAAACACTGCTCACACACACACACTGGCTGAAGGAGACACAAGAAAACAGACAAGACTGACTCGGCAGGACATCGTATCCTGGGCCTACTTAGTCTATCAAGCATAGACATCATAGTCAAAGTAGTTCGGACTGGGGGAACGACACATGCTCGCTAGGATGTCGCATCCTATGCATACGTATCTCCTTTGGACGAAGGAGAATCAGAGCATTCGTAGCTCGGCTAACACGCGCACAAACAAACACAGGCAAAGGCAAACGTAGAGCCCGACAACCAAATGATGGAATTATGTCGGCATCCGAACCAAAACACACTCAAAAGGGCAAACATGGAGCCCGACAACCAATTGATGGGATTATGTCGGCATCCGAACCAAAACACACTCAAAAGGGCAAACATGGAGCCCGACAACCAATTGATGGGATTATGTCGGCATCCGAACCAAAACACACTCAAAAGGGCAAACATGGAGCCCGACAACCAATTGATGGGATTATGTCGGCATCCGAACCAAAACACACTCAAAAGGGCAAACATGGAGCCCGACAACCAATTGATGGGATTATGTCGGCATCCGAACCAAAACACACTCAAAAGGGCAAACATGGAGCCCGACAACCAATTGATGGGATTATGTCAGCATCCGAACCCAAAACACACAACAGCATGCAACAAGAAGAAGGGTCTCAATTGCAACTAGGGCAAGAGAAGGGGAAGGTCTCAATCGCAACGAGGGCGAGAGAAAAGAATTAGTGTTAGTTGTTAGTCAAACTCGACAAGACATCGCATCTCGTGCCTACGTATCTCATCTGAACATGAGAATCAGAGTTGCCGTAGTTCGGCTAAACTATTCCTGTTGGTTTGTGTTTTTTAAGTGGACGACGTCACTACGCAATCTACCTGATGCTCGACCTTTGGAGACTTACTCACCTGTAGTAGAAGGAGTTGACGTATCC
This sequence comes from Lathyrus oleraceus, assembly GCF_024323335.1. NCBI lineage: Eukaryota > Viridiplantae > Streptophyta > Magnoliopsida > Fabales > Fabaceae > Lathyrus > Lathyrus oleraceus. The sequence continues at coordinate 96,298,181 of NC_066581.1, forward strand.
TTAAGAGGGGATAATGTTTGTTTGTGTTTTAGGAAAGCTCAAGCAAGAAAGGAAGTCCTATACGAAGGAACCGTGCTACCTTAATTGACATGCAAACGAGACTACGCGGAGTCTAGCAAACCTAGGGGATACAATCACACCACACAAACACATACAGCATGAAATAAACACACCAACAAGGGGGCTCAAACATCGGGGCTAGGCTTTAGTCGAGGGGTCATATCAACCTCAACAAACAAGCCTCTGTATCGGGGTCAGGTTAGCTCTTAACCTTGCCATTGAGGGGCTAAGGTGAAGCTAGATGAAAGGTGATGAGGGGTGTGCCTCATTGCTTCTATCTCAAGTCAGAGAGAGCATCAGACAAGGGAGCGTGGGTCCAGAATGGGGGGACCCTTCTACGCTCAGGACATAGACTCGACTGTACAATGTACAAGATCTTGGGCTTGGATCTCAATGCTACAACCATGTAATGGGAGCAAGGAGAAGACTCACTGAATAGTGGGGGATAGATTGCTTATCCCTACCTTCCACCAATTGCCTCAAATGAGGACTTTCCCTGCTTAGGACAAATATAAACATACACAAGCATTGCCTCTTAAGGAGGACTTCAGACAGTTTGCCCGGCCCGGTAACAGCCGGGTCTCCAGACTACATGAAGAAGAAAGTTCTATACCTCAATGCCAATTGCTTATAAGCGAAGCAATGCAAGTTCTTAAGAGAACTGAGCAACTAAGTGTACCTGTACAAAAGTCAAACAGAATCAGTATCTACTTTCACAAACAGACAACAATATAAGAATCAATAATGTACAATCAAACAACAATGTGCAAGGCACAAGGCTCAAAGCTCAAATGCTATGCATCCTACAAAACAGCCACATTAGTTTACAAGTATCAAGCAAAACATCCCAAATGTGAGACAATTTCCTTAATCCTTAACTTCTTAACCTGAAAAGGCACAATCAACTTCAAATGTAAGTAATAAGACCACTAGGACAAGCCTAGGGTCCAAAAGATGAAAAAATCCTAAAACAGCAACCAATTCATGATCAAAGTCAAGCTATTTCAATAACAAAGGGATCCCAATTGGTCCCACACCCTAACTATGCACACATTTCAATTTATGCAACATATAAGGCAAAAGATGCAATGTTAAGTCACATATGAATGGCCGGCAAGATCACATACAAATAAATGCCAAAAAGGATCAATAAAATCCACAAAAATCATATCATAAACAGGGGACATTCAACAAGCTTCATGTCAATTTTCAAGCCATTTGGACTAGTGGAACTATTGGAATTAATTAAACATGTCAAAGCATGCAAAAACAACATCAAATGAAGTCCAAAGGTATACATCAACTTCAATCCAATGGTAAACAGTGACATTACATGGGAAATGGATGGGACCAAAGCTAAATGAAAGCTTAATGTGTTAGGAACTACCCTACCAAGTTTCATGATCATATGGTTAAGTATGAGGATATGGCAACATGAATAAGAATGTGTCACAAGCTAAGTCCTAACAATGATAGGCAGCAAGGAAAAATATGAATCAAATTGAAAAATGGATTGTAAAAATCCACAAAAATTCACAGGGGATGTTAACATGTCAAATGAGCTTCATGCAAAAATTTAAGGCCATTGGCCAGAGGGAAGCATGGTAAACAATTAGGGGAAAATAGCCTATCAAACTATGTCACATATATCCATACTCAAATTCAATAATTCACATATAATAAACCATAGGCCCAAAAATTTCCAAACCTATGTCAAAAAATCCAGAAGGATGTCAAGAATCAATATCTCAATTTTCATTCAATTTGGATATGGTATGTGGTTTCTATAATTTAAATGGTAGAACATGTGAATTTTGTATACATTACAATGATCTCTATACCAATTAAATTTTACCACAAGCACAATTTCTATTTTTGTATCCATTAAAAAAGTAGAGAAAAAATGGGAATGAACAAAAAAAGTCTTGAATTTTTTGGATGAAAATTGGTGAATATATGATTTTTTGAAGTTTTTAAATAATTATTGAATATTTATTTAGGTTTTAATTGGTTTTAATTAATTAATTTGGTGATAATGGCAAGATGGTAATACTTAAAGCCCCAGCCAAAACGCAGCGTTGCAATTGGATGATGTGGACGGCTGAGATTTGATCTGGTCAGGAAAAACACGGAAACGCAAAGCAATTGGACGGAAGCAGGATCTACAAGCGTCTTTTTCCAGAAAATGGATGAAGTTCATCGTCTTCATCAGCGTTCTTCGCTGGATTTCCAGGTTTTGGCCAAATCGCCATGGAAATTTACAAGCTACACACCGGTCGAACCGGTTTTCCACCAGGAACACGAATATGGAATCAATTTCATCTATAGAGTACTATACAGTGCAAATCGATGGAAAAAGGAAATCGCGACGAAACCTAAATTTGCAATAACTCAACCAATTTCCAACAATTTCTAATTCTACAAGTTGATATACAATCTACAAAGCATAATCTACAACATCCCTAACTCAATTTGACCGATTATTAGTTTCGATTTCCGACCTTTCTTGATGAGCAGTGATGGATTCGGCGTGATTTTGAGCTCGATGTACAGAAACAGATGCAGCAAAGTGGCGTGGAAGGTGCGTGGAGTGATTCTTGAAGCTCGAAAATCTCCGAATCGAACAAATTCTTGGACTGTGATGGAAGCTAGCAGGTTTTACAACAGTTGCAAATCGACTGCGATTTCACTCCAATCTTCCTCAACAGCAGTTCAAGATTACCTGCAAATCAATAATCAACAGAGAAATTCGCTCCAAATTGATGAAGTCTTGGTGAATGATCAAAAAAATGTTGTGAAAATTTTTGAGCAAAAATGAGAGGAATTGAGATTTTTGTGTTTGGATTTTCTGTTATGATGAAAAGTGATTGCAGAAAAAATTGATTAGTTTCCAATACTGTTAGAGATTAACAATATATATGGACTCTTAATCCATCACTTAATCAAGATTAATGAAAAATGAGATTTCTCCAAATTAAGCTTATGTGCATTTTGGATTTTTAACTCTTTTGAATTTAGAAGCATGACAGCAGAAAATTGATACTTTGAGCAAGTCAAAAATATCATTTGGAAGCTGGTTGCATAGGCCTTATTTCCCAATTCCTCATATTTCCAAATTTGGACGATTTTGCCCCTCCTTCTAAATAATTCACTTCAAAAATGGCCTTTTGCATTGAGCCTTTTCCAAGAAATCCAATTATGCACCCTTGAAGTACACATTAAATGGAGTTTGTGCATATAAAGAACTTGCAATTTGGACAATCCATGTGGTAGTCATGCCCTCCCGATTACGGGTCTTTTTTGAAATTCATCTGACCATATCTTGCAAACCACACATGGGATTTTTGAGTTCTTGGACTTCTTGGAAAGGTGAGATCAAGATCTTCAACTTTCATGTTGGACAAATTTTGATTTGAAGCTTGTATCATGACTTTATCTTGAGGGGAAAAACTTTCCATTTTGGGCAGCTGAGATTACAGGTCCACTTGCCATTTTGGGAAACTGTCTGCCTGAGCTCAATTCCTTCAACCTTGGTCTTTGAAATGCCAAATGAAGTTTATATAGACATGAATGAGACATATTCAACCAATTCCAATCATCAAATCACTGATTAAATGTACAGTTGACCACAGTTGACTTTTATTGACTTTCGGTTGACTGAACAATGACTGGTGACTTCTGAGCATCCAATCTTTGGCCAAACCACTTCAAGATGATCCTTGGACCATATGAACTTAAAAAATCAACCCTAGGGCTTTGTCTTAATGAAAATGGCACTTGCTTGCTTGATTGACTGATTCTCCTGATCAGTTGACCTAGTTCATCAACTGAGCTTGCACTTGGGCACATGGACAATGCAATGTTATGCAGTGGACATTGTTAATGTTATGATCTAATATGAAATGAATGTACACAATGGTAGGGTGCAAATTTGAGGTGCTACAATGTGTGTTGAAGTTTTTATTTAACTTCTGTACCTATGTATGTATGCTGTGGATGTGTGCTGCAATTAGAAGTTTTTATTTAACTTCTGTATGGGTGCTGTTATGTGAAGTTTTTTTAACTTCCATGTGTGTGAGTGTGCTGCCACTCTGAGTGTATTAGCTAGGTCTATTTCCTGCTAGATGTGTGATTCCGTTGCTATGAACTCTGTTATGGGGATCAAAGTGTTTTAGCCAAAAATTTGCCAAAGGGGGAGTTTGTAGGTGTTTAATTGGCTGCATTATATGGTAAAACACTAGCTGGATTCTAATGTCCTGACTGATGTCATGACATGGTGTGTATGTGTGACTGCACTGTAGGTTAGAATATCTAACTGTACTCTGATGTCTTGACTGATGTCATGACACACTTGAGTAGTTACTGCAGGATTAGCTAATACAGGATTTATTGAATGTCAAACTGGATGTTGTGACATTCATCCCTGTCAGCAGATACTAAGGAATAGAACAGCTGGTGTTCTGGTAGAACTTAGTATTTAATTCCAGTCTGGTTATCAAGGAAATACCAGACCTGGCATAAGGCCTATTGACTGAATGTCAAACTGGATGTTATGACATTCATCATTGACAGCATATACTGAACAATAGACAGAGTGGTGTTCTGCTATACTTCAGCATGTTTCTTAGTCTGTTCTTCAAGAGGATAACAGAACTGACTTAAGGCCAAATGTGTAAATGTCAAATTGGATGCTTTGACATTTATTAATGTAAGTTGTTACTGTAGAATGGACAGATTGGTCCTGTATAGTTCAGCAAATTTGTACAGTCTGTTTTCAGGAAAAACAGACTTAGCATATGGACCTTGATGTCAAGCTGAATGTTGTGACATTCATTCCTGACAGCATATGTTGTATTGTAGGTTGTTTAGTTTTTCTGTTTCAGCATTTTTCTCAGGCTAAAATCCAGGAAACCAACAACCAAGCTACAATTAAGGAACCTAACAAATAGCCTATTTGTTAGCACACTAATATGTGGAAATTAGTTAGAATCCTATGTGGCATTAATTGTGGAGGTCTTGAGATATTTTAGGAACTAAATATGGAGATATTTTAGGAACTAAGAGATTGAAGACCTTGATTGTAGCAGAAACTTTCTGCTGGTTTTGTAACAGCAAAGAACAAGTTTGGTGCGATTTCTGAAGGCCCAAATCCAGTTGGGTGATTAGGTTATAAATAGCTTATTGTAACCTAGTTTTTGTAAGCCTCTTAGAATGAATTTTTAAGGGTGTGTTTGAGGTAAACATCCCAATCTGTGGGAAGGTTACCATGTGTTTCTCAGTGTTCAAAGCTGAGAGTGTTTGTAACTCAAAGCCTGTAGGCAAGAGTGATTATGTGCTTGAACGAAGCTGTGAAGCAAGTTCAAGTTGTTTTAACATTACATTGTATTTGTAGTGATAGGAATGGAAAGTGGAGGTTTCTATCTAGGAGTTCCTAGGTATAGATTGCATTGGGTAGGGATTAAGTGAAGAGTTGTAAACGGGGGAGTTTAACTCTGAATTAATACTGCTGATAGTGGATCTTCTTCCTGGCTTGGTATGCCCCCAGACGTAGGTGAGTTGCACCGAACTGGGTTAACAATTGCTTGTGTTTTTACCTTCTGCACACTATATTTTGTCTGTTATAACTCAGTCTGGTTTTAGTCTGCTTATGAAGGGAATAACAGATATGACACATAGCCTGCAGTCTGAATGTAAAACAGAATGTTATGACATTCACCATTGACTGCTGATATTGATGGACTGGTTGGTCTGTTACAGTTCACTCATCTGTAATGTTAGGACAGGTGATGTTCAAACCAATGTTGAGACATCATGCTGATAACTGGGCAGGATAAAAAAACATAAGGCCTATGTTTGATCTCTACTGTGTGTTTGCACTAGATGGACAGAACTAGGTGTTCCTCCATTCTAGGGTGATATAGAAGCAGATGTCGTGACATCTGTGAACGTGTGCATATTAGTACAGGGTTTAATAACTGTCTTGCAGTATTAGTTACAATGTTGGATCAGATGTCATGACTTGGAGTAGAACATCTGAAATCTGACTACACCAGAATTTCAATGTGTTACGGAAACATGATTCCTTAGCCAATCGAACCTTTGATGTATATTGGAACTCTCTTGACTGCTTCCAAGTGTGATGCATTTGACTTCCCCATAAATATGGTTATTATGCCCACACTATAGGCCAAGTACGGTCACATATTGCACAAGTACCTTAATGATCCAATCAACATTATGTATTGTGTTGGATTAATATCCTGCTCATCTTCATTCTTTGAGAATTGCAAGATTGGTTCTGCAAAGGTAATGGCTAAATTACAATGCTCTATTTTAAACTTCTTCCAATTATTAAGTGCATAGCTCCTTTGATGCATGAGTAGTCCCTTTTCAGACTTGTGAAACTCAACGCCAAGGAAATATGTCATGACACCAAGGTCAGTCTTCTCAAACCCCTTCATTAAAACAACCATGAATTCGCTAATGTAACCTCCATTGCTACCTCCAATTAGTAAATCATTGTCGTAGAGACGAAGGATGATCACTTCTTTACTTATATCCTTCTTCACATAAACACCATGTTTATATACAAATTTATCAAATCCTATCTTCTTTAGAACCCTGTTAATTATCTTGTTACAAGCTCTTGGTGCTTGTTTCAGCCCATATAATGCCTTCCTTAACTATAGAACTTGGATTCTTAATTTTTCGCAACAAAACCATGTGGTTTTGCCACATACACTTCCTCTTCTAATGGACCAATCAAAATCGCAGATTTAACATCCATTTGGTAGATGGACCAATTATTATTATTTACAATTCCAACAACTAGCCTTAGGTTTTAACCCTAGGCATCGGTGCAAATACTTCTTTAAAGTCAACCCCTTCTCTTTGCAAAAAACCCTGTGCTACTAATTTATCCTTGTGTTTGATCACTTCACCTTTGGGATTTGCTTTCACCTTGTACATCCATCTTACACAAATTGACTTCTTTCCTTGAGGTAGACAACTAGTTCCCATGTCTTATTTTTCTCAATTGAATCCAACTCCTTCTTCATTGTACATGTCCATTTTGGATCACTCAAGGGATCCTCCATTTTCATTGGTTTAGATTCAGCTATGAGTGTAAAATATACAAGATCACCATTGTTGTTTACTTCACTATCTGGGAATAACTCACAATCTTGCAATCTCGCAAACATGCCTCTTTGCCTTGTTGATCTTGTCATTTTTTCTTCAACTTGGACTTTATCGACTACAATCTCTAGCCTTCTAAATACTACATGAATAGTTTTAGCATTGTGGTAACTGGTTACAGCTGGCTGTTAACTAGTTACAGTTGGCTGTTAACTGGTTAGTGTATGTTTCTAGTACCTTAATTCATCAAAAATCATTTGTTTTCTCTTGTCATCTAGCTTCTTTATAAGCTGATTCGGAACATGTCTATTCTTCACTGAACCAAACACCCTTAAGTGACTCATATTTGGCTTGAATCTGGACCATGATTCTTCAGGTTCAATATTTCTTTAACTTCTTTGTTGGACACCTATTCAACAAATATGCATCCGTGGACACCGTTTCTCCCCATAATTATGTTGGGAAATGCTTCCCTTTTAACGTGTTTCTCACCATCTTTATAAGTGATTGATTCTTCCTCTCGGAAACTCCATTTTGTTGAGGCGTATAGGGTGGAACTACCTCATGTACAATGTCCTCTTGATCACAAAATTTCCCAAAATCATTTGAGACATATTGATCTACACCATTTATTTTTAGAGTTTTTATTTTATGGTCACTTTTTCATTCTACCATGGGTTTGAAATTATTGAACACTTCCAGCACCTCGTATTTTCTTTTGATCAAGTAAGTCCACAACTTTCTACAAAAATAAAAAGTGAAAGCGATAAAGTACTTATTTCCTCCGATTTAGTCAACTTGCATCAGTCCGCAAACATCTTAATACACCACCTCAAGATGACACTTGATTATGCATGTTGCATATCTTCTAAAGTTTCCTCTGTGTTTCTTTACTTGCACGCACTCTTCGCATACTTCACTTGGCATATTAATCAATGGCAGCCCCATAACCATGTTATTTTTCTACATAGCATTGACTCTTCTGAAATTCAAATGCCCAAGCCTATAGTGCCATGTTCATTCTTCCCTACTAGATACAATTGCAAGACACAGATGCTCAATTACTTTCAATTCAACCTTGAAAGTTCTGTTTTGATCCATAAGGGCCTTTAGAATCAAACTCCCATTTCATAACTTTCAAAACTTTGTTTTCCATGTGAATCTTGTAATTCCTTTCGAGCAATTGACTAATGCATAAAAGATTACACTTGATTCCAAGAATATAAAACATATCTTTAATCAAATAATGCTCACCATTATTTCTCTTGATTGATACTCACCAATTCCCTTTGCTTCTAGTGTGTTGTCATCCACGAATTTCACTTTATTCTTCATGGCTTGATTAATTTTACAAATCAATCCTTCATTCCCATCATGTATGTTGAGAACCTAGAGTCAAGATACCATTTATCGCTGCATTCTACATCTTATTTCATAGCCACTATCATATTTTCAACTGATGGCAACCGATTATAGAGGGCACGCGGTCGGTTATAGCTACCTCTTAAGTTATTTTATGCTTCAATGGTCACCATCAACAGTGTGCTCTTATCATCCTCTTTCCTTGCAAACTTTGTTTCAGCTTCTTGTGGATCATTCTTGTTAGCAGTACATTCACGAGAAAAATGTCTAAGCTTTTGATAATTGTAGAATTAGATATTGGTTTTATCATCTTTCCTTCTTCCTCATCTTCCTCTATTGTTGGCACCTTTGTAATTGTTTGATCCACCATATTTGTTGTAGCTGCTTTCACGCTTTTGGAATATTGAATTGTTGGAATTTTGGGAGTCTCTTCCACCATTATTCTGATAGTTTTGTCTACCTTTATTGGTGGATAACTTTACCTTCACCTTCTTGTCTTTTCCAACGAAATGGGCCTACAAAGCAATTTCACCCTTTGCTTCATCAACATTCCTCTCCTACATTCTCTGCTCATGAGCCTCAAGAGAACTTTGCAACTCTTCTTTGCTCATGGTTGAAATATCCTTGGACTCTTCAACTGCATCCACTATGTTATCGAATTTGAATATTAAAGATCTTAAGATTTTACCAACCACATACTACTCAAGGATTGGCTTTCCACATGCTTTCACTTGATTCACTAATCTTGTGATTCTTGTAGCAAATTCACTAATGATTTCCTTCTCGTCCATCTGAATTAATTCTAGTTTTCTACTGTGAGTTTCTAATCTCACAACCTTTGATTTACCAGCTCCTGCATAACTTTTCTCCAAAACTTTCCAATCTTCCTTTGAGGATGTGTAGTCACCTGCCTTATCAAAGTTATCAACATCAACACGTTGATGAATGAGTTACAAAGCTTTGAAAACTTTTATTTTCTCTTCCTTATGTGTAGTCCTTTGTGTAATTGTTGAGTCTTCTACAAGTGGATTAACATCATTATTGATCACTTCAAGAACTTCTTGATAACCAAACAACATCTTCATCTATTTGCACCACTTATCATAATTCTTTGCATCAAGAATTGGGATATTTTCAGGGATGCGGTCATTGGAAATGGAAAGCATTTTCACACACTAAGTGTTTGATCAAAGAACAAGGCTCTTGATTCCAAATATTGGAGTAACATGAATTACATGATATTTAAAAATTGAGGGAAATAAATAAGAATACAAAGCAATTGAGAGAGAAGTATTGTTGAAATGAAATTAATTGGGGGAGGGGATTTTACAAATATGGGTTACATCCTTTATATAGGATCATACTACTAACTAACTAACTTCTATTTAATAATCACATACATAATTAGCATTAACCACATGTTGAACTATCAATGACCACATGTTGAACTATCAATAACCACTTACTAAAATATTAGTAACCATATGCTGAACTATTAGTAACCATTTACTGAACTATCAGTAACCATATGTTGAACTATCAGTAACCACATGACCACTTTAATTACTATTTTTTCAACAAGAATGACTCGAATATAGACATTTTCCCTCCGATTTTGAAGATATTCCATCAAGATTTGAATAACACTTGTTATGGTCGGCCTAACGTATGGCACCCTTAACCCCTAAAATATTTATTAATGAATATTTTAAATTTTTTTAGATATTCGTCGGAAAATGAAATACGAGTTTCAAAATTTATTCTAAAAGTTAAGAATATCACTTTATAAAACCACATGTTATATAACAAAAATCATTAAATAAAATAATTTAAATCATAGTTATACAAATAACATTTTAAAAATAATATATGAATACAAATCTTTGAAATGAAAGTTATAGAAGAAAGGACATAGTAACAACCCAACCAATATGTCACTATATCAACTATATCCCATGTTAGGTTATAACAAGTCCAATCCACAAGTAAAATAAGATGTATATACATGGTTAATGAGTAGGCCTTCACTTCATCCTCTTGATGGAAAAAAAACCTTCACTCTTAGAAATCATATTGATATTTATCTATACATAAATAAAAATATAGAAAAAGATGACACATAAAAAAAAAGGAGTGAGATATGTTTTAAATCATGTTATGTGATATAATAATATAAGTGAATAGAAACTCACAAAAATAGAACATAAACTTGCACTAAGAAATTTAAGCATACACACTATCATAAAAATTATTCATGTCAATGCAATGCTTCTCCATCTCTATTTCATATGCATTGGTACCAGTCACTGAAATCATGATATATTCTGGAAGTTCATATGGGCTACATTATGTACCACAACACTCTTCATGAGTTCTTTAATTTAGGAGTACATGTGAGCCACGTCTCGTACTACCACACTTTCGCTAAACCCAAAAGTTTAGGAGTGCATGAGAGCTACGTCTGCACTATAACATTCTCGCTAAAGTCTAATCTAGGAGTACATGTGAGTTACGTCTGTACTACAACACTTTATCTAGACTCAATAGTCTAGCAGTACATGTGAGCTACATTTTTACTACAAAACTCTCTCTAGACGCAAACCTACTCCCACTCTAATATGATACATGATCAAACATACATGAATTTCTCCTAAATCTCATTCCTCTTTTGAAACAAACTCACGTTTATTGCCACTTTAGGGTTTCATCATAATTTATCAAATTTTCATTGCCACATTAGGGCTTCATATAGTTTTACCAAATTTGTATTTCCACATTTACATTGGTTGCCACATTAGAGCTTCACATCAGTTTTACCAAACGTTGGACTCATATCCTAAGATTTACCTTAATAACTTTAAATGTCACTAATTAGGGTATGCTCTGATGGTCTCAAGATCTTCATTAGGGTATAACTCTCCTCATTAGATTTCTAACGCAACCGACTGTACCTCAACCAGAGTTACCAAACTTAAGATACAACAATTTCGATTTTGCCTCATACTAAAAAGAGAAACAAATACGATATAGTCGTAGCCATTACTATGGCCTGTAGTCACCACCCATGAACACCCCATACAAAATCCAAACTCTAGCTACGGTCCTGCCGTAGCTATTGCTATGGTTCATGGTCAAATCTAGAAAAATCTCCCTTCAACAAAATAGGTTTTTTTCTCACGGCTTATCTATGGCTAGGGCTATAGTGCATGGGTAAACTTAGGATTCACACATTTAACATTTTTTATGTATTTTCTCAACAAAAAAAAACAAATTTCCCAACAATAAACAAACAAAATAAATGGAAATACACAATAAAACATCAGATACAATAGATCATACACATACTCATAAACAAACATATCGATTTACACAAAATCCAAAAATCTATAGTACAACAGAGAGTCGTGATCTAAGGTTCGTGAATAATTAGATCGAAGTTAGGGTCTAAGGCCAACAACTTCTCTACCCACAACCATTATCATACCCATGAGTAAAATAATCTTCCCCCTTACCTCGATTGAAGTTTTCACAAAGTGCAAGAGAATAAGAGATTTTCAACGGGTGAAGATGAACACGAACAATTTATCAAATCATCATCAACTTGTTTTATGACCTCAAGAGAAACTAGAAGAAATTGGAAGAAGAACAAGTGAAGCAAATGATGAGTTGATTGAGAAATTACTTGCAAAACTAATGTGTCTGCTTTATTCCAAATGAACAAGATAAAAGTCAAAAATACATAAAATGTATTTGTGTTTATTTTATAGATAGATGATTCATGGGCTTTGGTTTTTTTATATATTTCTAAAAATAAACACTATAACTTTTTTTTATGAAAAATCGATGGCTTAGAATTGAGAAAAAAAAACCATCGTTATTTATTCCTATGGATATTTTATCTTTCCACACTCTGGTTTCTAAGGGAAATGGACCCTATGATCTAGAGCTCGTATCGAGAAATCATGACACTGATCAAGTATTATTTCTACCAGAAATCGAATTCAGTATTTCTCGAATCTTCGTTCCTTAGTAGGAGTTGGTTTATCACTCGAGCCCAAGTGCTTGATTTATTTCTATAAATTTTTAAGTACTTAAATACTTAAACATTGTTGCCTAATAATTCTACATTGCTCTTTCAAGAATTTTAGTAAAACACTAACTACAAGATTATTTTATGTAAAATATTTTAATACTATTCTAAATAATATTTATTTATACATTGTTTTAAATATAAACTTATATTAACTACAAATTACTTTTCATATAAATAAATTTTATACTATTTAATATATAATATATATTCACTTAATATATTAACTAAAAATTAATTTTATTACTATTCTTAATATATTAACTACAAATAAATTTCATACTATTTTCTTTTTAATAAACTTATATAATATATTCTTTAAGATAAACATATTATTTTGTTTTTGTTTTAAATAAACATATAGTAAACATATAATATTTTATTTTTTTAATAAATCACTATTATGTTCTATTTAAAAAAAACATATATTAATCATATAACATATAATATATATAACAACCATATATTCTAATTTTTTAGAATTGATTATGTTTTAAAAAAGAACTATTTCATACTATTTTTAAAAAAAAAATATAGTATGCTTTTAATAAACATATAATATAACTATTACATACTATTTTATTTTAAATAAACATATATAATATATCCTGTTTTTAATAAATATTTTGTTTTAAATAATTAATATTCTATTTTTAAAATATAATATATTATTCTATTTTAAAATATATATATATATATATATATATAATTATATATATATATATACATGCTCTATTTTAATATTTTTTATACATATATAATATATTCTATTTAATTCTATCTATCTATTAGAGAGAGAGAGAGAGAGAGAGAGAGAGAGAGAGAGAAGAGAGAGAGAGAGAGAGAGAGAGAGAGAGAGAGAGGGAGAGAGAGAGAGAGAGAGAGAGAGAGAGAGGAGGAGAGAGAGAGAGAGAGAGAGAGAGAGAGAGAGAGAGAGAGAGAGAGAGAGAGAGAGAGCGAGAGAGAGAGAGAGAGAGGAGAGAGAGAGAGAGAGAGAGAGAGAGAGAGAGAGAGAGGAGATGAGAGAGAGAGAGAGAGAGCGAGAGAGAGAGAGAGAGAGAGAGATGAGACTGACTGACAATGAAAAGATGGATTTAATTGAAATACACCATTATTAGTTAATCTTATATGTTGGATATTGAAAAAAACTTGACTTTTATTTTAAAAACCTATAAAGTAATGCAAACGGGTGATGGTGATGAATCGACAGTGTAAATCTTTTTACACTGACAGTGCATAGTAATTAATCATTATATATATAATATAGTGTATTGTGTTTTTAATAAATAAAATAATATATTCTATTTTAAATAAATCTATATTTTGTTTTTAATAATAATATAATATATTATGTTTTTAAAAAATATACATTTTGTTTATAATAAATATATGTAATATATTATGTTTCTAATATATCTATATAATTAGATTTTAATATATCTATATAATATATTCTGTTTTTAATATATTTGTTTATACATACATAATATATTATGTTTTTAATTATATATTAAAAAATTTAAAATAAAACAGTAATTAATATATTTGACAATACATCGAAGGAAAAATGAGATAATTTATAACACGCTAACTATAATTTTTACATTTTAATTTTATTTAAGTCACTTAAAATATTGTTGAAGTGTACAATTGATACACAAATTATTTTATCCAAATCACCCATTAAATTTAAATACTTTAATAACAATTTACATAAAATAATCACTTTATGCATTTGGTAATCATTGTAAAATACATAAAAACTATGTGCCACTAATTAATATATAAAGTACGAGACAAATTTTTTGTCATTGACATAAATAATAACGGAACAAATTCTTAAATATATTTAAAAATACATGTTACATATTTGTTATTAATACATAAAAAATTTATATTTATTTTTGATTGAATAATATGTAAAACAACACGAGATAAATTTCTCATCTATGAATATTAAAAAGTAGAGGACACTTTTTATATTTGATAAATATATAAAAAAAATTCAGAACAATTATTTTTTATTTTAAAAAAAGAGAAATATTTAATCACAACATTAAATCTACTTCAAATTTGCAAAACTAATTCTGACAACTTCGTATATGTATTCAAAACAAAATCATGATGAAAATAATCATTTCATTCGATTATGTTAAAAATGCATAATCATCCAATGAAACAAATATAGACATTTTATATATTTTATATTTTATAAAACTTCTCTCCAGCCACGTGATATAATGACGTGAAAATCACGTAGCAAAAAAAGAGTTGCGGCGTGATAATCACATTGTTACATATTTTTATTATTAAAAAATTGAGAGTCAGACTTGCACAAAAATTTTAAAAAAAATGTTGTGACGTGAAAATCACGTCACAACTTAAAAAGTAAAATAAAAAAAATAAAAAAGTCAGGCGTACACAGGTTGACAGATGAGGGAAAATTTCAAATTTTCAAAATTTAAGTTGTGACATGAAAATCACTTTACAACGTTAAATTCAAAAATAAAAAACGTTTAGGAGGAAAAATTGTGAAGTGAAAATCATTTGACAAAGTTGTGAATTGAAAATCACGTAGAAAAGTTGTGAGGTAAAAATCACATGGCAAAAAGAAATTTGAGAAAGAAGTTCAATCTGGGTTGCGTGTTATGAGAGAAAATCTGCAAATATATAGAGTAATCAGCGATGTGATTTTCACTTCACAACTTTGACACGTGATTTTCACTTCACAACTTTGCCACGTGAAATAAAAAAGTAAAGCATGGAAAGGTTGGTAGATGGGGTAAATTTGAAATTTTCAAAATTTATGTTGTGACGTGAAAATCACTCCGCAACGTTAAATTCAAAAATAAAATAAAAACGTTTAGGAAGAATAGTTATGAAATGAAAATCGCGTGGCAAATTTGTGAAGTAAAAATCACGTAGTTGGTTGCTTTATATATTTTCATATTCAACTTTTTTCTTAAAATTCCTCTTTCAATTTTTCCTCCTCCACCATTTTTCCTCTTCCCACATTTTTCATCCTCCAGAATTTTTCTTCTTCTTTCTCAAATTTCAGCCTTCAATTTTCATCTTCAAATTAAAAGGTATTTTAAGATAGTACCGTTTTTCTTTTTCTTTTTTTAAATATTGTTTTATTTTTTATTTTAGAACTAACATTGAGGTATTTAAGCAATTTATTAATTATATATATATATATATATATATATATATATATATATATATATATATATATATATATATATATGGTTTTTGGGTTGATGTTATTGTAGGATAATTTTTTTTAAAAACAGAATTTTATTAAAAATAAATATATAATTAATTCAAAATTAATTTATTAATGTATTTAAACAGATTTTTTTAAACAAAATATTATTTTTCAGTATATATTTTTCATAATATATTATTCTTTTTGTATATATATTTTTTTAAATGGAATATTATTTTCAAAATATTATTTTTCATAATATATTATTTTTTATAATATATTTAAATAGAATATCATTTTTTAAACATAATGGTGTGAAATATTTTTTTTATATAATAATTTTATTATTAATTTTAGTATATATTAAAATATAAAACAATAAGTATAATTTTTTATATAAAAAAAACATTGTGATGTAATTTTCACTTCACAATTTTGTCATGTGAAAATCGTGTAGCAATTTACTGTAACTTTTTCTATCATCACTGCTACTATTGAATTACAACAGATAAAGTGAGAAAATTTGTGCAGAATGTTGTCTCATGAATATCACGTGACAAACAGTTGCGACTTGATTTTAACGTGACAGAGTTGCGACGTAATTTTTATAACGCAACAGAGTTGTCACACGTGCTTCTGCCACGTGAAAGTTCACGTCGTTAAAAACATGTTGTGGAGTGATTTTTCACAAGACTACAGACAATTTTTTTTAGTAATATTTAACATAATAATAATAATATACACCCTTTGGTCACTATTATAAGCAACAAAAAAAAATAGGTTCATTGAATAATTGATGTATCTGATATATAATATTGACCAGATACATCATTTATTCTATGAATCTAATAAGCTTTTCTTTGTTTATAATAATTACCGGATGGTTTATATATGAAACAAATGCGTGCAACAACACGGATGTTTGTCTAGGTATTTATTATAATAATTAACATAAATTGTTTAAATATTATAAACTTTATAAAAAAAAATAAAAAATTAATTGAAGCTCACTTTGTTTTATCAAGAAGCTCACTTTTTAAAAAACTAACTTGTTTTTATGAGACTTTTTTTATCATGCAGTCCTTTTTTTGAAAATTTATTCTCAATCTACCCTAGTCTGGAAAATATTCCCATAATGTCTTGTTTCTATAGCACACTCGTCCAATGAATGGACGAGTCCATGAAGGGTGTTTTTCGAATGAAGGAACTCAGTCAATGGATGAACGAGTCAATAAAGGATTTTTTTTTAGTGCAAGAACTCGGTCAATGGATGGCCGAGTGGTTGAAGCAAAATTTTTTAATTTTATTTATTTATTTTAAAAGTTTTAATTAATTACTATTACATTTAAATAATAATTTTATCACCCATGACATTCATTGACTGAGGAATGCCACTGATAGTAGAGTCTCGACCAATGAATGACCGAGTATTCACGTCTTAATTTTCTATAAGTAGATTGAATTGCAAAAATGTAATTCAGATCACATAGCAAATTGTTTGTGTAAGAATGTATATTTGGGGTCTTGTGTTTTATGAGTAAGACAAAAAAATCAGTGACTGCCTAGATCCACAATGGAATTTCATAACACTGATAGCAACCATCAACACTGGTTTTCGACAGTTGGGTGGGCATCGTATGAAGGTGAGAAAAGTAGAGTATCGTTGTCTATACATAACTTTAACTAATGCAAACCCTGCGGGTACGTACATGTATTACTTGCATCGTATATAAAATGATTTAGATGTTCAGTGTATGTTTTCAGCACATAGTGGTGAAGTTAATAGAGGAGCTAAAGGTCCATTTGTGTTGATTGTTGTTGATTAGTTAGTTAATAAGCTCTATGAATTTAAGTTGTTGTGATTGTACTTTGTAATCGAAAGTCTTTAATATTAAAGATATTTCATAATGTTTGTTTCCGTAAGACAATAGAAATACATAAGGGTTTATAACATACTATGTGCTTAAAAGTTGATAATAAAAAAACAACATAATCATCTAGAGGGTCCTGCAACATTTGGACATTTCCTACGCATGTGTCCTATTTCGCGATAAATCCCACACCTTCTCTTTTCCTTTTCAACGTTGTCCATTTCGGTTCTAATCTGAGTGCTGGTTGGGCGCCTTTTCTTCCTCATTTTCATAGAGTCATCGTGACAAATAGTAAATCCTTCATATCGTGGTCAGTTCTCCTCACGGAGAAGTCCTAGGAAACTCTCCTTGTAGACCTTGAAGACGTTAAGAATTTTGAACATATCTGATATGTGAATGGAGTAGTCCTAATGTATACTCCAACATGCTTCGATTACATGGGAGCAAGGTAAGTAAAATGCCTGAAATTTCCCACAATCGCAATGTTGTTTCCTAAGATCAACGCTGAAAGTATCGATTGGTCGACCATCATTCTAATCAATCTTTTCATGGACCATGAAATAGAATCTCTTGCGATCAAATTGCATGACATTATGTGTGTTAGCTTTACTGACTTCTTCAGCCATCCCCTTGTTGCAATTATCAGTGAAAACTTGGTCAGAGGCCAACATTTTTGGCTAGAAGCCCTGTTAACAAAGTTAAAAAATAATTCTTCCCCCACGGAAGTAGAAAACATTCTTCATGCTAAAGTATATATTTTACTACTAATTGCTACATTCTTGATGCCAGACAAGAGTCATAATTTATTGCATTCATCTTGGTTACCTTTAGTAGGGGGATCTAGAAAAGTGTAACACATACAGTTGGGGTTCTGCTTGTTTGGCAACATTGTATAGACATATGTGCAAGGCAGCCCAGAAAGGAGTGAAGAGCATATGAGATTGTGTTGTATTACTCAGTGTCTGGGCATTCACATGTATACTGTTGTTTGCCCCTGTTAGTACTGAGGTGCCATCACATTTGTATGCATTAAGGTACTCAAATTCATTGAATGCACTTTATTATCCTCACACTAAATTATACATAACATTAATATTTTGTTATAAACGCAAGATGATGCCAATGAGGTATGCATTACAGAAGTATTCCTCGTCGTCATCTACGTGGGTACCGAGTTACAATTGAACACATGGAAGAAAATGTTGTAAGTATCGTACATTACAATCTTTAAGTTATCTAAACTTCTTATTTACATTATAACAATTACAACCAACAATATACTACTACAACCAACAATATCAACAACAAACCAGCATACGCCCACCCATACAATACACTCAAATTCCTTAACCAAACTTTGATAGCTCAAACCCCCAATCCCAATCCCAAACATTTAACACTACATTCTCTCAACTCACTTCTACATTCAACCCTGATGATGTATAGTATCCTTCAATTCAACACACTTAACCCAACACATTCACACAACCAACACATTCACTACCCGACTTTGAACTCACGGATGAGCAACTACTGGATAACCCTAGTTTTTCCATTCAAGATTTTGACGATATGGATATGCATCCCAATGCAACACATCAACATCAAGATTTGTCTTCCGACTAATCTCAATCTCCCCCAAGACAAAGAAATGAAGAGTTGGACAAGGGAAAACGCAAAAAAAGATGTGGAACAGACAGTCACTATAGCAAATAAAATGTATTTTTTTCATGTACGTTCAATAAAATGTATATTAATTCTTTAAATTATTTATATGCTTAATTAATATAATTATAAATATATTATAAAAATTCAATTTAATTTATAAAAAAAATTGAAAAACTATAATTTATATCATTTAAATAATATAATTATTATAAAATATTTAATATTAATAACAAAAATGTATCTAAATTAAAAAAAAAAATTGCTTCGATGGCCGTGTTCCTTCATTCAAAAAAATATCATTACGGACACACCTTCATTCATTAGACAAGTGTGTTCTAGAAACGAGACATTGTGGGGAGAATTAGACTGAAATAGATTAAAAATAAATTTTCAAAAAAGGGTTGTATGGTAAAAAAGAATTGTTTTTCATTGATGAATAATCAACTTTCTTGGATGTATAAGCATAAAGTAAAAGTATGAACTTGTAGAATTTTCTAAATTCAAAGAAGATCTTATTGGGAGTACAAACATTGGGATCTGAACCTGATCCTCAATTTCAGTGCAAATGCAAAAAGGCACTCCTTTTAATAGTATCTGGCTGGCTCGGCCACCACTTGCATATTTAGAGCAGTTTATCTTTTCTCAAATTTTCTTCTTCTTCTCCAATTATCATATAGGTGCGCAAATGAAGACAAAGAAAAAGACCATTAAAATATTAGCCATGATTAAAAATTATAACATGGTGTTAAATTGAAAATTCTATAAACATGTCCTGCATTTCGTCTGAAAAGAACCTTCTCTTGTCGGTATCCACCTACCTTTCCATTGTTGATATTATTATTTAAATTATAAGAACATGGGTGGGGATTAACAAGTGAAAGAGGGTGAAATAGTGATATGTTTTTTCTATGAATAAAAACTATTGTTGTACCAAACCACATGTTTCATAGTTCGGACACTGTATATGTGAAACAACATGGGAACAAGTTGAATCTGTTCCTAAGAGTGATATAAAATTGACCGAAGATTGTTCAACTAAGAAATATTGAGTTGCCTTTTAATTAATTTAGGTATAAGGTATTGACTTGTTTCCTCTCACATGAAGAAAATACTTATTTTCTTAGTTGAGTTACTATTTCACAATTCATCAAACCATTGAGATGTATTGATTAGGTCGGTGACACTAAATTACTTTGGGTTAGGAAAAACCAAACCATGGTCGGTATGGCTGAGTTGGGAGCTTTACTGTGTGGGACCTAGTATAACGTGTCGCTATAATGTTCTTTCTCCAAATTGGATATCGGAACGTAATTTTTTCTTTAAAACACATAGATAAACATACTCACTTGGGAGTGTCTTCTGTATGTATTGATTATGTCTGTTTTTCTTTTGGACAACGAGAGTATTTCAATATAATTTAGAATATGTAGTTGAATTAATGATAATAAATGTATTATCAATAATTTTATATAAAAATTATACTCATTTTAAAAGATTTATAAAGATTTAAAAATATTAAATTCAACAAAAGAGTTAAAAATAATAAAGTGTCACATGAATAAATATGGTGATCTCAAACATTATGTCACATGTCTCATCCAAACAACTCTTCGCGTATAGGCTCTACTTGTGACTTGTAGGGGACACTTAAGCATTTAGGCACAACAAATCTGGCAATCGGGTCACTCGCGACTCAAGTGGCGCTCTGGCAGCCGGCATGCAACATTTTAATTTTAATTATTACTCCTAGTTTTGATCGTTAGTTTAAGTTTGAATTTCGAATTTCGAATTCAAAATATGCAACACTTCATGAAGTGAAGTGGTGCATAATAGTGGTGTTCGCGGTGCGATTTGAGTGGTTTTTGCGATAAAAATCACCCAAACCGCAAGAGAAAAAAGCATGTGGTTCGGTTTGGTTCGGTTGACTTTTAGAAATAAAACCAAATCAAATCAATGCGGTTTGGGTTTGTTCGGTTTTTTATAATATTTTTATTGAGCCATATATACTCCTACGACATAACTTTGTGTTTAATCATTCATATATTACTAAATAACATCAAAATTTATCATATTTAGACAAAATCGTTTCATTCAATATACAAAAAACCAGATTAGACAAAAATGGAATAAAAGACAAATATAAATAGTAGCATAAAATAATATCAAAGACATTATAATAAAACATTAAAAAAGAACATATGAGATGAGAGATTAGAGAAGATGAAAAAAAGAACATAAGAGATGCGAGATTGAGAAGAAAAGTGCAATAAAAACGTAATTGGAAGAGAAAATAGTAACATAAAAGATAAAAAAGAAAGAACATAATAGAGGACTTATTAGAATAGAATAGGCGAGACCTACATGGAAAAGAAGATGAGAAGAATGTGTGATACTACTATGAGAGATTTAAGAAAGTTGAAATTGAAACCCTAAGTGTGATTAAGAGAAAATCGTTTGTAATTGTAAGGTTAAGGCATACTAGGTTTGAGGTTTCGGTTGGATGTGAGATAAGTGAACTTTGGGTTGTAACATAATGCGGTTTGGTTTGGTTTAGCTCGGTTTGAAAAATATAAACTGCAAACCAAACCAAACCGTGCGGTTTTATTAAAAAATGACCCAAACGAATTCGAACCAAATGCGGTTTTTTGCGGTTTCGGTTTGGTTTAGTTTGGTTTGCGGTTTTCTATTGGGTTGGTTTGGTTTTGAAAACCCCTAGTGCATAATGTAACCATAAGTGAACCATTGCAAATTTATGGCGAAAAGGTGTTGTTTCATCAAGAGTTGCAACCTTGTGAAACAACACATGCATGGCCTATAAATAAATTATTTAGTATTCAAAAAATCATAACAAAAATCGTGCATCCTCTTCACATAGTTCCAAACAATCTTCCCTTCATTTGAATCTTCATCAGTTTTGTGCAGATTCGATCAGAAGGCTGAATTATCTTGAGTATTCTTGCGTTTCAACTCTAAGACTATAAAGAGAGTGCTTGGAATACTTTTAAGGAAAGTGACATCATTCACGATTCAGACCTGGGATCATTCAACCTTAATGATTTATCTAATAGTTTTAAAAGTAGTCAAATAATGGCTTCCGACGCTGCAGTCTCAAATATCAAAGTTATGAACCAGGACCTTGTCAAGTTGATCGCTTTGATAGACCTAACTTCATCATATGGCAAGATAAGATGATATTCCTACTGACCGCCCTGAAGGTTCATTATATCTTATATCCTGACCTAACACCAATTCCTGAACCAATTGAAGATGACTCTGATGAACTCAAGAAGGAACGCAATAAACTTAAACAGGACGAATTGTTATGCCATTGACATATCCTAAATACCCTATATGATCGACTCTACGACCTCTATACGGATACTTAGTGATACGTATCGTGACTGTATATAGAATATAGTCTATCGGGTACTTGACTGCAAGTGCACAGTCGAATCATTTTAGTTTTAAAAGATATCAAACCCACAAGGACCGATGGTCAAACTAATGTTATCGACGTTACTATGTTTAGCTAAGGGAATGATTTTTAGAAGTTTGGTTGAAGAAAATTAAATCTAAGGGAAGTTAAGTCTTAAGAAAATATAAATAGGAGGATATTAGTATGCAACGCATTAATCATCAGGGATTCGATAAGTCACCGGTGTATAATTTAAGCACCAAATATCTTTCTGTAGAAAATACTTATTTAAAAGGCTTTATCTCACACTCTCGTGATTGATGATTCGAACAATACCTTTAAGTCAGAATGTACGCTCTCGCTGTCCCATTTGAAGTTAAAAATACTTTTTGAAAATAAATAACTTTTAATTGCTTTTAAAGTGCTCTCGTTGTTTTTAAAATCAATGCCTAGTTTTTACTATCCAGTTCGATCCTCATGCTCTCGCGATTGTCGATTCTCACCTTAGTTAATTTCCCACTCTCGTGGCAAAATCGTATTAAATAGCTTCTCACTCTTGTGACAAAGTTAATTAAATTTAACATAACAACCACAGCCAAAAATATTGTTTGAGGAAAGAAGTTTTACACCGATTATTATTAAATCCCATCTAATTAAATTGTTTACATACTGATACCGGTAGTTTAGTCGGACATGTTAAATAATGGAAACACAGACGAACATAAACATATCAACAATAAAGCAAACATGATTATAATAATAAAGCAATAACAATAGTAATTGAATTAAAACCTGGAAATTGGCTTCATAGAATACGCCAAATCTTAAAGTACTTGAGCAGTCCTCCACAGGTCGGTAGGATTCTGCTTCTTCGAAATAATTGCTTAAACTAAATTAAATAAATTGTAGTAGTTCCCCAGTGTAGGAAACTACTACTTTGGCTAAATGAAAAACGGAAAGGGAAAAGGGAAAATCAAAGCTCTGAATGGTAAAAGAGAATAATGTTGCTGAAGAATAAAAGAAAAATAGAATTGTTGTGGAAAAATAAAATGCAAAGAAAGGTCTTGAAAGTTGGCTTCAGAGAGGAAAATTAAGCATGCCCGTAGGTTTCCAACTTCCATCCTTTTATATTCCCCATTAGGTCTTCGCAGTTGAGAGAAATAAGGATGACTTGGTTAACCGAGGAATCCATGGGAAAGTGGCTGAGGAACGAGAAATAAGGGCCTGGTGGATCACTTCTGTTGACAGATTCAAAGTGTTGAGTTTGGCCGCGTGACGTTCGTGATGGGCCTGTGACGGTTGTGACAGGTTGGGCGTGACGGTCGTGACAAGCTTTGTGATGAACGTCACATGCACAAAATTTGTATTCTCTACTTTTCTGTTGTTTTCTCTTTTGTTTCTTCTTCTTTTCTTTCCTTTTCTATAATTTGCTCATTTAAGCATGAGAATTAAAATACCTGCAAAAATAACTCGAACACTTGCGAAATAATCAGAATATAAATGAAAGTGGTACATTTTTTAGCGTAAATCAAGGCAAATATACAATGTATTTTCACGTTATCAAACTCCCCTAAACTTGAATCTTTGCTTGTCCTCAAGCAAATAAATTTTGAAAACACTAGTTAAACGCGAATACATAACACATTTCCAATTCGTACGTGGTTGTTAGGTGCTTCGTTAAGATGAAAGATACTCAAGTAAAACACTAAAGATACAGTGACGACACAAGCAATAAGCATTAACGTAGATCTCTCCTTTGTACAAACCAGTTCTAATCATGCTATTAAGCTCAACCTAATGCTTCTCGTTCCTATTTCACCTGGTTTCATTCTAGCGCAATTACATTAAGCCCTTTGCCTTTACACGCACTTAGTGAAGTAGCCGGTTAGTGACTTTGATCCCTTTTTTAGCATGGGGTCTGGTACACTAGTATGGTAACCCTTTATATATCCCATTTGAAGGTTGTGGGAGATCGAACCGTAGTTCTCCCTACCAAGTCCAGTACCAGGTACCTCTGAACCAACCAGTCGGGTTTTTCTGTTCCTTTCTTTTGTACATCTTGCAACCGTTTGTATGGTGAATTTTTCAATTTCTCGATAGCAAAAGTATGAAGGATCTTCTTAATTCATAGGCATCAATCACTTATATTCATCGGCCCTTCACATGGTTTGTGTTTAAGACAGTGCTGACTGCTAATATAAACTACTAGGGGTTAATCTAGAATGGAGACTTTAGGTATCAGTATAATGGGTATTCAAACTGATCTCGTAAAAGTGAGAGATCTAAGGTGTCAGGACGGTATCAATCTTGTTAGATTTTTCTCAGTTTCCTAACAGAACCTTCGTAAGGCAACTTATATACTCATAGGTTATGCATTTAACTTTTAAAAAGAAAAAAGAAAAAAATTTGTTATGGAAAATTAGATATAAATGATTAGATAAAGACAAAAAAGTTTGTGATGGCTAAAAATAGAAACAAGTAAAGGAAAGACAAGGATTTACTCCCACATTTGAACAAAGCATTATCCTCAATGCGACAATATAAATAATGAAAAGGGAAAAAACAAAAAGATCACTACTCGTCATCACGACGTTGGGCTCTGCGCGCTCTAGCTCTTGCTCGTGTACGCTCACTTTTTCCACGTTGGGTAGGATCCAACCTCACATGTTGAGTGTACTCCTGGATGGCATCAACGCGATGTGTCAGGGCACTCATTTCTTCGGAAAGTTCCGCCATCCCCTGGTCGTGCCAGTTCGCATAGTCATGTTGATCCCTTTGTATCTGTTGGATCGTTTGCATCATTTCTGTCTGGCACTCCTCCATCCTCTAGTTGTGTCGCAACATCTCAGCGTAGATGTCTTCCATGGTGGTGGGTCGTCGCTCATTTCTTCCCTGGCCTCGGGAAGATGTCTCTGCAGCATACTCAGGAGGTGGCTATGACATTTCTCGGTCAAGTTCCTCTTCGACTTCATCTGCTCCATTATTAGGATCTCCTTCATTGGGCTCAGGAGCGTTTAGATCAAAAATCCAATTCGCCATATTCTGCGGATCTGTATGGTACCTGTTGGGCATAATGATGCTTCGAACTATCTTTTTCCTAACCACAGGATGGTACTTCTCGTCGTCTCTGGCCTTGATGAGGTGTAAGGAACGATAATAGTCTATGTTGAGGAACTCGGCTGGCAAGGCGGGTAAGTCGGAGAGCCTGTCCCCCAGATTCATACCTAATGATATGGAGGTGATGATTCCTCCAAAACAGAATGTTATGCTGCCTCTCATACATGCAGCTTGTATGTTGGCCAATAGGAATGGGGTGGCATTGAATGCCACCGGGGTGAACACACAGTGAAGAAAGAAGAGCTCCTTAGAGTTTACCTTGTGATTGTTGACTCTTCTGAAAACCGCGTGCTCTAAGACTTAGTGGAAATATCTTATAATTGGGTTGTGGATGAAAGTTGCGTTGAGCGCATCCTAACTTGTGACGTTCATGTTGGTAAGGCTATGCCACACTCCAAATGCTATTTTTGACCATCCGTCAGGGATACAACAGTGAACTCCCTTTCCATGTGAGAAGCCAAGCATTCGCGCTATTTGAGTTTGGTTCAGGGAATACTCGGTACCGAACATTCTAAATATGGCGGCTCCGGTGAGAAACTGAGTTGCATCGGGAGGGGTAATGTAGGAGAATGAACTCAGGAATTCCAAGGTCAGCGCCTCATAAGTTGGTTGCAGGTTGGTGCAAAGCGGTGTCAAACTAGAGTTGTTTAGCGTTCATTCTACGCCATCTGAAAGTCCCAGCTCCGTCAGACAGTCGTTATCAACATACCTTGTAACTTGGACTGAATGTTGATAAAATCTGAGGTAGTTGTCTCTCTGTCGCTCGCCGATTTCTCCTTCTCTTAATACGATATTTGAGAGGTCGGGGGCATCTCTCTCTTGACGGGCCATTTAGTGTTCGAATTTGAAAATATAGGTTTTGTTGGCAGAGATGGATTTCGTGAGATATAAGGTACTCACACGTTTCTCGCTTAAAAGGATGTGAAGAAAGGGTTAATGGAGAAAAGAGTGATGTGAGTGAGATGGTTAAGGAAAATAGAATGATTTGATGAGGAAGAAGAAAGGAAGTGCGCCTGTTTTTATAGGTGTGCCTTCTGGATCCGTGACGATCGTCACAGGGCTGTTACGGTCGTCACACGTAACGGTCTTGCGTAACAGTCATAAGCAACGGTCATGTACTTAATGTGTGACGGGCGTGGCGTATCTGTGACGGGCGTCACGCCTCTGTGACGGGCGTAACACTACATGTGACGGTCGTCACATGCAATGTTCACAATTTTTGGAAAACAAACCAAAAAGTATAAGATTTTTAACAGCAGTAACACAGTAGTAATGATAGCAGAAACACAATACGACAATAGTATAAAATAAAATAAAGGCAGTATGGAATTAACAGCAGTAAAAAATAAAATGACAGAGGTAAATTAAATTTTTTGTTGAAGCAAAAATAAATAACAATGTTATTTAAATTAAATTAAAAGACTAAAGTTAAATGTAACATTAAAATAAATAATAGCAATAAAAGTGCTCCCTCCCCACACTAAAACATAGCAGTATCCTCATTGCTTTAATGTGAGTAGGAGAGGTCAACAGTCAATGTAATCAGCCACGGTTCTGTCCCAAAGCAGCTACAGCCTGGTTCAAGTGATCAAACTGTTCGACGACGACATCCATTAAGCCTAATACATCAAGCCACATGCTCTTTATTTCATCTTTCACATTGGTAATGTCAGTGTGGAAACCTTCCAAACGGGTAAGGATTATGGTCAGATTTTCTGCATAGGATGGAAGTTTCGGTTCATCTATGTTATAGTAGTTTGGAGGGGTTTCAGGGTCAGATTCATCAATAGGGATAGGGTCATCTAAATACTCATATATAGGCAGTGTCTCAGGAGGTGATGGTGGAGCAATGTGGTGTTCATCTAAATCATAAAGCCAGTTATTTCGGTTATGAACACTTGTTCTCTCATGGTTTGATAAGGTAAATAGATGGACAACTTCGTTATTAATTAGGTAATCAAAAGTATCCAGCCCAAGGTTTCCTATGATTCTACGGTCAAAGAAAAATTCAATATCCATGGGTCGGATGTGTCCAAAAGGTGTATGCTCGTAAAGTGGGCGTCTAAGTCCAATGGCATCAGCTATCATGGTTACTAGGTCGCCTATCATGATTGGGGTGCAATTGTTCTTTGCAAGGTGCACGAATCTTTCCATCATAAATGTCACAACATTGACATGTCGACCTTGGTCGACACAGAGTATGATGAAAAGTTCATCTCGTGACACTATGGTGTTGTTCGCTTCTTTTCCAAACAGGGTGTGGGCTAGTATTTTGTGGAAGTAGTGGATAGAAGGGTTGTGTATCATTTGGGAGTGCATATCGTTTGGGTTAGGGTGGTAGTCTCCAATTAAACTACCCCAAAAGTAATCTAGGTCGACATCATCGATTAACTCCTCCTGGCGGGTAGTGAAAACAAATGGGCCACTCGGAAATCCTAGGAGGTCAGCAAGGTCTCTACGGTTATAAGTGAAGTCCATACTAAACAGACTAAAGGAAATCAACCCTTTGTTGAGTCCATAACCATGCTCGGGGTTGTAAACTAGGGAGCTAAGGAATTCTAGGGTGAGTTCTCGGTATGTAACAAACCTTCTCTTAATAGCAGCATTCTCCCATCCTAGCTGGTTAAACATAAACAAGATGCTATCTCAGATACCTAACCTATCCATGGTAGGTCCATCATGATATATGGATAAAGTCATATCCTTATGAGCTAAATAATCATAGCGCCTTCTCTTAGTAACTAATGTTTCTAAGTTAGTAACTAGAAGCAACAAGTATATTACTGCATAGAATCAATGAAAGGGAGCAAAATATAGATAAAAGTCAAAGAAGGGAAATGCTTAAAAACAAAGATAACAAATTAAAAAAAGGCGGGTTGTCTCCCACTAAGCACTTTGTTTAACGTTGTAAGTTCGACAGTAACGTTGCGATATACTAGTTCTGGAGTTGAGCGGGCAACTCTATAAGTCTTAGACTATTTGAATAGTCTCTGTTGTTGATACTATGATAATATTTTAATCGCTGCCCGTTTACCATAAATGATTCACTATTTCGACCATTGATTTCTATCGCACCGTTATTAAAGACTTTTGTGGTTTCGAAAGGGCCTGACCACCTAGATTTAAGTTTTCCCGGAAAAAGCTTAAGTCTCGAATTATATAGTAGCACTATGTCGCCAACATTAAACTCTTTCCTAGATATACGTTTATCGTGCCATTTTTTGGTTCGTTCTTTGTATATCTTGGCATTCTCATAGGCGTCTAGTCTAAGTTCTTCCAATTCGTGAATGTCCAAAATTGGCTTCTCGCCTGCGGAAGTATAATTTAGATTTAGGGTCTTAATTGCCCAATAAGCTTTGTGTTCTAATTCCACAGGGAGATGACATGATTTACCATAGACTAATTTAAAGGGCGTGGTCCCTATTAGGGTCTTGTAGGTTGTCCTATAGGCCCACAGAGCTTCGTTTAGTTTAGATGACCAGTCTTTTCTAGATATCCCGACAATCTTTTCTAACATTTGTTTGATTTCTCTATTCGAAACCTCGACTTGCCCACTGGTTTGTGGGTGATAAGGTGTTGCTACACGGTGTCGGACTCCATACTTCAGAAGAAGTTTTCCAAAGATATTCGATATGAAATGGGAGCCACCGTCACTAACAACTAGTTTTGGCACACCGAATCTAGGAAAGATTATGTTCTTGAACAACTTAATCATTACTCGTGTGTCATTTGTCGGAGAAGCTACAACCTCGACCCATTTCGAAACGTAATCAATAGCTACGAGTATGTACTTATTACCAAAAGAAGACGAGAATGGTCCCATGAAGTCAATCCCCCACATATCAAAGACTTCCACTTCTAAGATGCCTGTTTGTGGCATTTCATCGCGTCTTGAAACGTTACCAGTGCGTTGGCACCGATCACAATTTATAACCGCATTATGGACATCTTTCCATAGAATAGGCCAAAAGAGGCCCGATTGTAAGATCTTAGCACAAGTTTTCGATGTGCTTGTGTGCCCACCATAGGGGGCGGAATGGAAATGAAAGATTATGTCGTCTATTTCATCCTCAGGAACACATCGATGGAAGATATCTTCGGTACCTCTTTTGAAGAGCAGAGGTTCATCCCAGTAGTATTGTTTTAGATCATGAAAGAATTTCTTCTTTTGTTGGTATGATAGGTCTGGTGGAAGTACTCCAACAACTATGTGAAGGAGAATTGCGGTCCAAAACGCAGCGGAAATTAAAATTTTCTCCTTTAGAGATCCTTACGAATGGTCATGATCAGTGATAGAATATTTACCTCTTGTGACAGTCGAAACCTTTGGTGCAAATCTCTTGTGACGATCAAAACCTTTGATGCAGATCCACGGAGCGATCACGAACGTTGAACGATGACAACGTCTCTACTCAGTCCACACGAACGGATTCCTTCAGTCTCAGTGCTAGCTGGTAATAATGAAGGCTTTGAGTGAGAGAGAGAGAGAGAGAAAACGAAAATAATGCAACCGCAATGAATGCTTCTGCACAAGGGTTCTATTTATAGAACCACTTGTGTGGGCTTCAAGCTAAAAGCCCACTTAAGTGTATTTTGGCCCATATCTTATAATATGCCCAAAATCACTTAAGCCCATGGTACCTTACCATATTTCATATTCTACTCAAGTACACCGTACCTTACGATGTTCTATAATTCACTTAAGGGCACCGTACCTTACGGTATTCCTTAGCTACTCTATCTCTCATCAATCCGTCCTTTGTGTGTGACCCTGTAGGTTTTCGCGGCATTGGCAATTATATTAAATCATGTATTTAACATAATAAACAGTGAGCGGTATCTAGCAACACATCACTGCTACCCAAGACACGAAAATGTCAAGTGATCTGACAATTCCTTCTGTGATAATACTTATGTGTATAATTACCCTTTTGCCCTTATGTCTATATTGAACACAAGGCATAGACCGTGTCATCCTTGTCCAGTTCAATATTGGGCCCATAGACATTTATCCTGTTATGCAGGATGGGAAAATTCCATCTAGGTCACTCATGTCCCTCAGCATGCTTCGTGGAGTACCCATCAACTGTCTTTATGGTTATCCAGTTACGGACAACGTTGGATCAGCAATAAAGCACTCGACTCCATATCTAGGGTCCATAGTGGTTTCAGGTCGAAGAGTGGTATACACCATTATCACCATGAGAATAACTTATGACACTTTGCATAACTTTCTATATAGTATTCTCATAGCGGGTCAATCCGGTATAAATATTACTCCTAATATTCATACCTATGTTTAAGACTTGATAACTCTTTATCCATGATCCATGAGATGTGATCATCAGTCTACAAACATAATAGTCTCAATGCTTTAATGTTATCCCACTTCACACTAAAGCTCGACTACGGATACTTTAAGAATAATGTCCTTATGTTTAATGTGTTCTCATGATTAAGTCACACTTAATACATTAAACGGACTATCTATTCCAGGGACTTTATTAATCAACCATAATAAAGAAAATTCCTTTTATTATTAATAAATAATTCGATACAAGTACCAAAAGTATTGGCCTCTAGGGCTTACACCAACACTAGGTAGTAGACAAAATCAGCATACCATGGCAGAGTTGCATTCGCATGAATTTCTTCCACTGATTCTTCTATTTAGGTATCATTTAAGGTTAGTTCAGACATGTTTCTTTCCATTTGGTCTATAAGTCGTTCGTAAGGGAAATCATCATTGATTGGAATTTGTTCAGGCTTATTCCCTTCGATTCGTGATAAGTGGTTTGCTACTACGTTTTCAGTACCCTTCTTATCTTTTATCTCTAAGTCAAATTCTTGTAAGAGTAGGATCCATCTTAAGAGTCTTGGTTTGGTATCCTTCTTACTTAGCAAATATTTAATAGCGGCATGGTCGGTATAGATGATTTCCGCTCCTACTAAGTAGGAACGGAATTTGTCTAAAGCGAACACAACGGCTAGAAGTTCCTTTTCAGTGGTGGCATAGTGCATTTGGGAAGGATCTAATGTTCTACTTGAGTATTAGATAGCATGAATTTTTTTATCCTTTCTTTGTCCTAGCATTGCGCCTACGTCATAATCACTCGCATCACACATGATTTCGAAAGGTAATCTCCAGTCAGGTGGTTGCATGATAGGTGCGGTGATTAAAGATGTTTTTAATTGCTCAAACGCTGTTAAACATTTATCATCAAAGATAAAGTCAATGTCCTTCACTAATAAACCAGTAAGTGGTTTGGTGTTGGTTATATGTGTTGGCATCAATTTTGGTAAAACTTAGAGTTATCACAAGTTGTCACGCGTGTTGTCTTGACATGTGATATCAGCTTCCTGCAGGATGTTTAAATATGGTTGTGCAGGATTTAGCTAAGATGTCAGACCCGATGTTAAGACATGTGTATACAGAATATTCAGTCTGAATGTTATGTATCTTGATATTGCGCTTTTCATGCAAATTTGTGTGTGCTTATGTGGAGATTGAATGCACTATTCAAGGAGTAATTTGATTTAAAACCAGAATGATCTATTTTCCAATAAAGGATGATTAACTGCTGTTTCTTAGGAGATACGCAAGTAAAATAGAATTAGGGTTTTATGTTGCCCATGCCCATTCAAAAAGCTTCTATTTAAAGGCCATGTAAAACCTGGTTTTACACACACAAGAAACGAACGAAAAAGTGAGAGTTTTAGGGTTTTAGTCTTGTGTGAGCTTGTGTATTGTGAGCCATTCATTCATCTTATTGATGTATGAATTGGACTGACTTTTGTGTTGTAATTTGTCCATTCTAAGCTTTGAAGTACGAGTGTATTTGTTTACTTGGTTGAAGCTTTTAAGCAAGATCAAGTATGTGTCTTTGAAGTGTGTCTTCTTTCTTTTTGTATTTGTTATTATATCATTGTTGTGATTGAATGGGAGTGAGTAGGGTCTCATATCTAAGAGTTCTTAGATAGAAGTCACACGGGTAGAGATTAGGTGAAAAGACTGTAACTTGAAGTTGTTTACTGAGAGTCTTTGAACTAATTCTGTTTAGTGGATTTCCTTCCTGGCTTGGTAGCCCCCAGACGTAGGTGAGTTTGCACCGAACTAGGTTAACAATTGCTTGTGTCACTTGTTCAATTTTTTCTTTGTTTTTATCCTGTTTTTATTTTATTTGTTGTTGAGATATTAGTGTCGTGACATTACCTTCGACATCTTATATCTGATACGAGAATTTCAATTGGTAATTTTCGAGAAATCTTTGATAAAGTGTCGATTGAAACCGGCGTGTCCTAAAAGGCTTCGTATTTCTCAAACGGTTTTCGGAGGTTGAAGATTCTCTATGATTTTGATCTTAGCTTTGTCTACTTCAATTCCTTTATCAGATAATACGTGTCCTAACACGATTCCTTATTGGACCTTGAAATGGAATTTTTCCCAGTTCAAGATGAGATTCACCTTTATGCATCTTTCAAGTACCATTTCAAGGTTTGATAGACATCCTTCGAAACTCTGCCCACAAACAGAAAAGTCGTCCATAAAGACTTCCATAATGTCGTCTATAAAGTCAGCGAAGATTGACATCATGCATCTTTGGAATGTTGCGGGAGCGTTGCATAGTCCAAATGGCATTCGTCGGTAAGCGAATGTACCATAAGGGCATGTGAAGGTTGTCTTCTCTTGGTCGTCAGGATGGATAGGAATTTGAAAGAATCCTGAATAACCGTCTAGATAGCATAAGTGGGAATGCTTAGCCAATCGTTCAAGCATTTGATCAATGAAAGGCAGAGGAAAATAATCCTTTCGAGTGGCTTTGTTTAGTTTTCTATAATCGATGCACATTCTACTTCCAGTCACAACTCTTTATGCTATAGATTCGCCCTTCTCGTTCTTAACAACTGTAACACCCCATTTCTTGGGTACTACATGAACGGGGATAACCCATTGACTATCAGAGATCGGGTATATGATTCCAACATCTAATAACTTCTTTACTTCATCCTTGACTACAATACTTAAGATTGGGTTGATCCTTCTCTGGTGTTCTCTAGAGGTTTTGCAATCTTCCTCTAGCATAATGTGATGCATACAGATAGAAGGACTTATTCCTGTTAGGCCGACGATGTTGTAGCCTAACGCGGTTGGATATTTTCTTAAGACATCTAGTAACTTTTCAGTTTCCATCTGCCCCAAGTCAGCGTTGACTATTACTGGTCTTTTGATTTCAGTGTCTAGGAATTCGTATCTTAGGTTCTTTGGTAGTGTTTTTAATTCCAAGTCTGGTTTCTTCGGGCATGGCATGTGGTTGGGTTTAAGTGTTAAGCATTCGCTTAGACTGTCATTTTGGTATGGTTCACGCCAATTATCATCTTCAAAGATTGGAGGGATTTGGATTTTCATTATATCAGAATATGTGGTTTCTTACATCTCCATCTCTCTTACACACTCGTCTATGACATCAAGTAGATAACAGGTATCGCCTATAGTCAGCGCTTGTAAGAATTGTGTCAAGATGAATTCAACCTTTTCTTCTCCAACTTTGAATGTTAGTTTGCCTCTTTTCACGTCTATTATGGCTCCGACGGTGGCTAAGAATGGCCTTCCTAATATAATAAGTGTACTGGCATCTTCTTTGATGTCCATGATTATGAAGTCTGTAGGAATGTAGAATTGTCCTACACGTACTAGGACATTCTCTAGTATACCGATAGGATATTTGATTGAGCGGTTTACTAGTTGAACAGACATCTTGGTTGGTCTTAGTTCTTCCATGTTGAGCCTTTTACAGATGGTTAAGGGTGTAACACCTCAAAATTTGCCCTCCTTTCTTGGGACTAGCATGACATATTACATATCATTTTTAGGTCATTAGGCATTGCATATTGCATATCATGTGGTTACATTGTGCAAGTTATCCTCACAAGTCTTGATCAGGAGATGGAGAGGTCATGTGCAAGCTAGGGTTTTATTGGACTGGTCCTTAATCATCTGAGGATGTGGAGGTCCAAATTAGGGTTTTGTGGTTCTCAAGGAGATTGGTCTTCGTCTTGATTGAAGTGATACATCATCATCATCATGGTCTTGTTATCATCAGGAGTTTGATCAGGATACCTTGAGATTAGGGTTTTGACCACTGGTCAACCCTAATCAATTGCATTGGGCCAATCAGGGCATAGCAAGGAGATGGGGTCTATGATGAATATGGGGATCATTATCTGATTATATGGAGCTAATTGAGGCTAGGGTTTCATCCTTGGGCCATTTCATTAGGAGATTGGAGCTCAGTTTGATCAGTGCATTGCCAAATTCATCTATCAGTTGAAAAAGTCAATTGTGGTCAATTGTGCTTGATTTTATGGATTTGGAGGTGGAATTGAGTTGGATACACTTCATTCATGTGAAACAAGTGTTATTTGACATGTCAAAGCTTAAGAATGAAGAAAATCAAGTCAGGACAAAAATTGCCAAAAATAGAAAGTGACTTGTAATGGAAGTTTCCAAAAATGGAAAGTTTTTGACCTCAAGATTACATGTCCAAGGAAGCTTCAAATGAAACTTTGTTCAACATAAAAGTTGTAGATCTTGGTCTCACCTTTCCAAAAAGTCCAAGAACTTGAAAATCCCATGTATGGTTGGCAAGTTATGGTCCATTCAATTTCAAAAATGACCCATAATCAAAGTGGCATAACTTCCACATGGAGTGTCCAAATTGAATGATCTTTTTATGTGCAAACTCCATTTGACATGTACTTTCATGGTGCATAATTGGAATTCATCAAAAACGGTCAATGCAAAAAGTCAATTTTCAAGTGTATAGTTAAAGATCCAAGGGCAAAATGGTCCAACTTGAGAAATAATGAGAATTTTGGAATGGGGATTTTTGCAACACCTCACAAATGCAAATTGGAAATGGTTTGAACTGTCATAAACATCCAAGGTGCAATATTTGACCAAGTCATTTTTGAATTGCATTTGAAAAGTATACAATTTACCATGACATAGTGAAAATCAAAAATATACATCCAATGGCCATGGGACAAGTTGCAACAGATCACACATGTCATTTTGAGAGTGTGTGAGCTGTCAAATGAGCTGTCATTGGCCTATGGTGAAATGGCATTTTTACCCTTGCTTTGAAAATGACATTTTGCTAATCACTTGCACTTTTGCTAATTGGATGATTAAGGATGGATTAAGCTGAAGTATAAATTCTTAATTGTAACTAATTTTGATCAGAAATCACAATTCACAAGGAACTCAACCATTTTTCCCTCCAATTCTCAAAATCTCTCAAGAACACAAAAAAGCAAAATTGAGCAAATCTCTTCCAATTCTCCACCAAATCGTGTGGTTCTTCTTGCTGCTTCTTCCAATCATCTTCTTCTTCTACTGTTTTGGCAAGGCAACATCAAAATCCTCAAGATCCGTGACTGTTGAGAAGGTGTGCATCAATGGCATTTGGAGATTTCTTCCACTAGAAGCGAATTCGAGCCAAGCTACAAGCTGCATTCATCTTCCTTTACATCTTTCTTCATCTGTTTTGAGAAGCCACGCGCAAATACTACAGGAATCAGCACTGCCATCTCAAGGTACTTCAAAATCGAATCTCATAAATTGATGAATTGCCATATGCTTTTTGAAGAGTGCTCAATGTAGATCGTTGTGATATGTTTAGTTTTTGGAATGGATGACTGTAGGAAGAGTTATTTTGATTTTAAGCTTTGAATGCAAAACCTAATTCGATCGATCCGGTTTATACAGTTAGATTTAGGTTGATTAGGTTACATATTCATGATCCACGCACTTAGACCTTTCCAACGGTTATCCATTTGTGAGATTTGGTTGAGAAATGAGCAAAACCAATTTTGGAATGGAAGAACATGAGCACGATGAAGATGAAGCAGATTTCTGGATTTTTACTGTTTAATCCACTCAGTGCCAGGCCAAATTCGAATTGTTGTTTCCCTCCAAACTGAGCCAATCAGCGTGTGACACTGGATTAATGAAAACGGCGCCGTTTTTGGCCAGGGTTTGATAATCACGAAATTGCCATTAATCCATTTTAATTAATAAAACACTTAAATAATTATTACATAATTCATTTAAAACTTAGAAAAATCATAAAAAAATATTGGCTAATCAGAAAATTATGAGATTTTTTTTGTAGCTTCCAAATTCCCTCTAGTTTTTTATAGGCATGGTTTTATAAGTTGTGCATGGAAAAATGTTGACCTGGCCTATGGATCTTTGACTTGTGTGTATTTTTTACATGTTTTGCCATTTTCATCATGAAATGCTCATACATTAAAAGAAATGCTTGAAATTTTTTGTGCTCATTTTGTACTCATTGATAGTGATTTCCATATAAAGTTTGTGATTTTTGGATATCTGGTGATTGAGTTATGATTTTTTGAATCTAGGTGTGACAATTTGTGTCACACCTAGCTAGGTCAACTTCATGAATATTTTTGCCTGGCCTATGATTGGTGGAATGGATTGAAATTTTGCATGGATGATTGTGGATATGTTTAAATGTTATGTGAATTTTTCTGGATTTTTCTATGGCATTTTAAATTTGATTGATATTTTTCTTCTCTGTATGTTCATTGTGCAAGCTTGTGTGACACATGTTTGTATATCTTGTGTGAAATTCTCATATGGTTTTGGATGGATGTAAAATTTGGTATGCTGGTTTTAGACACATTGTAGGACATCCCTGTTTTGGTCCTATTCATTTCTTAAATGTTCTCACTGATTTATGAATTTTTGAAGTGGATGCTTGTGTTGATGCTATGGTTTGGCTTGAATAATTGTGTCTGGATTTCTTGATTTTCATTGGCCTAGTTCCTTTTGTCCAATTGAGCTGAAAATTGACATGCTATACCCTGAATATGTCCTGTTTAGGTGTGAATTATTTGAGGATTTTTGGAATTATTTTGGTATGCTTTTGATGGAATTCATTCTGTTTGGACATTGGATGTTGCATTTGACCTAGTTTGACTTGTTTTGGTCATGAAATGAATATGGTGAATGATATGAGTATGGGATCAATTGCATTTGCTTTCTATTTGCATTAATTTGGTTTTGGTTGAGAATTGCTTGCTGTTTAGAATTTTTTCTCCCTTTTGGACCCTAGGCTTGGCCTAGTGGTCTAGTTTCTCACATTTGGTGTGGATTTTCAGGATGAAATGCATAATGCTCAAGGAGAATGCTTCAAGTCAATTAAATTGAGATTGTTGGATGTTTTGAACTAATTTGACTTTGTTTTGTAGGTTGTGAAGCTTGAGCTTGAGCTTATAGCTTGCACTTATGTGCATTAACCTGTGTTGCTTAATCTGTACAGTCTGACTGATTAACATTTGCTGTTTATTGTTGTTTGTCTGAGTACTGATGATACTTGATTGATTTCAGGTACATTTAGTCGCTTACAGTTCTTTAAGAACTTGCTTGCTGCTGCTTGGTTTTTAAACCACTTGAGGTAGGACTTCTGTTCTTCATGTAGTCTGGAAGACCTGGCCTGTTACTTGGCCAGGCAATTGTCTGAAGTCCTCCTTAAGAGGCGATGTTTGTGGTTGTTTACATTTGTGCCAAGCAGGTGAAGACCTCTATGAGGCAATTGGTGGATCAAAGGGATATGCAATCTATCCCCCACTATTCTGTGAGTCGTCCCTCTGCTCACACGGCTGTGTGTTGATGCATTGGGACACAAACCCAAGATCTTGTGCTGTTGCACAATCGAGTCAGAGTCTTTGAGCGTAGAAGGGTCCCTCCATTCTGGACCCACGCTCCTTTGTCTGAAGCTCTCCCTGGTCAGGGATAAGAGCTGTGAGGTCTCATCCTCACTTCACCTTTTCATCTGCTTCACCTTAGCCTCGTAATGGCAAGGTTAAGAGCGAATAATACCCATGTACAGATGACTTGCTTCGGCAGTTAAACCCATTGTTTGAGCCTCACTTGACTGGTTATAGTGTGTGCTATGTGAATATTTGCTTGAAATGCTTGTTTTGATCTGTATGCTTGTATGCTTGCTTTCTTCCTGGATAGGATTAGCTTGCAGTTGTGCAAGTAGGTAGAAACCTGAACATAGGGTAATGATGCATGACAACACTAGGCTCGAGTCCAGCTCCCTGGTAGTGTGTCTTCCCTTGGTTTCTGGCTAGATTTTCTTTCCCTTTAGGGGGAACTACATCGCCCTGATCCTCGTTCCAGACGAGGTATGTAGGCAGGAGACCGTGCGAGGTCTCTCCGGGCACTTTTTTCCTTTTTGTGTGTGTTTACTTGTTATCTTCTTGTGTGTGTTTTGGTTCGGATGCTGACGTAAGTCCAGTGATTGGCTGTCGGGCTCCACGTTTGCCCTTTTGAGTGTGTTTTGGTTCGGATGCGGACGTAAGTCCAATGATTGGCTGTTGGGCTCCATGTTTGCTATCTGTTTGTGTGTTTTGTGTTGTTTGGCGTGCGTGAGCCGAACTACAGCAGCTCTGATTCTCGTTTCAGACGAGATATGTAGGCATTGGATGCGATGTCCTATCGAGCTCCCTTCTCTTAACCCCACCTGCGTTCCCTGTGTGTGTGTGATGTTTAGCAACCTATTCTTTCTTTTAGAACGTGGATCCCGTCGAGTACGACGGACGTGAGGGGTGCTAATACCTTCCCCTTGCGTAACCGACTCCCTTACCCTTTCTCTTTGGTCGTGAGACCATTTCCTTTCCAGGTTTCTCTGAGCGTTTCCTTTCCCTATTTTGGGATAAATAACGCGCAGTGGCGGCTCTGTGTTGTGTTTTTATTTCAGCCCGCCGGTTGTTTTTCGCGGATGCGACAAAGGGCATTACACTAATGTTGGATCCTAGGTCGCATAGAGCTTTGTCTATGACGAACTTTCCAATGACATAGGGTATGGAGAAACTACTTGGGTCTTTTAGTTTGGGAGGCATGTTATTTTGGATTATTGCGCTACACTCAGCGGTAAGTGTAACTGTTTCATTATCCTCGATCTTTTTCTTATTGGATAGGATCTCTTTAAGAAATTTGGCATATGAGGGCATTTGTGTGATGGCTTCTGTAAAGGGAATTGTAATGTTTAGTTGCTTCAGAAGTTCAACAAATTTCCTAAATTGCCCTGCATTTTTAGAATTTGTGAGTCTTTGAGGATACGGAATGGGTGGTTTATAAGGTGGTGGAGGCACATAAGGTTTTTCTTTCTCTTCAGCCTCTCAGGTATTATCTTCCTTCTCCTCCGGTTCACTTACCTTCTCAGTTGTTATTTTGTCTGGTTTTTGGTACATGGCAGGATTTTGGAGTCTTGGATCTACGGGTCCGTCTAGTTCTTTTCCACTCCTCAATATAACGACATTTGCATGTCCTTTTGGATTAGGTTGTGGCTATCCAGGAAATGTGCCAGCGGGAGCGACAATAGATGCTTGTTGTTGAGCCACTTGTGAAATCTGTGTTTCAAGCATTTTGTTGTGGGTGGCTAAGGCGGCTACTTTGCTCGCTAATTGTTTAAGTTGCTCACTAGTATGTATGTTTTGGTTTAATAAGTCTTTGTTTGTTTGAGATTGGGTAGCTATGAAGCTTTCCATCATTAGTTCAAGGTTGGACTTCCTAGGCATGTTAGGAGCATTATTAGCTGGCTTTTGATATCCAGGCGGAACAGTGGGTTCTTGGCCAGGTGCGTATAGGGCGTTGTTATTCTTATACTAAAAGTTTGGATGGTTTTTCCAACCTGGGTTGTATGTATTCAAATAAGGATTTCCTTGTGCGTAATTTACTTGATCGGTTGGAACTCCTACCAATATCTGACATTCTGGTGCAGTGTGTCCAGGAGTTCCACATAACTCACAGTTTGGAGTCACGGCAGCCACGGTGGCTGCGGGTGGTATGGTCAAGTTGTCTAACTTTTGAACAAGGGCATCTACCTTTGCATGGACGTGGTCAAGGCTACTGATTTCGTACATTCCACCTTTTGTTTGGGACTTTTCTACTGGAGTTCTTTCACCTCCCCATTGGAAATGGTTTTGGGCCATGTTTTCAATGAGTTGATAGGCTTCGTTGTATCACTTGTCCATAAGTGCATCGGCCGCGGCAACGTCTACTGTCAGCCTTGTGTTATACAAAAGCCCATTGTAAAATGTGTGAATGATCACCCAGTCTTCGAGACCGTGATGTGGACATATCCTCATCATGTCTTTGTATCTCTCCCACGCGTCGTAGAGAGATTCTACATCCTTTTGTCGAAATCCGTTGATTTGAGCTCTTAGCATAGTAGTTTTGCTTGGCGGAAAATATCAGGATAAGAAAACGTTCTTCAGTTCTTCTCATGTTGTAACTGAGTTGGATGGCAAGGATTGCAACCAAGCCCAAGCTCTGTCTCTTAGAGAGAAAGGAAAGAGGCGTAGTCTTATCGCATCTTGAGATACACCATTCGCCTTCACAGTGTTGCGTACTGCACAAACTTGGTCAAATGTTCATTAGGTTCGTCCATAGGATTTCC
The DNA here is from genome assembly GCF_024323335.1 of Lathyrus oleraceus. Lineage (NCBI taxonomy): Eukaryota > Viridiplantae > Streptophyta > Magnoliopsida > Fabales > Fabaceae > Lathyrus > Lathyrus oleraceus. The sequence goes on from NC_066581.1 coordinate 96,339,606, forward strand.
AGCAAATTGATGTTGTTGGACGACTGATAATAATGAGGGTTTTAGCTCGAAATCATTTCGATTGATAGCAAGGCAACAATGCTGCTGTGAGGTTCTTGTTGGGACGGGGTAACGTAGAACTTAAGAGGACGATTATATGGTTCCACTGTAGCCATAGTTGGTTTTTCAACTGGTTCAGCAGTAGGAAAGAAGATATCGAGAATATTGTACCTTAGTTGGTACTCTAGTATTCGGTGTCTTAAATATAAGAAACGCTCTAATTCTGCAATTGGTGGTGCTAAGTTGTCGCCTTGTGAGCGAGTACTTAGCATACAATCGGGGGAAATAAGGGAAAGGAGATTAGCTTTTACCTTAGTCTATACTGTGCAACGAAAGAATCGCACTATTTGACTAAATCAGGTCCCCCGAAACGGCGCCAAAAACTTGATACGTCTCGTGACTGTATATAGAATATAGTTTATCGAGTACTTGACTGCAAGTGCACAGTCTAGTCGTTTTAGTTTTAAAAGATATCGAACCCACAAGGACCGATGGTCAAACTAATTCTATCGACGTTATTATGTTTAGCTAAGGGAATGATTTTTAGAAGTTTGGTTGAAGAAAATTAAATCTAAGGGAAGTTAAGTCTTAAGAAAATATAAATAGGAGGATATCAGTATGCAACGCATTAATCGTCAGGGATTCGATAAGTCACCGGTGTATAATTTAAGCACCAAATATCTTTTTGTAGAAAATACTTATTTAAAAGACTTTATCTCACACTCTCGTGATTGTTGATTCGAACTCTACCTTTAAGTCAGAATATACGCTCTCGCTGTCCCATTTGAAGTTAAAAATACTTTTTGAAAATAAATAAGTTTTAATTGCTTTTAAACTGCTCTCGCTGTTTTTAAAATTAATTCCTAGTTTTTACTATCCAGTTCAACCCTCACGCTCTCGCGATTGTCGGTTCTCACCTTAGTTAATTTCCCACTCTCGTGGCAACATCGTATTAAATAGCTTCTCACTCTTGTGACAAAGTTAATTAAATTTAAATTAAAAACCACAGCCAAAAAGATTGTTTGAGGAAAGAAGTTTTACACCGATTATTATTAAATCCCGTCATATTAAATTGTTTACATACTGATACCGGTAGTTTAGCCGGACATGTTAAATAACGCAAACACAGACGAATATAAACAGATCAACAATAAAGCAAACATGATTATAATAATAAAGCAATAACAATAGTAATTGAATAAAAACCTGGAAATTGGATTAATAGAATACGCAGAATCTTAAAGTACTTGAGCAGTCCTCCACAGGTCGGTAGGATTCTGCTTCTTCGAAATAATTGCTTAAACTAAATTAAATAAATTGTAGTAGTTCCCCAGTGTAGGAAACTACTACTTTGGCTAAATGAAAAACGGAAAGGGAAAAGGGAAAATCAAAGCTCTGAACGGTAAAAAAGAATAATGTTGCTGAAGAATAAAAGAAAAACAGAACTGTTGTGGAAAAATAAAGTGCAGAGAAAGGTCTTGAAAGTTGGCTTCATAGAGGAAAATTAAGTGTGCCTATAGGTTTCCAACTTCCATACTTTTATATTCCCCATTAGGTATTGGCAGTTGAGAGAAATAAGGATGACTTGGTTAAGTGAGGAATCCATGGGAAAGTGGATGAGGAATGAGAAATAAGGGCCTGGTGGATCACTTCTGTTGACAAATTCAAAGCGTTGATTTTGGCCGTGTGACGTTCGTGATGGGTCTGTGACGGTCGTGACAGGCTGGGCGTGATGGTCGTGACAGGCTTTGTGATGGTCGTCACATGCACACAATTTGTATTCTCTACTTTTCTGTTGTTTTCTCTTCTGTTTCTTCTTCTTTTCCTTCCTTTTCTATACTTTGCTCATTTAAGCATGGGAATTGAAATACCTGCAAAAATAACTCGAACACTTGCGGAATAATCGGAATATAATTGAAAGTGGTACAATTTTTTTAGCGTAAATCAAGACAAATATATGATGTATTTTCACGTTATCACTTAGTCTGCAACAGAAATCTGGAAAATACTCGAATTTAAATTCAAGGCCGAAGAGAAAGGTACGGAGAATTTTTTAATTTCTAAATATTTTAACTTTAAGATGATAGACTCCAAGCCCATTCCTCCCCAAGTGCACAGGTTACAGATTCTCGTGAATAAAATAAAATTTATATAAATATACATTCCAAAAACTTTTCAAGTCGGTGCAATCATTGCAAAGTTGCCACCTTCGTGGAAAGGCTATAGAAATAAATGGATGTATAGTTCTGAGGACTTCTCTCCAGAGAAAATCTAAAAGCACCTTCGAGTTGGGGAGGAATCGAAGGACATGGAGAAATCAGAGTTCGCTGGATTTTCTAAAGCTAATGTTATTATCGCTAAAGGAAAAAAGGAAACACGATGGAATGAAAAACAATCTTGGCCCAAGGAAGGAACATAACAAGTTCAAGAGTGTTGGCGGTCTGAAAGGTCCATAAAATGGATGTTTCGTGTGTGGTAAACCTGAACACTATGCTTGAGATTACAAGCACAACAATCCAAAAATAAGATCAATGTAGTTCATGCAAATGACGACATAATCGCTATAGTGAGAGAAATAATGACGATCAAAGGCAAAGTGTAGGGATGGTGGTATGATACATGTGTTACCGTACATGTCTCTTATGATAAGGTTTTTTTCAAAACCTATTTTGAGGAAAATGATGGACAGGAAGTACAAATAGGAAATGAAGTACGACCTAGAGTTGTTGGAACCAGATTCGTCAAACTCAAGTTCACTTCTGGAAAGAAAGTCACCCTTGTCAATGTGCTTCATGTTCCCAACATGAATATGAATCTTGTTAGTGGGGATTTATTTGGAAAATTGAGTATTAAATCTGTATATGAATCGGGAAAACTTATATTGACTCGTAATAGTGTATTTGTTGGAAAAGGATATTCCATTGTGGGAATGATCAAACTTTGTACTACCGACAATATTATTAATGAAAATTCTAATTCTACTTATATGTTTGAGTCTGTTTCTTTATGGCATAATAAATTAACACATACCAGTATTAGTTCTATGAATAGACTAATTAAATCTGGTTTGATCTCATGTAATATAAATGATTTTGAAAAATGTAAATCATGTGTTAAATCAAATATGATTAAGAAATCTTTCAGAAGTGTTGAAAGAAATACAAGTCTATTTGATCTTGTACATTCAGATTTGTGTGAATTTACGAGATGTTAATCTGTGAGGGAAATAGATATTTTATTACATTCATCGATGGTTCTTCTAGATACATACATGTATATCTTTTAAAGCATAAATATGATGATTTTAATGTATTTAGAATTTATAAAGCAGAAGTGAAAAATCAATTAAGTAAAAGTATCAAAGTCCTTAGGAGTGATAGGGGCGGTGAATACTTTTCTACTGAATTTGATGCATTTTGTGAAGAATATGACATTATACATAAATGTTCCGCACCTCGCACACCACAACAACATGGTATAGCCGAGATAAAGAATCAAACATATTAATATATGATGAATGCCATGTTAATCCATTCTTAATCATCACTCAATTTGTGGGGTGAAGCCTTATTGTCCTCTTGCCACACAATTAACATAATTCCTTTGAAGAAAACCGACATTACTTCATATGAGGTATGAAAAGGAAAAACACAAAATATTGGTTAATTTAGAATGTGGGGGTGTGTGGCCTACTATAAAAACATGCCTAAAAGAACTAAATTGGGTCCTTGAGGGATAAAATATGCATTTGTAGGATATGCACCAAATAGTAAAGCATATAAACTTTTAAACTTAGAGTCTAATGTAATTGTAGAATCCCGAGATGTAGAAATTTTTAAAAACCTTATTACTAAGGATAAAGAATCTGAGTTTCTCGCAAATAAAGAATCTTGTGAAGAGGATTATTCTTGGATTGTAGAGATACAGCCTGTAAGTACTTCTCAGATTATTGAAACATAACCCAAGCATAGGATAAGTAAGAGAATCTAAAAAATAAAAGCTCTAGGACCGAACAAGATTGATCCTCAACTTATTTCCTTTCATTTAGTTGAAAGAAATTGTGAGAATTATATTCGGAGCATTCCTATTATTCTTCAAGTGAACGATGATCCTAAAACCTACAAGGAAGTAGTGGCTTCAAGGGACTCTTCTTTTTGGAAGGATATCAACCAAGATGAAATGGATTCAATTATGTCAAATCACACTTGGGAACTTGTTGATTTATCAAAGGGATCAAGGCCCATTGGATGCAAGTGGGTGTTTAAAAATAAGTATCATAATGATGGTACTCTAAACACTTATAAGGCCAGTTTAGTAACAAAATGATTTAGACAAAATGAAGGTGTTGATTACTTCGACACATATACACCAGCGGCAAGGATAACAATAATTAGAGTATTGTTTGCCTTAGCCTCTTTGAATGACCTTATAGTTCATAAAATGGATGTTAAAACAATATTCCCAAATGGAGATCTCGAAGAGGAAATCTATATGGAACAACCAGATCTCGATGAGGAAATTTACATGGAACAACCAAAAGGCTATGTGCTCCCTGGAAATGAACAAAAGGCGTGTAAGCTTGTCAAATCCTTTATGGACTAAAACAAGAACCTAAACAATGGAATAAAAAATTTGACGTTGTCATACTATCAAATGGCTTTATTCCCAATTCTTGCGACAAATGTTTATACACAAAGGTACGCAAGGGCATTGTAATATTCCTTTATCTATATGTTGATGACATGTTTATAATTAGCAATGATATGAATGTAACTTTAGAGGCAAATAGGTTTATAACTTCCACATTCAAGATGAAATATCTTTGACTAGTTGACACAATTTTAGGGATCAAAGTAAAGAGAAATAGTGGGGGTTATGATCTTAGTCAAACATACTATATTGAAAAAATGCTCGATAAGTTCAAACACATATGTTTTAAATAAGTAACTACTTCATTTGATCATGGTGTAAAACTTCAAAAAAACAATGGAAGAGCAGTAGCTCAATTAAAATATGCAAGTGTAATAGGATGTGTTATGTATTTAATGCAATGTACTAGATCCGATATATCATTTGCAGTTAGTAAAATGAGTAGATTTACTAGTAATCCAAATAATGTACATTGGAAGGTAATCACAAGGATTTTTAGCTATATACTAAAAACAAAAAATCTTGGATTTCATTATGGTAGGTTCCCCGCCATATTAGAAGGATATAGCGATGTGAGTTGGATATCTAATATAGGAGATCACAAATCCACAACTGGGTGGATATTTAGACTAGCTGAAGGAGAAATTTCTTGGAAGAGCAAGTAACATACATGCATTACTCTTTCAACCATGGAATCAGAGTTCGTAGCTCTTGCTTCCACTGGTAAAGAAGAGGAATTGTTGAGGGACCTTCTGTTGGAAGTTCCATTGGCGAAAGACAAAGTCTAGACACATAGGACTTTGGCACTCTTTCGTGAGAAAATTGATTAAGGATGGAATTGTTTCACTCACCTATATACGAAAAAGCTATAATTTGGCTAATCCATTTACTAAGCCATTGGCCAGAGACTTAGTAAAGACAACCTCGAGAGGTATGTGGTTGAAACTCCTTAAATAAGGTTTCCAACAGCGGTGATAACCTAATCTTACATTAACATAACATTAACCTCAAGATTCAATGGGTAACAATAAGTCGTTGATTTGGATGTTTGTAAGACATTTGATAATAATATTGACTATTTTAAATTGAGGGTTGATTTTTTCCAAACTCTTAATGAAGTTCAATACCGAGAATAAGTATCTCATAGAAAAGGATACTATATGAACTTCACCCAGGTGAATTTCAAGATGGAGTTGTCTCAAAGTGAGAGTTGGAGTTTCTTTCACGAAAAATTCATGAAACAGGAAAACGCATGGTCACAAATAAGTAATATGCGAGATATGAAGGGGAAGAACCTTTAAAGAATGTGTGTAAGGTAATGTTGGTCTAATCATATGGATTAATAGTTTAAAAGCATTGTTACCTACATTCTGATTAGATTTTATGTTGTTCTCGCCAAGGTTAAGTTTTAAATCGAAAGATACCTAACTATATTAACATTATTTATACCTCCTTTTATGAAATTAAACTTGTCATCATTAGAACAAGTGGGAGATTATTGGAAATTATGGACAATCAATGCCCATGGGAGTGTTCCAATATGACAAGAAATGTGTAATTGAGTTAATGACAATAAATGCATTAACAATAATCTCACATAGAAAGTGATACTCACTTTAAAAACATTTCTAAAGACTTAAAAATATTAAACTCCACAAAGGAACTAGAGAGGATAATGTGTCACATGGACAAATGTGGTGGTTCCAAGCATTATGTCACACGTCTCATCGAAACAACCCCTCGCTAGTGTCGCCACAGATGACACTGACTCCGACTCCAGGACCAGGTCCGAGGTCGTAGGCGTAGAGGCGCTAGTGATGGCTTGTAGGGGGAACTTGAGCACTTAAGCATGACGCATCGGACCAATCAGGGTACTCGCAACGCCGGTGGCACTCCGACGATACTCTGGCAGCCGACATGCAACAAATTAATTTTAATTATTGCTCATGGTTTTGGTCGTTGCTTAAAATTTTGAATTTCATATTTGAAATACGCAACATTTTATGAAGTGGTGCATAATGTAACCCTAGACGAACCATTGCAAACTTATGATGAAAAGATGTTGTATCATCAAGAGTTGCAACATTGTGAAACAACACATGCATTACCTATAAATACATTATTCAATCTTTGAAAAATCATTAAAAAAATGGTGCATCCTCTTCACATAATTTCAGACACTCTTCCCTACATTCGAATCTTAACCAACCTTCTGCAGATTCAATTATAAGACCGAATTATTCTGGATATTCTTACGTTCACACTCAAACTATAAAGAGGGTGCTTGCAATACTTATAAAGGAAGTGACATAATTTATGATTTCAACTTTGATCCGTTCTACCTTAACTATTCATCTAACATCTTCTCTGGAGAAACAATTTTTTATAAAATCATTTAGTGGGTATTTAAACCCGCAAAATTTCAATAAATAAAAAAAATCTAAAATTTTACGGAATTTAAAATTGAAAAAAAAATGGAAAAGCTTGCTTTATAGATGAGATTTTTTTTTAGTTTTTAGTTATTCAGCGGATTTTTAAATCCCACAAAATAAACAAAAAAATACTAAAATTTTTCTGGGTTTTAAAATTCCTACTAAATTGTTACGAACCAAAAAAAAAAAGGAAAAGAAAGATTTGATCTCTTAGATAAGAGACTTATAAAGGTCCTATCTTTATAATCACACTTTTTGTTTTTTTAAATATACAAAGATTTCGTTTGCTCAGTTTTTTCTTAAAAAGATTCATATTATATTTTATATATTTTTTTAAACAAACTATAAAAAAAAACTTTAAATATATAAAAAAATTACAAAGATGCTATAAGTCGATTTTGCTGAAGTTAAGCTCCGTTTGAATACTATAAATTAATAAATGAACTCCATAATTGTGTTTCTAGTAATTAATTTACAAAGACAATAATGAAAGTTGTTGTATTGTTTAAGTATTTAATAGTGTAGCATATTGAATTTGTTATTTGTTTTTCTTTAAATATATATTACTACTAGTTATAAAAATGTCTTCTAGTTATAAAAATGTCTTGCCCAATTTAAAACGTATGTCTTTTTGTACCGTTGTAATATCGATTATTTTACAAAACGTAAAGCAACCCTTTGTTGACTCTACAAGCATAATAAACATTAATAAAGTTAATCTCATCATTGAAATGGACAAGGTGTATCGGCAAAGTGGGTACTCGTTTAAATTATCCTCTTTCTAGTGCAATAAAAAAAATCAATAATAGTTTTAAATATAAGCAAAAATCATATATAATTATTATATTCAATGTCACTATTCCAACATACTCCTACTTTTTTTATATTTTCATATTTGTAAAACTTTCAAAAACAAAAAATAGAGATAAAATTTAGAAAGAGTGTAAAAATTAATTGCATTCAAACTTTTTTTTAAAGAGTGATTTTTTTTTTTCAATTCTCTTATATATGAGATCGGATGGAGTATATTACTGGATAACTTGTAAAGATTGTTAGAAGATGTAATTCATAGTTTCATTAAGTAGTTTGTGTTTGAAAGGTTGTGTAACTTAGTCGAAGTAGTTGTAGAGTAAGTTGTATTCAATAGAGTTGAATACAACATATAGTTATTGTGTCAATGTGTAACTTTGTATGTTTTAGGTCTGAGTTTTGGTTGCCTATAAATAGGTATGTCGTAGTAATTTCAATACACAGTTTTCATAGTTAACAGATTTGACAGTTAAGTTTGAATTTCACTCATTAATATTTTTCACTTTTCTCTCAATACAGTTATTCTCATTATGTTTTTCTCTTTTCTTCTTGTTCACAATCTTTCATGGTAACCTTAATTGTTTGAAAAAATTGGTATCAACGATGCCGATTGCGATTCAGAGAGAATTTGTAATGGGAAATGGTAATACAACATCAACATAATTTCCAGCGAATCTATCGGTTTTCAAAGGTGAGAACTACGAGAGGTGGGTTGCACAAATGAAGGTCGTCTTCAAATTTCAAGATGTGGCTGAAATCGTGAATGATGGAGTACCGACATTAGAAGCGAATGCAGACGATGTTCAAAAAGCTGCAGTCAAGGATCAAAGGAAGAAAGATGGAAAAACTCAGTTCTTGATTCACCAGTGTGTGGATTCTAACGTATTTGAGATGATTACTGAAGAAGAATCATTTAAGCGGACGTGTGACAAGTTGAAGAACTTATACGGCGAATATAAAAAATTGAAAACGATGAAGTTGCAGATGCTGAGAAAGCAGTTTGAGATAACACATGTGAAAGAATATGAATCAATTGTTGACTTCTTCTCAGGATTAGTGTTACTCGCGAACCAGATGAAGGCGTAGAGTGAATCGATAAGCGATTTGCAGAAGATAGAGAAAGTGTTGAGATCTCTGACTACAAATTTTGATTACATTGTCGTGTCTAATGAAAGTCCAAGAACCTAGTCGAGATGAAGTTAGAAGAACTTTTTGCTTCATTAGAGGCTCATGAGATGATACTAAAGCAGATGAACTCAGAAAGGGAGAAGGTGGTTGAACAGGCACTACAAGCAAGATTCATCAAGAAATATGAAAAAGAAGGCAAAGCAAGGATGAATCTTGCTAATGGTGAGAAGTCAAATATGAATTTAAAGAATCATTCGGATTCAACCAAGAAAGGCATGAGCAACAAGTATTTGGGGGAAGAAAGTTGGCATGAAGGAGGTGCAGTGTAACAAATGTCAAGGATTTGGTCATTATGCTCGAGACTATCGAAGAAAGAAGGAAGCAAGAGTAAAAGATAATGATGAAGTGCAATATTCACATGCTGGAGATAGTGATTTTGATGATGTGTTACTCATGGCCAACACTTAGTCAAATAATGAATAGACCAATATGTGGTACTTAGATTCAGGATGCAATACCCCCATGATAGGTAATAAAAATTGGATCACTAAGTTAGATGAATAAGTTAAGAAAGTGGTCAAGTTTACAAATGGAAGGCACGTCACATCAGGAGGAAAAGGAAACATGTATGTGGTTAGAAGGGATGGTCGAAATTATCACTGATGTGTTGTATGTACCTTTGATGACAAGTAACTTGATAAGCATAGGTCAATTACTTACAAAAGGGTACAACAAAAAGCTAGAAAGAATCAGAGGAAGGTGTATGATGGTGATGGAAGATTAATTTTGAAAGCACCATTGGCTGACAACAATACCTTCAAAGTATGATTAAACTGATTGATCATAATTGTTTTGCTTCCACTACAGAAGAAGACAAGAAACGGCTATGACATCATATTTATGGACATCTAAACTTTAGAAGTTTAAGTATGCTCAACCAGAATGGCGGATGGTTTACCTCAGGTGAAAGAACCATGTCAAGTGTGTAAGCAATGTAGTAAAGAAAAACAGGCTAGGAAAGTATTCAAACATGACTTGCCATGAGGTCGAAGAAAAATCTATAGCTAGTTCACTCGGATGTGTGTGGACATTTTGAAGTAAGTTCAAATGGAGGTAATTTCTACTTTCTAACATTTATAGATGATTTCACCAGATATATGTGGATCTATCTGAATGAAAAGAAGAGTGAGATATTCACACAACTGAAGAAGTTTAAATTATATGTCGGGAAGTAGAGTGAATGCAAATTGAAGAAACTGAGAACTATTGGTGGAGGTGAATACACTTCTAGAAAATTTGCAAGATTTTGCAACGAGGAAGGTATAGAGTATTAGGTCATTGCACCCTATACTCCTCAGCACAATGGTACTGCTAAACGAAAGAACATAAGAATACTAAACATGGCCAGAAGTATATTGAAAGCTAAAGAAATGCCAAAGATATTTTTGGGAGAAACAATTTCGACAATAACGTACATACTTAACAGATGTACAACCAAAAGGTAGTTGAATGGACACCTTATGAGGATTAGACGGGATTAAAGCCTAATGTTAGTCATCTTAGATAATTTGGATCAATGTGCTTCAAGCATGTGTCTGAGCAATTGTGGAAGAAGCTAGATGATCAAAGTCATGCCATAATGCACATAAGTTATCATTCATTGGTGTATACAAGTTGTATTAGCCAAATGATGATAAGCTGGTGATAAGTAGAGATATACTGGTAGATGAAAGAAAAAGGTGGAACTAGAAATATGAGTCGGTTCGACATGAGAAGGATACACTCACAACTCTATTTGAAGAAGAAGATCAACATAATGAAGCCACAACAACTCAAGAGGGAGAACCACTTGAGCAGAATATTAAAAGATCGACTCGAATAACGACTGAGTTGAAAAGGTTAGATGGATATGAGAGATTTCTAGATCAAGAAATTGATGCATATGGCGATCTCATAGAAGAAGAGATGATGATGGATGAAGCATAACCAATTAATTTGGACCAAGCCATGAATGATTCAAATTGGTGTGTAGCCATGAAAGAAGAACTCAGGGAAATTGAGAAGAACAAAACCTGGGAACTTGTCGAAAGATCTAATAAGTGGCCAATTGACTTGAAATGGGTCTACAAGGTGAAACAAAGGCCAAACAATGAAATTTTAAAGCATAAGGCAAGACTAGTGACGAGAGGTTTTCTACAAAAACATGGTATTAATTTCGATGAAGTCGAAACACCTTTTGCAAGGTTGGAGACAATCAGGATTGTGGTGTCGATTGTTGCATACAAAGGGTGAAAAATACATTAATTAGATGTAAAGTCAACATTTCTGAGCAATTTTGGAAGAAGCAAGATGATCGAAGTCATGCCATAATGCATATAAGTTATCATTCGATTGGTGTATACAAGTTGTATTAGCCAAATGATGATAAGCTGGTGATAAGTAGAGATGTATTGGTAGATGAAAGCAAAAGGTGGAACTAGAATCAGGAGTCTGTTCGACATGAGAAGGATACAATCACAAATGTATTTGAAGAAGAAGATCAACATAATGAAGCCACAAAAACTCAAGAGGGAGAACCACTTGAGTAGAATATTAAAAGATCGACTAGAATAAGGGCTGAGTTGAGAAGGCTAGTTTGATATCAGAGATTTCTAGATCAAGAAATTGATGCATGTGGCGATCTCATAGAAAGAAGGGATGATGATGGATGATGCATAACCAATTTATTTGGATAAAGCCATGAATGATTCAAATTGGTGTTATCCTTGAAAGAAGAACTCGGAAAAATCGAGAAGAACAAAACCCGAGAACTTATCGAAAGATCTAATCAGTAGCCAATTGACTTGAAATGGGTCTACAAGGCGAAACGAAGGCCAAAATATGAAATTTTCATGCATAAGGAAAGACTAGTGGTGAGAGGTTTTCTACAAAAACATGGTATTGATTTCTATGAAGTCGACACACCTTTTGTAAGGTTGGAGACAGTCAAGATTGTGGTGTCGACTGTTGCATACAGAGGGTGGAAAATACATTAATTAGATGTAAAGTCAACATTTCTGAGCAATTATGGAAGAAGCTAGACGATTCAAGTCATGCCATAATGCACATAAGTTATCACTCAATTGGTGTATACAAGTTGTATTAGCCAAATGATGATAAGCTGGTGATAAGTAGAGATGTACTGGTAGATGAAAGCAAAAGGTGGAATTAGAATCAGGAGTCAGTTCGACATGAGAAGGATACAGTCACAACTGTATTTGAAGAAGAAGATGAATGTAATGAAGCCACAACAACTCAAGAGGGAGAAACACTTGAGAAGAATATTAAAAGATCGACTAGAATAAGGGCTGAGTCGAGAAGGCTAGCTGGATATGAGAGATTTCTATATCAAGAAATTTATGCATATGGCGATCTCATTGAAGAAGCGATGATGATGGATGAATCAGAACCAATTAATTTGGATCAAGCCATGAATGATTTAAATTGGTGCGTAGCCATGAAAGAAGAACTCAAGGAAATCGAGAAGAACAAAACATGAGAACTTGTCGAAAGATCTAATAAGTAGCCAATTGACTTGAAATGGGTCTACAAGGTGAAACGAAGGCCAAATGGTGAAATTTTCAAGCATAAGGAAAGACTACTGGTGAGAGGTTGTCTATAAAAACATGGTATTGATTTAGATGAAGTCGACATACCTTTTGCAAGGTTGGAGACAATCAGAATTGTGGTATCGACTATTGCATATAGAGGGTGGATAATACATTAATTTGATGTAAAGTAAACATTTTTGAATGGACCATTGAAAGAAGATGCCTATGTCACTCAACCATCAAGATTAGAAATCAAAGGTCAAGAGAAGAAGGTGTACAGATTAAGGAATGCTATATATCGATTAAAGCAAACCCCAAAGGGCTTGGAATAAGAGAATATATAGTTTCATGATCGAAGCAGGTTTCACAAAGTGTGTCTCTGAACATGGAAAATATGTCAATGATGCAAACAATGTTAGTAGATTATTTTATACATGTATGTAGATGATTTATTGATCATAAGCGCAAATGAAGTAGAGATAAGAAGAGTCAAGTCGAAGTTGATGTAGAAATTTGAAATGTCTGACTTAGAGAATTTATCATATTTCTTAGGGATGGAGTTCAATGACACAAGTGAAAAAGTGTTCTTACACCAAAATAAGTATGCTTATGATATCTTGAAAAGGTTTAATATGAGAAACAGTAATGGAGTTTCCATGCCATTGGTGACAGAAGTAAAGTTGAGGAAGGATACAAATGATGAGTTTGTAAGTGCAACATTGTACAAACAAATCATTTGATCCTTAAGGTATCTTTGCAATATCATACGATATATTTTTCAAAGTGTCGGGTTGTTGAGCAAATTCATGGAGAAACCCTAAGAATGCCATCTCAGTGTAGTTAAGAGAGTGTTGAGATACATAAAGGGTACAATTGATCATGGTGTGATGATGCCAAGACAAAATAAGACTATTACAGATGTATAAATATATGCTTAAACTGATTTTGATTTTAGTGGAGATCAATATGAGAATAAGAGTATTGTATGCTACATATTCATGATCGAATATGCTCCAATCTATTAGAGCTCAAGGAAGCAAAGCATTGTTGCTTTGTTATCGTGTGAAGTTGAGTACATGGCTGCATCATATACTACATGTCAATCAACATAGATAAAGATGATGCTAGAAGAACTCAAGATCATGGAATTAAAGAAAATGAAGTTATTTGTCGATAGCAAGTCATCTATCGACCTAGCCAATCATCATATGTGTCATGGTCGAAGTAAACACATAGAGAGAAATAATCATTTTCTTAGGGATTAAGTAACTAAATGAAAACTTAAACTTGAGCATTGCAAGATAGAATGACAACTAGTTGATATACTCACCAAGTCCCTGAAGAAAGTCAGGTTTGACGAGATGAAAAAAAGCATCGGGATGAAAAGTCTTGAAAAATATGAATTATGAGGTATGTTAGAAGATGTGATTCATGGTTTCATTAAGTAGTTTTTGTTCGACAAGTTTTGTAACCAAGTTGAAGTACTTGTATAGTCAATTGTATTCGACATAGTTGAATACATCATATAGTTGTTGTGTCAAAGTGTAATTTTATATGTTTTGAGTCTGAGTTTTAGTTGCCTGTAAATATGCAAGCTATTGTAATTTCAATATACAATTTTCATTGTTAATAAATTTGATAGTTACGTTTGAACCTCACTCGTTAATATTTTTCATTTGTTTTCTCTCAATACAGTTATTTTCATTCTCTCTTCTTCTTCACCATCTTTCTTGAAAATCCAAACTATTCAAACAAAGATTTATTACAAATATAGAAATATAGAGTTGTTTAAATTTCCCCCACCATAATTTTTTTTATACTTTTTTTTAGATTTATGTAGTCGCACGTCTTCAATATAATTTATAATTATTTTTGTATAATTTGTTTTTATCTAAGAGGATATACAATTTTTCTACCATAATTATGATTGATAGAGTTTGTAATTTAACTTAATAAAAAGCAAGTTAAGAGAAAATAAAATATTTATTGTGATTTCGTTCCTGTGGAGATTTTTTTCTGGTTGTTTTCTCAACAATTAGTGTTAGAGAAAAAAATGATCAATGAAATATGAGAACCATAGTAGTGCATTACTATTCATTTGAAGAGATGTTAGTTATGATCTTTTTGGTGTTTTTCCTTATATATTGTTAAAGATGTTTTAAAGTTTGACGTTCTTTTGTTAAATAAGAGGGTATAGTTCTCTTAGGAAAATGACATAAAATTAACAATTTGATCTTGATTGTGGTTTGGAAAAATAAAAATCAAGTGAGTTGAAAGATTCGGAGTGGAAGACAATAGAAAAAAGCCAATGAACATAATTAGAGTGTGGGATTAATTTGAAAGATTTCTTAATACACCTTATGTATTATTAGAGGATTACGGGAAAATACAAAAATACCTCCATTTTTTGAAGATGTATCTCTGGATGCACTCTGAATCAATAGAATTCTGATTTAATATTAAAAAAATAATGAAGATGCATCTTCATAAATATTCTAGAGATGCATATTCTGACGATATTTGTTTAAAACACACAAGAACCCTTCTCCTCCCTCACTTCTAAAAAAGCAGTCTAAACATTTTTCAAACTCTCTCAACTCACATTCTTCAATATTTTTATGTCAGATGTTCCATTATCAATTTTTAATATTTAGAATCCTTTTATATATCTTTTAGGTTTGACGCGGATTAATAATGGAAGATAAAGATTTGTTTAAGGACGATGAAGAAACTCAATAAACATGTTTATATTTCCCATCAGTTATTACTCAAAATTGAGATAAAATGTGTTTCTTTTTAAATGAAAAATACAATAAAATATGTTTCATCCCAAACATCACATGCCTCAGGGTTTGTGTAAAAAACTGAGGGGGTAAGTTTTTTTTTTGAAATTACATTGTTTACATAGAATATTAAAATACATTGTTTAAACAAATCCAAATTTTGACAATAATTTTTTAGAGAACAACAAATCTTTTCAAGTTATTATTGGAGAACAACAAATCTTTGTTGTTATTCAGATTTTGTTGTATATCCTTTATGCGCATTCTTTTCAAGTTCAATGGATTGCATGCATCCAATTTCTAATGAGTTATTTGTTCCGACCATGAGAGTTTTATTTTTCTGCATTTGTAATTCATCATAGAGATTTGTTCAAAGATTTCATTATCTTGAGCAAATATTTTCATGGCAAATGCTTTCACAAGAAAGAGAACAAGATATATAGTGGTGTATGTAGAGAGTTTCTTGTGGATTAATGTGTTAACAATATCTTAAGCGTTGTTAAAATAAGGATTTTCCCATCGGTTTTATAAAAAATAGATGTAATATATTACTTGTAAAAAAATGGTGAATGATAAAAAATTAAAAGTAACATGTCTTGTTTCTTTTTAAATTTTTTACCATTCACCATTTTTTTGTACTACAATTGCTTGCAATTTACAACATGTTTAGGAATAAATTTCTCAAGATTGTCAACCGAGAAAAACAATAAATTATGGAGTGTTTTCTTTGATTGACAACATATGAAGGTTATTCCAAAAATATTACAACAACATCGACACCATTATGTTGGGATGGATTGTAAGAGCATAAAAAATGTTTTGTTCAAGATAGAAGAACATTGAAGATTTTTTCTGTCTTGCAATCCATCCAAATGAATGATGCATACAAGTTTGGATTGACTACATATAAGTTAGGTTTAGGGTAAAATTTGATTTACGAAAACATATAAGTTAGGTTTAGGTTTAGGGTAAAATATAATCTCTCAGTTATTAAAGAAAATCGAAGGAATAAATTATTAGTTTTAAAATAAAATAAAATATAAAAAAGAAAGACGTCACTTTTAAAGAAATAAAAACATAATATGCATTTCCTGGAATTTAAAGCATATTCTAAATTGTTTTTCCCCTTGATTATATTTAGAAACTAAGAGAATATGTGGTATTTATTTAAAAAATAAATAAAACATGACGCACATTGGCATTATACCTCGATTTATTTGTTGGGTGAGGTGAGAGCTTTGTCATAACATGTCTTATTTGTAATACCGAGTCTCAAAATTCAAGTTACATATTTTTGGATGAGCTTCCTGGTTGAGAGAGACCACAAATAAAAATTGATCATTTAAGTTTTTCACGCTATCAGAATAAGGCTCGAAGTACTTAATGAACTACCACAAAGAAGTTATGCAAAAGCTGTATGTAGATTTATAGCCACTTTACACCGCGAAGAGGTGAAAGAATGAGGTCAACATCAGTCTACTACCCTTGTACTCGCACTAGTGTTAAAAGACCATGACAAAAGCCTAACTCACATGATTGAATTGAAAAGGAGCAATCCACAAATGATTTAAGACGCTAATCTTAAACTCATTAAAGGGGAGACAATAACTAACTAAGGAGAATAGTCATTCATGAAATTGGATATCGCACCCACCATATTAGCCACACACCCTTTGATCTTCATTTGAAGGAAGGACGCACCAATCCTCAGGCGGACCTACATCAGTCATAGATTGCGAAAATGCATCACCAAGGGAGAAGAAATATGCAACACTTGATATGTTTGAACTTACCCAAACCCCAGAAATATCCTTACTGACCCTCCTAATTGACACAAAGAAAACAACCATGTTTGCAGAATCAAAATGCAAATGCAAAAACTTACTAGATGGGAAAATGAGTTATAGATACGAAGAAACCCTAAAAGTGGCGAAGAAGAAGAGAAAAAAACAAAAACTAAGAGGCAAGCCTCAGAAGTATGAATGAGAAATCAAATATCCAAAGGTCAAACTAGCAAGTAAGAATTTCGCACATATATGATCAATGTACACACCAAAATATTATTCAAGATTGAAAGGAGAAAAATAAGAAGTGTTTATAAGGAAAGTCAATATGCAAGACAACAAAAAGAATGAAGTCCCTTTAGCAGACCCACTAAACTTCCCCGAGTTGCTTGAAGTCACACGAATATTCCCAACTCCCAACGATTGGGATTTCGTTACGATTTTTGAGTTAACACTATTGTACCCTAAGGTAATCGTATGGACAACCAACGAGAGTAAGGGGCATGTGTCAATCATTTGCTTCCTCTTTGACATGCCAGATAGTTAATACAAAGTCTTTTCCTTTTGCAACAAAAGACAAGGACTTAAGGATAACTATTTTGGGCCAATCGCCAAGGTCCAGTAGGATACAAGACCCAACACCTAAGGAAAGTAGAGCGTGACAAAGACACCAACATAATCCTACGTCATTACACATGACTCCATCAGAAATATCCAATAAATGACATTAGATTCATCCTACAATCGTCCACATTTCATGCTCTCCTTTCACATTTTAGTTAAAAATAATAAAAGGAGACTTAACGTCCTATTTTCAAGTACATTCACTTCCATTCGAAGTTTGCTATTCATTTTCTACATTAACTTAAACATTAAAATGTTAATCTTGCAGATTAGCTTTATCCGCCGAATAAGAATCAAAGCTTAATTGCAATACGGAGATTAATTCATCATATCCGATCATCAGAATCTTGCAGACTCTTATCAACTTATAATAAAATTATTCTCATTCTCATTTGTATGATCCTTAATATATTTATTACTTTCATTTTAATTTAAAATTTTAATTATTATTTTTTTTATTAAAGATACTCAATTTTGTTTTTGTGTCTTCCTTCTTAATATTTTATTAAAATAAATATTTACTTATGTAACTTTTATTCACCAATTTATAACAAAATATTTCTCATTCCCATTTGTGATCCTTAACATATTTATTATTTTCATTTTCGTTTAATATTTTAATGTTTTTATTTTAATTTTTTAATAGATAATCAATTTTATTTATCAATATATTTTAAACTTATCGGCAATAATTTAGTAAAATATATGCGTGCACGGACAAATGTCTAATACTTACATACATTTTAGAATAATACATACTTATCTATATATTAACTAATTTTTTTTAAATATATATCTTACAATACTATATAAAATTATCTCAATATATAATTAAGTATTATTTTAAACTAAAATTGAATATATATATATATATATATATATTATATATATATATATATATATATATATATATTATATATATATATATATATATATATATATATATATATATATATATATATTATAAATTGCTCTATATATATTTGATCGTTATAATTTGATCGTTATATTTGGCAACAACAACATTTTATTATAAGTTGTTTTATAATTTTTTTTTTAAATTATAAATTGCTCTATATATAAATGCAACATATATGATTTTATTCTATTATATATACTCTACTATTTATTAATCTCACTTCTTATAATTCTTTTAATTTTTTCTTATATCATACAATTTTGAGAAATTACACTCTGAAATGATATAAATTTTATATCATTTGAGGCCAAAAAAGAAGGTAATAGATGGATGGATTATTGGATGTAAAAAAAAAGAGTGACACGATATGTAAAATTATGGAAAGGAAAAAACGCCATTTATTCCAAATGGGAAAATGACTTGAATTCAAGATATTTAAATTATTTATTGTTTCAAATTTAATTTGAATAAGCTATTTTAAATCCAACACTAGTTATCTTCCACATTAGTCAAGTCAAGTGTAATTTCACTTTCGCTTTCTAATGGCGATTTCTAAAACACGCAATCCTATAGACATTGGAGGCTAATAACTACATTTGTAATATATATATCCTACAACCCTACACGTTTTCCGCCAAACCTAACTAAATCATTCATACTTGCTTAATTTGTTCAAGGTTCAAATATATGGTACAAATCATATCACATGTTCATTAACTAATGTAATAAATAATGACAGTGAACTAACAATATTTCCATTTTACTTTAATTATGCTTAAGTTGAATTTGGAATGAAAATGACAGTTCGTTTTAGTTAAGCCAGAAAACTTTTTGTTTTATACTAATTAATATGGTTGATATTAAGACTAACCCAAGTTCACTACCATATATATATATATATATATATATATATATATAGTCAGAATCAAATGACACTAAAGTGTCAAACTTAATAATATAACACATTCGATAACTCTTTATTGCATATTCGTATAATAAAATTCACCATTGAATTGAAAGTTATTATCATATAAATCATGTTTATAAAATTTAACATCAATTGAAAATCATTTGATATGTCAACAAGATGCTTTAAAACTAATGTCTTATAAAATTGTTAATTTTGATTATTCTCTTGAACATATCAAATGATTTTCGATTGATGTTAAATTTTATAGATGTGATCTATATGATAATAACTTTCAATCTAACTGTGAATTTTATTATACGAAATAAAGAGTTATCAAAGATGTCATGTTATTAAATTTGATATTTGGTGTCATTATCCTGATTCCTATATTATTTTATTATTTGGGTGTTAAATACTAAAGTTCATAACTTTCAAAATTTGGTAACAATGGGGTTTCTACAACAACATCTACAATTTGCTCCTTAAATTGTATTACTTTAAAAGAAATTCAAATAAAAGTTAAAATTATACTATTGAATACATAATTGAAGAAAAATACTTGTTAGTATTTTGCTAGGGGATAAGCCCTAGCAAATGCATCTATATTTTATTTTCTGTGAGGGGTAAAGCCCCTAGCGCATTGTGTTAGTAATTTGCTTGGGGCTAAGTCCCTAGCAAATATATATACGTTTTAGAATTTGTGAGGGGATTAAGCCCTCGCAAACGGTTAATTATTTGTGTAGGGATTAACCCCTAGCCAATGTTTACAATATTATATAAAAATATTATAATTATATTATTATAATTATAATAATACAATTATAATAAATAAATATATATTTTTAAAATTTGTAAAATAAAATTAGAAAACAAAAGAATTTATGATTAAAAGTGAAATAAAAATAAATTGTATCCATACCCACCAAAAAAAAATAATTCATGATTAAAGATGAAATAAAAATAAAATTTAAAAATACATATTAAAAGTTTCATATTCCAACAAATCTAGTTATCCTCCTCCTCACCCTCCTTATCTACTCCTCCAAAACCTTGATTCATATGCGAGACCATAAATTGTTCAAATCTCTGTGTGCGGTCATTTGCAACCCGCATTGCTTTATCATACTCCATTATTGTTCTCCTCGATCCTTCCTCTATCTCTGCTTGTCTTCTCATATTTTCTTTCATTTTTTCATTTTTTACTACTGCTTCGCGTGGTGCCTCGGTATGCGCTAAGTTTCTCAGAGTTTCTAGCATATCAGCGGCTAATATAGGTGAATGTGATGTTCCTTCTCTATCAGCAAGTCTCATTATGAAACTCCTATCACACTACTTGATTGTTTTGGCATACCCTCTGACACCACACACTCCCATTTTTCCTCTACCTGTGAGCAACATCATATCAGGTATGAAAATCCAGACAAGGATCTGTAAGATATCCCGATGGTTGTGGAGGTAACTCAGGATACTCAGATAGAGTAAGAGTAAGTCGTCTATCATACTCCTCCTATAAAAATAAATAAATTAGATGTTATCATAATTTAAATAAGATAAACACATAAAAGAAATAAATAAAATGACTAAATTTAAGAAAATTTTACTTGAGTGTTTTTTTAGCGTTCATTGACAAACTCCCCATTTCTCTTGATACGAGTCTCTAGATGAATCTTATTAAAAAGCAGAAGTTTACCCAACTCGTCACGCTAATTAAATGAAAACATAAGGTAAAAAATAATTAGTTTTAATCTAAATTCTAAATGAATATTTAAGTAAAACATAAATAAATTTATCATCCTTTGTGCAATTCCAGCAACACCAATACTGCCTGCTGTGTAGTTGCAACCACCAACTTCAAATGCTCAATTTTGTTGTTGTTTCATATACTTGCTTAAAGGTATCTGAATTCCAATGAAAAAAAGCTCTTGAAATACATCTTCATCTATCCAACAAGGATGTGATCCTTTTCTTTCCCAATTAAGTATAACACGCCTAAGCGTGTCGGATAATCGGGCAACACATTTTGAGTCAAAATTTTCTTTAATTTGATACTGATCTCTAATGTTCCAACAACATTTCTCCTACATTATTTTATGAATTAAAAAAATATTAAATAAAGTATAATCATAAATATCTCAATAAATATAAAGGAAATTAAAGTAATAATTACTTAAATGAGTCGGTCTTATACCTAAAATAACTTAAATCAATCTTCATTGTCTTTAACAGAAAGTTCTCCATAAGTCGGCCAAAACTTTTTATAGTTTTCTTTAATAAATTTTTTTATACTCGATACTGCTTGATGTGATATCACAAGGCTAAGCAACAAAATTTTGAGTTAGCATAAAGAAAAATAACTCGAATTTAAAATTTAAAATACAATATATAAAACATAAACACTTACCTTTCTCCATTGGGATGAATGATAAATCTGCCCTGGTAATTCCTAGTTGTTTGCGGCATCGCATTTATCAGAATAAACGTCCTCCTTCACTCCTCATGAGCACTGTCAAGAGCATCGGTATTTCCATGATCATGAAAACTTGTATCTTCATGACCATGAGCACTAGTATCATCCTCATCTCCTACTCATCATGCACAAAATGCATGGGTGATGAATGTGGTATGCTAGATCAAATTGTCCCCATATATGGAATAGAAGGTTGCATGGAAGGCATAGGAAATCTAGGACCACTCGACTGCATGGAAGGCATCGAAAAGCTAGGTTCGCTCGACAACATGGAAGACATCAAAAAATATGTGGGATATGGGGTGTTAGGATGCATAACAGATGTATATCCAGGAGGAATAATAAAAGTTATCGTAGATATGGTTGGGAATGAGGAAAAATCAGGCGTGGATAGTAATTAGGTGAAAGATCTAGATTGGGGTGGAGTAGAATGCATAATTTAAAACGTATAGTATCACTCAAACTTGCAATCTCCTCAATTTTAATTATCCCATTAACTGGTGAAATCTCATCATCTTGGTATGCAACATCTCTCATTACACCGTCAGTTTCAATATGACCTATTGGGTTTGACTTGATTACAACACACCATCCTTGTTTACGTGGTTGAATTGAAGGATAAAGTACATAATAAACTTGCCTAACATTATGTGCAATTATGAAAGGTTCATACTCTTTGTAGTTTCTATCTATTTGAACCTCAATAGTGTTTTTTTTATATCTATTTTAGTTCCTCTGAAAGATGGATCATTCCGGTCACAATAAACAGTGTTATCACACATATTTATAAACATGTTCCATTCACTTACTGTTGAATGTAATTCTAAGTGTCGGGTTTTTGTTATCGTATCACAGGGATTGTGAGATATCACCGCCTTTCGACAGTTGTTTTGATTCTTAGCTTAAGGTAACAATGGGGTTTTGGTATTTGTCACGGTATCTTGCATAAAAGTATAATAAAATGCGGTAAAAGTTTTGGTTTGAATATTTGAGAAATATTGCCAAAGTTAGGGTTCGACGATCACTTTGCATGTATATGTTCGATCAACAAAACTTATAAACTCCTTTAGATGATAAACTATTTCACAAAGTCCTTCCAATGTGTTTATCTCTAACACACATTGTGAGTTTTCCCATTTTGATCCATTGTTTATCTCTAACACAATCTATCAAAATGATAACTTTTTGGTTCAACCTTATGGTGAACAAAATCATTCATTACTATCTCTAGCTAACAAACAAGATTGGATGAAAACCTAGGTTAAGAGTTGGTAAACATCTCTCGATCATAAACCAACACAGAGTTTTCAATAAGAACAAAGTTTTCACCATATATTCACCATTAAAGAGTTTACAAATGAAGATCCTTACATTTACACACAAAGCTAATGATCATCTACATCTAACCTTGACAAAATGAAGGACTTAGCTACTCATTTTCATGGTAGCTTGGTCAACAAGTTTCGGAAGAAGGTTGATCAACATCCGAGTCGAATAATCGAGATTGGATGGGAATCCACCTTCTTTTTGTGAAAGATGGTTAAGAGATGAAGAAAAATGGTTTCTAGGTCACAAAAGATCCTTAGAACAATGCTGTAAAATATCTAGAAAAAGTATAAAAGTATGGAAAAATAACGTATGGCTCCAAAAAGTGCACTTGCTACTTATAGAGCTGCTACTGGGCTGTCATGCTCGTTAGGCGAGCAGAATGGCTCGCCTAGCGAGCCCCTAATTGAGGCACCTGAGGCACCTGCGCCCAGAGAAACAGCCTTTCCCAGACTGTCATGTTCGCTGAGTGAACAAAACCTTCGCCTAGCGAAGGACACGCTTCAACCTTCGCCCCATCGAGGTTGAGAGGTTTTGCTACTGGAATGCTCGCTGGGAGCTCGCTAAAGGCTCGCCTAGCGAGTGAGTACTGGCTGCACTTTTCACCAAGTCTGGACGTGTTCGCCACACACCTCGCTGGAAGCTCGCCTAGCGAGTGTGGTCATGTTTGCCACTGTAAAATACTGAAGCTTTTCGCTGGACGCTCGCCTAACGAGTCCTTCGCCACAGCCCTCGCCTAGCGAGCAAGCTGATGAATGCTTGTTTTGTTTGATACCTTTGCCAAATTTCTTGTGTCTTCACTTTCTATTATTTCATGCCTACTTCCTGCACAATAACACACAAATCAAAGGTACCAAGATCGTTTATCAATGAATTGCATTTCATCCAAAACAAAGGTGGTTTCGAACACTTTAGCAAGGAAATGGAGTGAAAGATGACCACATATGATAGCTCAAATAAGCACTTTTGGGCATCTAACAACTCTCCCCAACTAGATTCTTGCTTGTCCTCAAGCAAAGTATGCCCCTTGAAGGACAAGAGGATTTGCTTTAAGAAATAGGTTTCTCCGAAGTAGGATAAAACGGCTCAAACACAAGCGAATCAGCAGATACAAATTTCCAACGGTTCGAATAAAATAATACACAAGAACTAAAACTTAATAGCAATGCAAAATATGTATCTATCTACAACAATATTATTTTGAATGAATCACCCTATCTCTCCTCTTCGAATAAGGATTGAAGAATTTACGCGTTTGCAACCGCGGGAATAATCTCACTCTCTAACAAATAATGAAGAAATCAATTCGATTCATACAATGTCTAACAATTATAAATGGTAATGTGGAAGCACGAAGATCACTAAGGGCTTTTCGGTTGAAGCTTGGTTAGGTTAACAAACAAGGGTCATTTCTTAGGCCATTGAAAACGAGATTGCCGATGCAAAAGAGACATTCACTGTACATTATTTACACATCTCAACTTCATTCCATTTATTTCTCATTTGAAACCTTCACAACTCTTATTTCACAACTCAATTTTTGTTTTTCACTATTTTTCTTCCAAGCAAGCATTCATTTTTATTTTCTCTATATTATATTTTTTTCTCTTTTCTTTCACATCATATTTACAAAACAAATGTTTTTCTTTTCTAATTTTTATTTTCAATGCTTGCTCGGTTTTTCAAGAGTTGTGGCACTTACTGATTCATTTTTTCGTTCTCCCCAACTTATTTCTTACTCACCCTAAGTGAATGCTCTTAACTTTTTACGGCAAAAGAACAATAATCAAGATTTTCCGGGTTGTAAAAAAAAAGATTTTTGAAATCTCGCTTTATTTCAAGCTGAGATTCAATTGTTTAAGCTCAAAGGGGTTAACGAATACTCTCTCTGCTCACAGGTAAGTTGTATTTGGAACTGGTTGTGCTCGATAGAAAACAAGTGCCTTGATCATTTCTAATTGCTTCCACATATTCACAATAATAAAAGACAAAGCATGAATCAAATGAATCAACAAAACTTATTAGAATCCAGCATTTAAGTGTACAATGGAGGTTTCCTCACAATTTGTGGTTTTAAGTTCTAGATGAAACATTCATTCAATTATGTTGCAAAAAGACAATACTCAATTACAAGAAAGAGTAAAGTTCTTAGTGCATTCTAAAATTCTAGCCGGAGGTAACCATGTACCTTAGCCTTATTCACTTGTTTATTCTTATCATTGCCATCCAAGCTCGGATGCACCTTCATTGGATACTTCTTTGAGGAGCAACCAATCTAGAAGGTTTGCCACTCAATCAACCAAAAATTTATTAAAACAAACAAAATTTAAAACATGAATAATAATATTAACTTCAAAATTTAAATTTGTTCATGGGGGACAAAACATCTCAAAAGTACAAAGCCAAAATCAAAATACAGAATTCTGGAAATACAGTAGAAATAGAACATAAAATAAAAAGTAAAATAACTTAGCCCTCCACGGACTCATAACCCTCCTCACTACCGGCTTCAGAACCGGTAGCCTCATCATCATCATCGCCATCATTACCATCGGCAGCACTAGAAGAAGCACCAGCACCCGCCCCCTCACCAAACACAGGCCTGTCCACAGGCCAGTTAGCGTTAAGCAGAAACTGCTCACGCGTCATCAATGAGTGATCACCGGTGGGGTCACGTCCCTACAGCTGTAACAGCTGCATAGAATCGTGCATGTCGAGCATGGCACGCTGAGTAGCCGCCATCCAGTCCCAGTTGTAATTTCAGACAGCTTGCTGGTAAGGATCAGGTCCGAGAGTAGAAGTACCAGGACCATCAGAAGCCCGGGTACCCTCAGCAGCTGCACTACCTCTAACATTCTTCACCCATCAATACTTGGCCACGTAACGGTCATCGATGGGTGACGGGATCCTTACCTGACCCCTAGAAGGTAGCCTCACCCTTGCTTGTATGCACAAACTCATGATTAGGCAGGGGAAAGCCAGGGGACAATTCACATGAGCCCCCGACTTTAGCCCGCTTTCAATCACGGACTTAAGCTCATAAGCAATAATCCTCGCCACATCGATCCGGACGTTAGTGAGGATACAGTGTACCAAGTGTGCCACTGGGATCGGCACTGTAGAAGTGTGGGACTTGGGTTGGATGTTTGTCAGCACCATCAGCAGGATCAGTTGAGCCAAGGGAGTCATGTCCTCCCTGTGGTATCTCATAGGAACCCCAGATGGGTTCAGCTCAACTGATTTCCCTCTTAACAGCAGGGCAGCAGAGATTGCATCAATATCCCGGTGAAGCCGTAAGTCTGTGTGGTAGGTGTCTCGCTCCTCGGCTCCCAGTTGGAGCGGTTCACCAAGGATGCGGTTAATAGCATCCCGATCAAAAGCAACAGGACGACCGGCCACTCTAGATGTCCAAGTAAATGGCTCGTCATCATCTGGAAGTGCGTTCGCATAGAACTCACGCACCGTTGCAATATCATAATGCTCAAGTGGGGAAATTAACCGATCCCACTTCTTGGTGTCAATCAACCCGGCGAATGCTCTGTTCGTGCCTTGAGGGTTGATGATGAATCTCTTCTCCGGTAGAATTTTCCGCTTCTTCAAAGCAATGTACCTTGCGGCTTGCTTCGGCCCGACAAATTTGTCGGTATCAAACTATATTGTTACGGGACGGGAAATGTTCCCTCCCTTTCTTTTCTTTGAAGCGTCGGATCTAGATTCCATCTGCAAAATATAAAGAGGAAGCAACACACACAAAACAGATTAGACAGCAAAACCAAAATTCAAAGAACTGTCATGCTCGCTGCTGCTTCGCCTAGCGAAGTGGCAGCGAATGCTCGCCTCTGGTTCGCCTAGTGAGTTGCTAGCGAACCTTACGGGTTTTTGGGTTCTGCAGTATTTTCAGTAAAATTTTCCCAAAACCCACATTCTATTGGTTTCAATTTCAGAACCTAATGATATATCAAGAAAAGAAACGTTCTATGCTATTGGTAATTACAAACTCACATGCAAAACCTAAAATTCCCACATTCAAAACCTAAAATCCCCACATGCAAACCTAAAGTTTCCCATACCAACAACTTCATCCTAAATGACATTCAAATCAGGAATAAACAAAGCTTAAGCATAAAGAAATGGTATTAGGGCAAACCTTAGCAAAATAGAGTGATTGGATATGAAATGCAGTGAGGTTCACAATCCTCCAATTTAGGGTTTGAGTGTTTGTGAGAGAGATGAAAATGAGAGAGTGAGGTGAGTGTTCGTGCAAATGCCTCAGCAGAGTTGTCAAACAGAAAATTGTGTTTGGGCCCCAAATGAGTGGCCTGCTGAGAATTTAAATAACTGTTGTTACGCAGCGCTCGCTGCTGCTTCGCCTAGCGAGCAGCTAGCGAATATGTTCGCTATTGCTTCGCCTAGCGAGCATCAAGCGAGCATGACAACATTTGCCTTTTCAAAGGCAGCATTCCAGGTACATTCAGCATGGTTTTAACAATTGGAAACCCAATACAACAGAACAGGAAAACAGTAAATACTTACAATGTTGGGGTGCCTCCCAACAAGCGCTTGTTTAACGTCGGCTAAGCTCGACGGTGTGATGCTCACAGAGGAGCATCCAACGGAATAGCACAGCTCTCGCGATCCACATGGCCGCCAAGATAAACCTTCAAACGTTGGCCATTAACGGTCCAACTGTCCTTCTTTTCCAGGTCCTCAATGACAATAGCTCCGTACTCCTTAACTTCTTTGACCCGAAATGGCCCGGACCATTTTGATTTCAACTTTCCGGGGAATAACTTCAACCTGGAATTGAACAAGAGGACCAATTGTCCGGGCACAAATTCTTTCTTTCGGAGCTTTTTGTCATGGTATTTTTTTACCTTCTCTTTGTACAACCAGCTTGAGTGGTATGCGGCATTGCGCATCTCCTCCAACTCAAGCAGTTGCACCTTCCTTTTCTCACCGGCCAAATCATTTTCAAAATTTAAAAATTTCAGAGCCCACAAGGCTTTGTGCTCCAATTCAACCGGCAAATGGCAAGTTTTACCAAACACCAATTGAAAAGGAGTTAGGCCAATTGGAGCTTTAAAGGCGGTACGGTATGCCCATAACGCTTCATCCAATTTTTGTGACCACTCTTTTTTCGAATTTGACACAATTTTTTCGAGAATTCTCTTAATCTCACGATTAGAGACCTCAGCTTGCGCATTAGCCTGCGGGTGATACGGAGTTGCCACTCTATGTGATACACCGTAATGTTTTAAAATGCTTTCCAACGGTGCATTACAAAAGTGTGACCCTCCGTCACTTATCAACACTCGGGGGGTTCCGAAACGAGAAAATATGTTTTTCTTCAAAAAATTTATCACCGTTTTCGCATCCGCCCGAGGTGAGGCAATCGCCTCAACCCACTTAGAAACGTAATCAACTGCGACAAGCATATACTCGTTCCCATAAGAGGGTGGGAATGGTCCTACAAAATTGATGCCCCAACAATCAAATACTTCGACCTCTTGGATGTTTTGGAGAGGCATCTCGTCTCTCTTACCAATCCCACCGCTTCTCTGGCAACTATCACAACTTTGCGCATGGGTATGTGCGTCTTTGAAAATAGTGGGCCAATAAAATCCCGATTGAAGGATTTTAGTGGCCGTTCTCACCCCATTATAGTGTCCTCCGTAAGGCGAGTTGTGACAATGCCAAAGGATGCTCTGCGCTTCATCGCCAGTAACGCATCTCCTTAAAAGGTTAACACTACCCAAATTAAACAAGTACGGGTCATCCCATACATAATACTTGGCATCCGAAAGAAACTTCCTTTTTTGGTTCGAAGTTAGGTCGGGAGGCACAAAACCACTAGCCTTGTGGTTCGCAAAGTCTGCAAACCACGGCCTAACTTGAACTTTAAACAGTTTTTCATCAGGAAATTCTTCCCGGATTTCCTTCTCAGACGCGGTAACCTCCACATTCACTAAGCGGGATAAATGATCCGCCACCAAATTTTCCGATCCTTTCTTGTCTTTGATTTCAACATCAAATTTTTGTAACAAGAGGATCCAATGGATGAGCCTTTGCTTCGAATCCGGTTTGGTGAGCAGATATTTAATCACCGCGTGGTCGGTATACACTACGACTTTAGACCCTATAAGATAAGACCTAAACTTTTCAAGCGCGTACACTATTGCAAGTAGTTCTTTCTCCGTGGTGGCATAGTTTATTTGAGCCTCGTTAAGAACTTTACTTGCATAATGTATCGCATGAAATTTTTTATCTTTTCTTTGGCCAAGTACCGCTCCAATTGAATAGTCGCTTGCATCACACATTAGCTCAAAATTTGAATTCCAATTTGGAGCGACTATAATTGGAGCGGTCACCAATTTTTCTTTCAAAGTTTCAAAAGCTTGCAAACATTCATCGGTTAAGAGAAATAACTGGTCCTTAGCTAGCAAATTGCTCAAAGGCTTAGCCACCTTTGAGAAGTCCTTGATAAAGCGCCGATAGAACCCGGCGTGCCCCAAAAAGCTTCGGATTCCCTTCACATTCACCGGAGGAGGTAAATTTTCTATCACTTCAACCTTAGCTCGATCCACTTCAATCCCCCTTGAAGAGACTTTATGGCCAAGCACAATTCCCTCGGTCACCATGAAGTGACACTTCTCCCAATTAAGCACCAGATTGGTCTTCACACATCTTTCCAGCACCATTTTCAAGTTTGTCAAGCATAGACTAAAAGATCCACCAAATACCGAGAAGTCATCCATGAAGACTTCCATTGTTTTCTCAATAAGGTCTGCAAAAATGGCTTGCACACATCGTTGGAAAGTCGCCGGTGCATTGCACAACCCAAAGGGCATTTTTCGGTACGCGAACACTCCAAACGGACATGTGAAAGCCGTCTTTTCATGATCGGCCGGGTCAATCGCAATTTGGTTATACCCGGAATAGCCATCCAAGAAACAATAGTATTATTGCCCCGAGAGTCTTTCGAGCATTTGATCCATGAACGGGAGTGGAAAATGGTCCTTTCGAGTTGCGGTATTCAACCGCCTATAATCAATACACATTCGCCACCCCGTTGCAACTTTAGTAGGGATCAATTCATCCTTATCATTCCGGATCACGGTAATTCCACCTTTCTTCGGAACCACATGCACGGGACTAACCCATGGACTATCCAAGATCGGGTAAATCATTCCCGCATCCAAAAGCTTTACAACTTCCTTTCGAACAACCTCCTTCATGGTAGGATTTAAGCGGCGTTGAGGTTGAGCTACCGGCTTAAAATCCTCTTCCATCAAGATCTTGTGCATGCAATAGGAAGGGCTAATTCCTTTTAGATCGGAAAGAGTCCAACCCATGGCTTCTTGATTTTTTTTAGCACATGGATCAAGCGGGCTTCTTCGTCATTTGTCAAAAGGTTGCTTATGATGACCGGCTTTGCTTCGGTCTCATCTAGGAATACATACTTCAAAGTAGAAGGTAGTATTTTCAATTCAATAGGCACTTTTTCGTCAGTAACCTCCTTCTTCAAGTCTTCTTCCTCAACTTCCCACGGTTGTAGTTCGTCTAAACTATCAAGTTCCTTTAAGCATTCCTCAAGAGCTTGCTCTTCTTCAACGGTGAAAACCTCCAATGAGTCGTCAAGAGCTAACTCCATAGGATATATCTCATGAATATGCTTAGAAACCTCCAAAATTGCTTCTTCGATCACATCGATGCGAAAGCTATCATTTCTATCTTTTGAATGCTTCATTGCTTCGAATAGATCGAATGTTACTTCCTCATTTTGGACTCTCACCTTCATTAAACCGTCATCAACGTCTATCATCATTCGCGCGGTTTTCATGAACGGTCGGCCCAAGATGAGCGGAGCATCATCATCTTCTTCCATATCAATAACAATAAAATCGACCGGGAAAAAGAATTTGTCGACTTTAACCAAAACATCTTGGGTTACGCCATGAGGATGGGTTGTCGACTTATCCGCCAATTGCAACGTCATTCGGATGGACTTAATTTCAATGTTGCCAAGCCTCTTTATAATTGACAAAGGTATAAGATTAATGCTTGACCCCAAGTCAATTAGTCCCTTCTCGACATAGATATCACCAATTTTAACTGGCAAAGTAACTATTCCCGGATCAACCTCTTTTTTTGGAAGCGTCCTTTGAATAATGGCACTACAGCTCGCATCTAAGACGATGGTCTCCGGTTCCGTATACCTCCGTTTTTTTGTAAGTATGTCCTTCATGAATTTGGCATACTTGGGCATTTTCTCCAAGGCTTCGGCAAACAGAATGTTTATTTGTAGTTGTTTAAAAATATCCATGAACCGGGCGTAATGCCGTTCATTCTCCCTTTTGGACGGGGCATGAGGATAAGGAAGGTTTTGGATTGGAGTAGTGCTCACTACCTCCTTTCCCTTTGCAACTCTAGAACTCCTCCATCTAGGCTTTTTCACTTCCTCCCCCATTACTTCATCACTTTTATTTTTCTCAATCTCCACACTTTTTTTCTTTTCAACTTCACCATTCTTTTCGTTCTTTTCAACTTCTTCCTCCTCACTCCACTCCCCCACTTCACCATCAATATTTTCCTCCACTATTTCCTCCTCATTTTATTTCTTTTTCTCTCTTTGTTCACTCTCAACTCTTTTGTTATTCTCACTCATCAACTCCTTCCCACTTCTCGTTGTGATCGCCTTACAATGTTCCTTAGGATTTATTTACGTGTTTGCCGAAAAGGAAGGACCGGTTTGTTGTTCCGCGAGTTGCTTAGCAAGTTGCCCAACTTGAGTCTCGAGATTTTTTATAGCCGCGTTGTTGCTTTTTTGATTTGTCATTGACATTTGCATGAATTGCGTCAATGTCTCTTCCAACTTAGAAGTTACGACCGGCGGTTGTTGAGATTGATAAGGATTTTGGGGAGGGTTTTGACGGCTAGAAGAACCACCTCCATAACCTTGGTTATGGTAATAGTTACTCCTAGGTTGGAACCCTTGGCTCCCTTGGAAATGTGGTTGTTGATTTTGAGGGTTTGGTTGATAAGGTTGTTGTTGTTGTTGTCTCGGTTGGTAGTCCCTTTGGTTTGCCATGTAGTTTACATCTTCGAACCCCGGAGGTGGACAGAATCCGGTGTCATGCTCACCTTTGCAAAGCTCACAACAAGCTATTTGTTTAGCTTTAGAAGGTTCCCTCAACTCTTTTATTTGCTGCGTTAAGAGTTCCACTTGTTGTGAGATGAGCTTGTTTTGGGCAAGGATGGCATCGTTCGTCCCTAGTTCAAGCACTCCCGGCTTTTTCAAAGAGTTGCCTCGACTTTGACTCTGAAGATCATTTAGAGCCATTCGATTTATGATATTTGTAGCTTCTTCGGCACTTTTAGACAATAAAGAGCCACCCGAGGTAGCATCCAACAACGTCTTGCAATTTGGTTGAAGTCCATTTTTGAAAATATGGATTTGAGTCATCTCATCAAATCCATGCCCTTTACACTTCCGAAGCATGGATTTGAATCTTTCCCACGCTTCATTTAAGGATTCATTGATTCCTTGTGCAAACACTGAGATGGCCGTCTTGGATTCCATGAACCGGTTATGGGAGAAGAATCTTTCGATGAACTTCTCTTCTAACACGTTCCAGTCTGTCGTGACGGCTGGTGTTTGATCTAAGTACCAATCTTTAGCTTTGCCGAGCAAAGCGTGGGGAAATAATCTTCTGAATAACGGTAGCTCCTGAGCCTGATCCACTCCGGCCGCCAATGCTATCTCATAAAATTTCGTGAGAAAAGCAAAGGGATCTTCATGGTCCATTCCGGTGAATGGACTTCCATATAATAAATTGAGAGTTCTCATTTTCATCTCAGCTTGCCTTCCCGTGTGGTTGGCAAACTAAGCAGTGTTTCTTGGACTGTTTATGCATGGAGTAGAAATAGGCGGTGGTGGTGGCTCCATGTTAGGTATGAATGGTGGTGGATTTGTGGTAGAAGAACTTTCTCCTTGCTCTTGACGTTGTCTAGCCTGTTGCCTCCTACGTCTCGTTTTGCTATTGAGCCTCCTTGCGATTCTCTCGATCTCGGGATCAAAAAGAAGTTCGTCCACAGGGATTTGCCCTCGCATAAAACGTAAGTTGCACACTAAACCAAACAAATTACAAGCACAAGTCAAAAATTCGAAAGCTAAAACTTAAACAACTATTGCGATGCTCGCAATATCAATTCACAATCCCCGGCAACGGCGCCATTTTGTTGAATGTAATTTTAAGTGTCGGGTTTTTGTTATCGTATCCACAGGGATTATGAGATATCACCGCCTTTCGACAGTTGTTTTGATTCTTAGCTTAAGGTAACAATGGGGTTTTGGTATTTGTCACGGTATCTTGCATAAAAGTATAATAAAATGCAGTAAAAGTTTTGGTTTGAATATTTGAGAAATATTGCCAAAGTTAGGGTTCGACGATCACTTTGCATGTATATGTTCGATCAACAAAACTTATAAACTCCTTTAGATGATAAACTATTTCACAAAGTCCTCCCAATGTGTTTATCTCTAACACACATTGTGAGTTTTCCCATTTTGATCCATTGTTTATCTCTAACACAATCTATCAAAATGACAACTTTTTGGTTCAACCTTATGGTGAACAAAATCATTCATTACTATCTCTAGCTAACAAACAAGATTGGATGAAAACCTAGGTTAAGAGTTGGTAAACATCTCTCGATCATAAACCAACACAAAGAATTTTCAATAAGAACAAAGTTTTCACCATATATTCACCATTAAAGAGTTTACAAATGAAGATCCTTACATTTACACACAAAGCTAATGATCATCTACATCTAACCTTGACAAAATGAAGGACTTAGCTACTCATTTTCATGGTAGCTTGGTCAACAAGTTTCGGAAGAAGGTTGATCAACATCCGAGTCGAATAATCGAGATTGGATGGGAATCCACCTTCTTTTTGTGAAAGATGGTTAAGAGATGAAGAAAAATGGTTTCTAGGTCACAAAAGATCCTTAGAACAATGTTGTAAAATATCTAGAAAAAGTACAAAAGTATGGAAAAATAACGTATGGCTCCAAAAAGTGGCACTTGCTACTTATAGAGCTGCTACTGGGTTGTCATGCTCGCTAGGCGAGCAGAATGGCTCGCCTAGCGAGCCCCTAATTGAGGCACCTGAGGCACCTGCGCCCAGAGAAACAACCTTTCCCAGACTGTCATGTTCTGAACGAACAAAACCTTCGCCTAGCGAAGGACATGCTTCAACCTTCGCCCCAGCGAGGTTGAGAGGTTTTGCTACTGGAATGCTCGCTGGGAGCTCGCTAAAGGCTCGCCTAGCGAGTGAGTGCTGGCTGCGCTTTTCACCAAGTCTGGACGTGTTCGCCACACACCTCGCTGGAAGCTCGCCTAGCGAGTGTGTTCATGTTTGCCACTGTAAAATACTGAAGCTTTTCGCTGGGCTTTCGCTGGACGCTCGCCTAGCGAGTCCTTCGCCACAGCCCTCGCCTAGCGAGCAAGCTGATGAATGCTTGTTTTATTTGATCCCTTTGCCAAATTTCTTGTGTCTTCACTTTCTATTATTTCATGCCTACTTCCTGCACAATAACACACAAATCAAAGGTACCAAGATCGTTTATCAATGAATTGCATTTCATCCAAAACAAAGATGGTTTCGAACACTTTAGCAAGGAAATGGAGTGAAAGATGCCCATATTTGATAGCTCAAATAAGCACTTTTGGGCATCTAACACTTACACGTTGCTAAGGGTCTTTAAACAAACTTCTCAAATAGAATATTTCAGGACTTGGTGCAACAATGCATGATAATTGTTACTTGAACCATGAAGTAAAATAGGCATGCGTGTAACTACTCGATGGTTATTCACTCGTGCTTTGAAAATAGTATGCAATAAATGCCCTATTTCAAAAAAAAAAATCTAGTTAGAGAAGGTGACAAGTATATTTAACTAAAAATAAATACATACTTAATTTAACATACTTACTCAAGATATGGTTTAACTTCAACGCAATAAATCTGCACATGAACATGAACAAATTGCATTTCTTTTAAAGATAGTCAATGCACACTCGTCTTTCTAGAAAGACGACCAAAAAATAATAAGGTGAATTGAGTTCTTTCACTAAATTGAACTTAGTTCCTTATGATTCTCGGAGTCAACATGATATGATTGAAATAATGAGAGAAAAATGTGACATTTCTTGATGCAAGTGATGCACATATATTGATCCCTAAATTCTTCCCTTATTTTCACTGATCACTTTGAATCACCCATGAATCATTCAAATGGATACATCCATCTATATTGAATAGGTCCACCAAGGTAAGCTTCATAAGCAAGACGCATAAGGAGATGCTCCATAGAATAAAAGAAACCTGGTGGAAATATTTGCTCCAACTTGCAGAGAATGACAGGAATATCTTGGTTCAATTTTTAATGATGTCGTCTACTCTTAAAGTTGACGCATAAATGTATTTAAAAAATTGACTAATCTCATTTAGTGGATTAAGAACATTCTTGGGAAGTGAACTAAGTGCAATTGGAAGCAATTGTTCCATGAAAACATGACAATCATGACTTTTCATTCCATGCAGCTTCCCAGTTTTTGCATCAACACATCTTACCAAGTTAGAAGAATAACCATCAAACATCCTCAACTTATTTAACCACCGACATAAGGTTTTGCTTCTTAGGAAATAAGAGTGTAACAAGCCTTGAGTTTTAACAATTTTCCATTTGGTTAAGGTTTCAACTCCAAGTATTTTCGATTACACAAAAGTTTCAAGTCCTTTCTAGCCTTCTCATTATCTTTTGTCTTGTCTTGGACATCTATCATTGTGTTAAATACATTATCAAAAAAATTCTTCTCAATATGCATAACATCAAGATTATGTCGCAACAAATTATCCTTCCAATATGGGAGGTCCCAAAAAATACTTCTTTTTGTCCAATTATGTGTGTCCCCATATCCTTGAATTCTGCATGCTTTACCATTATCTTTGAATTTTGGTAGGTAACAAGCACTATTCCATACTTCAGTTGATGACATACGAGGGGGAGGAAGATCTGTTACTTTTTTTTCCTTTTCTAAAAGAATTCTTATTTTTTTCTAAAAACATGGTTTATAGGTAAAAACCTACGGTGACAGTCAAACCATGAACTTTTCCCACATATTTTCAAAGTAAACGCTTTTATGTGTCCCATGCAATGTGGACATCCCATTTTCCCATGTGTACCCCAACTAGACAACACGCCATGTGCAGGAAAATTGTTCATTGTCCACATCAAAGTTGCTTGCATATTGAAGTTTTATTTACGAGACACATCATAAGTCCATTCTCCAATCCACAAACTCTTCAGATCGTCAATTAAAGGTTGTAATTAAACATATATTCCCGCCTTTGGACTCGATGGTCCTGGAATGAGGCATATCAAAAACATGTAAGGTTTCACCATGCACATCTCATGAGGGATATTGTACGGGGTAATAATAACTAGCCAACAAGAATATGCAATTATTGACTATTGAATATACAGAGTAAAACCATCAGAGCATAATCCAACCCTGACATTTCTGGGTTTTGCTGCAAAATCTGGATGTACTCTATCAAAGTGTTTCCATGCCTCGCCATCAGATGGATGTTGCATCATGCCAAAACTACTTGTATTTGTATCATGCCATGTCATTTGTCTTGCACTATGAATTGACGCAAACATTCTTTGCAATCTAGGTATTATTGGCAGATAGAACATGAATTTCACTACAACTCATTTTTGCTTTCAATTAACGCCTTTATTACGAACTAAATACCTCATACTCTGACAAAACTTACATTCCTCCAATCCCCCATCATGGCTTTCACCAAAGTCTAAAATAACAACCATTGTGAAATGTACATACATTTAATTACAGTCATTTATATCAATCGTGGTGAAAAGTATAACATATATTTAAGCAAAAGTTCGCTCTTTTAGGACATAACACAACCGTCTTTCTAAAAAAAAACCTTAATACTCTCCCACGCTTTATCGTTACTCCATGAACGGTTTCATAGCACTTCTTCACAAAACTCCAACATATCTTCTTCATCTCTTATGGATCAAGAGATGTGTTTCACAAAACTCATTTCTTTCACTTTCTCTTCACATTGATTAGTGTAATTTATTCTACTAATTTTGTTTGCAAAGTAAATAATATTTTACAAGAGGTGAACGAAGGGGTAGTTGAAGTTCTAAAAATATTGAAACAAGATCTAACCGTAAAAGAGCAAAATGAGGATAATGGATTGTAGAAAGCTTGTACAACATTGATTAGTGTAACTTGTTCTCTAATATAATTTAACATCTCATATTATAACTTTCTAAATCATATTGAAAGGTTTTTATTTTTAGTAGGTAGTTGGTAAAATAAGAATTCCACATAAGTTATAATAAACTCAAGTAAACATATCACTACAGTTGGAATCAAGGACTATGGTGA
This sequence comes from Lathyrus oleraceus, assembly GCF_024323335.1. Taxonomy (NCBI): domain Eukaryota; kingdom Viridiplantae; phylum Streptophyta; class Magnoliopsida; order Fabales; family Fabaceae; genus Lathyrus; species Lathyrus oleraceus. The sequence goes on from NC_066581.1 coordinate 96,377,565, forward strand.
AATATTGTGCGCTAAATATTTCACTACGGTTGAATTCTAGAATTGTGGTAAAATATATTGAAATCTGCAAAAAATGCAAGTGCTGAGTATCGAACCCTTAACCTTGCCCTTTTGTGGTATGTTACGCGCTACTGTCTTTTTACCAAGGTTACTAGCATATGGTTGTAAAGAGGGCACATACAACTACACACTACCTTACTACAGACCATCGTCCGTAGTAGAATCTTTCTCCCAATCGTGGTAAGATATGTAATATATTGTAGTGAATGTAATGCATTTCAAAATATTTAGAGTTTTTGTTAATTCCTGTTTGGTTGATGTTATTTTGTTGTTGCTCTAGCAGTCCACCATCTAAATTAAATGATCTATATAGTATATGAATGGTTGAATAGCCATCGTGTTAGTGCGTGAAACACTTTTAGTGAGGAGAGAAAGAGAGAGAAAAAGGAAATAATGATTACTATTATTGAAGAATGATTGTGATACAAAAATGAATTACAAAGTATCTATTTATATATAACTACATGACTTGACTACTGAGTAACAAATATAACAACTCTAAATCCTAATTATCTTTGGGCTTGAGCCACACACAATTTGAATTATATTATATCTCGACATACCCCCCTATAATCCAAGTTGTCGAACAACGCTAATTATAGTCGATCTGAATTATTTTCAATTTCTTTCTCAAATTCAAGAACTTGTCGATCTCCAATCCTTTGGTGAAAATGTCGGCCAACTGTGATTCACTTGAGCAATGACTTACTTCAAGTTCACCTCGATTTACCTTTTCCCCAAGGAAATGGAATCTTGCCTCAATATGCTTACTCCTTTCACGCAAAATTGGATTCTTCGTAAGATTTATGCCTGACTTGTTGTTGATTTGCAGCACCAGATGTTTCTTCACTTCGACCTCCTTCTGTTGAAGCACAAATCTGATCCAAATTTCTTGACACGCAACATGAGATCTTGCTATATATGCATCCTCACACAATGACAATGCCACCACATGTTGCTTTCTCGAACACCATGAGATTGGTAGCTCGAGGTTTTCTTTAGAGAGAACGTGTCGACTATTCTAAAGTATACACATTAGTAGCAAGATTGGAGACTGTTCGACTAGTCGCCGCTTTGGCATGCACTCAAGGTTGGTTGACATTTCACCTAGATGTGAAATCAACATTTTTGAATGGTCCTCTAGATGAAGAGGTATATGTCACACAATCTCTTGGGTTTGTGATTCAAGAGGAAGATACAAGCTGCACAAAGCGCTTTATGGTCTCAAGCATACATCTAGAGCATGGAACAAGAAGATCAGCTCATACCAATTTGTTAGTGAGTGAAATTTTTTTAATAAGGAGAGAAAGAGAGAGAATAAGGAAATAAGAATTACTATTATCGAAAAATGATTGTGATACAAAACTGAATTATAAAGTATCTATTTATATACAACCACATGATTTGACTACTAAATAACAAATATAACAACCCTAAATCCTAATTATCTTTAGATTTCGGTCACACCCAATTTATATTATATTATATCTCAAGACATGACACTCTTTTTTTAAATACAATTTTGCTTTAAAAAATATCGAACACATGATACTCTTTCATTAAATACAATTTTGCTTTAAAAAATAATTATAAAAAAATGGAAATTCAAAACAAAGACATTAATATTAACCAACAACTTATACATAATAATGCATATATAATATCACAATATATTTGTAGGAAAATACGATAAATTACCGTTAATTTGCAAAATAAGAAAACTATATAGTTATTGTGAACTAGCTAACATTCATATCAATATAATATGCATGTTCTTCTACATGTAACATAATCTTATCACATCTTTTCAAACACATCATCATCACTATTATTTATTAACAAACTATAGCACCTTGAAAGCGATAACCTTCCAACCCATCTCCACCTTCTAATTATTCTCAACAAAAACCACTCTCTCTCACACCATCACTCAAACCATTTCTCACTTCTTTCACACACAAAAAAAAAACCTCAAACCTTATTTTCTCCAAACCTTCACCCAACAAAACAACAACCTTCTCCACCTCAAAACATGTCGGTAAAAGAGTGCAACCACCACAAAGGAAAGAAACACAAACGCTTCAGAAAAATCTTCTGGGGAATCGTAATCTTCCTCTTCATCGTCCTCCTCACAATCCTAATCACCTGGGCAATCCTAAAACCTTCCAAACCATCTTTCATCCTCCAAGACGTCACCGTCTACGCTTTCAACGCCACCGTTCCAAATTTCCTCACCTCAAATTTCCAAGTCACCGTCTCTTCTCGTAACCCAAACGACAAAATCGGTGTCTACTACGATCGTCTAGACGCGTACGTCACTTACCGGAGCCAGCAAATCACTTACAGAACCGCCATACCTCCGTCGTACCAGGGTCACAAAGACGTTGACGTTTGGTCGCCGTTTGTTTACGGAACCAACGTCCCGGTTGCTCCTTATAACTTCGTTACTCTTAGTCAAGATCAGACTAACGGCAACGTTCTTGTTGTCGTTAAACTTGACGGTAGAGTTAGGTGGAAAGTTGGTGCTTTCATCTCCGGTCATTACCATGTTTTTGTTCGGTGTCCTGCTTTTATTACCTTCGGTCCTCAGAGTAACGGAATTTCCGTCGGTGATAGCGGCGCCGTTAAGTATCAGATTGTTCAACGGTGCACCGTTAGCATTTAACGGTAAAGCGACATCGTTCAGTCAACGCCGTTAATATATTGCATTTCACTTCTTCCGCTGTTTAACGATCTTTTTGGTTATATTTTCTTCCACGGTATTTAAAATTGTACATTTAAAATTGTTATTATTTAATGTTATATTATAATTAAGGTTATTTTAGAATAAAAATGTACTTGGAGCTATATGAGAAGCTGATGGGGGAGATATAGAAAATTTGTAATATGTGTTGTTAATTAGTTGTAATATTATCATTTGAGCTGAATCAATACATCAATAAAAAATATTTTTTTTTGTGTCAATTTGGATAGAAGATGTATGAATGAAGCATCTATTGATAGTGTTATTTTATTTTGCTTTCTTCTTTTCTTTAGAATATTCATGAATATGTGTAATGGATGATTCATTTCTTACTTTTTATTTGGCTTTGAATCATTCTCCTTTTGTTTCCTTTTTATTGGTTATGCTTACTTAGGCATGTGTATATACTTGCCTATATTTTCAGCCACATGTAGTACTAGTATATTATTGGATCAATAATTAAGAGTGTATACATAATTAAATGAAACTAAAATATTTATGCATTTAAGTGTGTCATTGAATTGGACTGAATTGCTTCTCGTGTGAAGTGACATATTTTTAGAAAGGAATAGTATTTTTGTTTTTTTCACTAATCAAATAGTATATATGGAATATTCAAAAAAGAAACATATAGTTAATGGAGTTATTATCTGTTTTGCTTTTCCAAAAGATTTGCTAAAAATAACTATTCTACATGAGACTAGTAATGAACATACGCACTTAGCAGTTAATTAGAGTCAATGATTGAAGGATTTGTTTATATTCGATCCACATGGCATAGTGGCGGTGGTGGTGGTCCTTTTCATCATCCTTCTTACCTAACGGGCTTAAAGAAATGGTTTTGGCTTATGTCATGGCAACAAATGGATGCACCTTATGTTCACCTATTACTTATTTATATGATAAAATAATAGATGATTTGATAACAAAAAAATTTAAAAGCAATTATGTTTACGTAATTCTATTTCTATTGTCACAAACAAACAGAACACATGGTTAGCATGAAAGTAGTTTGAACTCAAAGAGATTTGGTATTGTGATCACCGTCAAGATTGAGCATATTGAAAGGAACCTTCTTTGATTAGTCAACACTCAAAATCAATCTCACCATGTGCATGTGATGTGATGCAACTTTGATAACGACTCACGACGCTCCATTCCATACTCATCTATGAATTTAGAGTATTCATACATTGAAACGTCACCTTTGTATTATTGTATTTGCTTGCTTCTAACGGGACACTATCATCGATCACAAGCTTTATATGTTACCATGTTGAATTGACAATAGCCAGATTTCTCTCGGTTAGTTTTGTTTTCAATATTCTTACAATATGATTCCTCTTTTTTGGACTTAGAGCTAGCGTCAAATGCCTTAGAATATATATATATATATATATATATATATATATATATATATATATATATATATATATATATATATATATATATATATATATATATATATATATATATATTTATTTATTTATTTATTTATTTCTTGTTCAAAATATTAAAATTGGTTAACCCCTGATATTAGTAAAGGAATGTCGTAAATGTATGATTGAAGTGTCTGTAACGGATAAGAGGTTGCCACCAATTGTTGGTGGTCCAAGGTTTCTTCATAGGGTTACTCTTTTTTATGCTATTCATAGTACGAATCCCTATTGTTTTGTTTCTTGCTTCCCTTTTATAGCATAAACTTAGCTTAATTGGTCTAATGATCATTAAACACCTTTGTAACGTCAAAACTCTTAATAATCGTAATTGTTCCTTAATTTATGTAGGATGTCGTAACTGACTGAGTGACTTATCGGATCATGTAACAACCATAATCAAAAATAGGAAGCCCATACCGACTATTTGGACCTCCCTCAATCTAAGGATAGAGTTCGGGATGTAGTGGTGACATGCGCCCGACCTTTCTTTTCGGCCAAGGCCATAATATGCTCCTTGGCTCCTATTGTTTTAAGAATGCTCGACATTTCCGATTTCATACCTCGGCCAATCAGATAATTTCCGGAATGTACATAAGCCCCCGAGCATGAATGCCGAAAGGACGAAATGTTCGAACAAAAGAAGCCCGAAACATTATTTTTTATTGAAAATGAGGTGCAACTCGACTTGCTCTTACACGCATGCCCTTTCTAATCTGACACAATGACGTGAATGTACGTGACAAAACTTTTATAACATGGGGTATATCTTTTTGCCAAATTTTATCTCTTTCTCTCTCCCGTAACATATTTGGATCTTATTGAGGTCCTTAGATTCATAACAATGCTTTTATTTTACTCCCACTGATATTTACCTTGCCCTTAGGTCCAGAGCGTATTTTGTCTTGCTTAGGGGAAAGGTAAACCCAAGGGTATTTTGGAAATTTTTACGATTTTAATGATGTCGGAAAATGGTAGGTTCTTAATAAGGAGTATGTAAATTCCTGGTAGTTTCTAGATATAGTGTTGTCTTAGAATCCGACGGGTTATGGATACACAGAAGACGAAGAGCCCTAGTGAGGTATCGACTTTGTAGAACCTGGTTGTTCTTAGATTTGTAATATCTCATGTAGGTTTTGAGTGTTGTGGTAATCCAGTCTCTTTTACAGGCTTCCTTTATAGTACTCTGATTTAAATAAGATTTGATTGACCCTAAATAATTATTTTCAATTTATATTCATTACTAAAAAACTTTTAATGTCAAAACTCACATCAAAATTTAACTATTCCTTGGTTAACCCCTGATGCTAGTAAGGGAAGGTCATAAACGTATGGTTGGAGTGTCTGTAATGGATAAGAGGTTGCCACCAATTATTGGTGGTCCAAGGTTTCTTCATAGGGTTTCTCTTTTTTATGTTATTCATCGTATTGATCCCCTATTGTTTTGGTTCTTGCTTCCCTTTTATAACATAAACTTAGCTTAATTGGTCTAATGGCCATTAAACACCTTTGTAACGTCAAAACTCTTAAAAATCGTAATTGTTCCTTAATTTATGTAGGATGTCGTAATTGACAAAGTGACTCATTAGATCCTATAACAACCATAATCTGAAATAGGAAGCCATACAGGCTATTTGGACCTCACTCGGTCTAAGGACAGAGTCCGGGATGTAGTGATGACATGCGCCCGACCATTATTTTTAACCAGGGCCAAAATATGCTCCTCGGCTCCTATTTTTTTAAGAATGCTCGACATTTTTGATTTCATACCTCGGCTTGCCATATAATTTCTGGAATGTGCATAAGCCCCCGGGCATGAATCCCGAAAGGATGAAATGTTCGAACAAAAGAAGTCTGGAACATTATTTTTATTGAAAATAAGGTACAACTCGACCTGCTCTTACACACACGCACTTTCTAATCTGACACAATGACATGAATGTACGTGATGAATCTTTTATAACGTGGGGTATATATTTTTGCCAAATTTTATCTCTTTCTCTCTCCCGTAACATATTTGGATCTTATTGAGGTCCTTGGATTCATAATAATTCTTGTATTTTACTTACACTGATCTTTACCTTACCCTTAGGTCTAGAGCGTATTTTGTCTTGCTAAGGAGAAGGGTAAGCCCCAAGGTTACTTTGGGAAGTTTCACGATTTTAATGATGTCGGAGAATACTATATTTTTAATAAGGAGGCCGAAGATTCCTGGTTGTTTCTGGATATAATGTCGTCTTAGAACCCAACAGATTCTGGCTGTAGAGAAGACGGAGAGTGTAACACCCCTTTTTCTACCCCAAAATACTTAACATATCATCAGAGTAAATAAGCACGCATATAAACAAAAGGGCGTCACATCGATGTTTTCAAAAACTAAACGCTTTCAAAAACCAACCTCGTTCATCATCAATATACAATACACCTGGTCATTTAAAATAACACATCTCACTTATCATGAATATTCAAGCATATGCGTTCGCAGCGGAAAATAATGAACACTCATGTATTTCATAAAATGATCCATGTCCCATACCATGATCATCTCTCAATAATCACCTCAAGATAAAATAAAACAAGTAATAACATAATGCATATCCAAATAAGATATGAGTTCAATACTACCAATCTACCCCGTGTTACATGACCAGAGCATTGACTCATTACCTAGTCTTCAAACTAAAATACGGAAACTCTCCGGCTAATCTCGAGCGAGCTACTGTCCATTTACTTCAGCGATACTACTCCTAAGTATCTGCACGATACCCATGTAAAGGTAACATTCAAATAGAAAGGGTGAGAATTCAAATCATTATGAAGAAGTATAATAAAGCACAATGATTAAATCGACAATTAAAGGAATTCATCACACTTCGTATAACTATGTAAATAATATTAACCAACATTTATTTCACATATTTCAAACATCCATCAAAATTCAAGAAGTATAATATTCAAATCCAATACTATATTTCCAAATATACACATACCTACAATTATCACACAATCACATATTTTGCCACGTTATGTATCCAAACATCACCAATTTCAATTACTAAATCTCATACACACTTCACAATCACATCAATGCAAACATTCAGTTATCACATGACTCTAATGTGACTCAATGCAAGACATGTGACTCTATGCATGTGGTACCTCAATGTGAACCCAACGTTTCACCGCTTTCCGATTCAATATCTAGTATCCAAGCCACGCTTCCGATCCGGACAAGATCAAAGCCACTACGTCTATTTCCACTTAAGGATCAACGTCTACTACGCCTATTTCCAATTAAGGATCAACGTATGCTACGTCTACTACGCCTATTTCCAATTAAGGATCAACGTATGCTACATCTACTACGCCTATTTCCAATTAAGGATCAACGTATGCTACCATGTGAACCCACAGTTTCACTGCTTCCACCATGAAGCCGACCATGCCATGAATGAATGTACAAATACCAACACATATGCAATTAAGATCATCTCTACCATCTTAATATTCCACATATCACCATAATTCAACTCTATGAATTATCCACCAATGGTACATATACACATTCATAACAATTACACCATTCACATAATATGCAATTAAGATCATCTATACTATCTAAACATTCCACATATAACCATAATTCAACTCTATGAAATATCCACCAATAGTACATATACACATTCATCACAATCCACTATTCACATATATATGCTAATTATCAAATACACACACCTAGATTTCATTCCAAATTGAATACAACTTTTAAAATCTCAATTTTTCATTTTTCACAGCAAGTAACCGGTTAACGCTCGGTGGGTAACCGGTTAACATAAAACATAATTAATTTCCTGCGCAGATTTTCAAGCAAGTAACCGGTTAACGCTCGGTGGGTAACCGGTTAACACAAAAACAGAATCAACATATTTTTAACCAAGTGACCGGTTAACGCTCGGTGGGTAACCGGTTAACACAAAAACAGAATCACAGATTTTTAAGCAAGTAACCGGTTAACGCTCGATGGGTAACCGGTTAACACAAAACAAAATCACAGATTTTTAAGCAAGTAACCGGTTAACGCTCGGTGGATAACCGGTTAACACAAAACAGAATGCAGAATTTTCTGCGTTTTTCATCGTTGGAGGACTTTCGGACCTCCGATTTCGATTCCGTAAAAAGCCAAACGTTCAGAAAATTATGGCTCATCCAATACTCTAAGTATATAACATTAATTTACAGTTATAACACTATCAAATCACCACAAATCGAGAATACTCATCAACCTAACAATTTCAAACAACCATACAAAATTAGGGATTTTAACCTAAACATACACCTACCCATTGACCCGATCATACTAACCCATAATAATAAGGATTCCCCCCTTACCTCTTCAATTTTCTGGAAACCTTAGCTTCCCTCTTGTTTTTCCCCTCTTCTCCTTATTTTTCCTCTTTCTTTCTCTATTGCCTTCAATGAGCTAATGAATCCTACTTCTCACTCTCCTATCTCTTATTTATAGTATTCTATTTGGGCTTAAAGCATGATACCTCTAATTGAATTAACAGGCCCAATAAGACCTAATATTTAAATATCTCTATTTAATTCAAATAAATCAAACCAACTCAATTAACACACCAATTTAATTAATTCAATTATTCATTATATCTCATGTCAACTAAATAATTAATTAACACACCAAATTAATTAATATAATCGATTATTATACTACCTAATAACCAATTAATTAATTAACACTCTAAATAAATAAAATAAAATATAGTAATAATAATATAAGAAATAATTAGTAAAATTGGGTTGTTACAACTCTCCCCCACTTAAAGGTTTTCGGCCTCGAAAATACCTCAAACGAACAACTCCGGATACGATTCCTTCATCTTATCCTCGAGTTCCCAAGTAATATTGCCATTGGCGACTCCGCCCCATATCAATTTCACCAAAGCAATCTCCTTACCACGAAGCTTCTTCACTTCTCGATCTTCAATTCGCATAGGTGATGTATCAACCGTCAAATTATCCCGCACTTGAACATCATCTAATGGAACAACATGCGATGGATCCGCAATGTACCTCCTCAATTGAGACACATGGAACACATCATGAAGATTAGAAAGTGACGGTGGTAATGCAATCCGATATGCCACTTCACCTACCCTCTCGGAAATCTGATAAGGACCAATGAAACGCGGCGTCAACTTGCGCGACTTCAAAGCTCTACCAACACCCGTTATTGGCGTAACTCGAAGAAACACATGCTCATCTTTCTCAAACTCAAGAGCTTTCCTCCTCTTATCATGATAACTCTTTTGACGACTCTGAGAAGCTTTCATCTTCTCTTGGATCATCTTAATCTTATCCGTAGTCTCTTGAATCAACTCGGGTCCAACCACAACACTCTCTCCCGATTCGTACCAACATAAAGGAGTTCTACACCTTCTACCATAAAGGGCCTCCAAAGGTGCCATTCCAATACTCGAATGGAAACTGTTGTTATACGTAAACTCGATCAAAGGCAAGAAACTATCCCAATTTCCTCCTTGTTCCAAAACACAAGACCTCAAAAGATCTTCAAGTGACTGAATAGTCCTCTCCGTTTGACCATCAGTTTGCGGATGATATGCCGAACTCAAACGCAACTTCGTACCCAAAGCACTTTGCAAACCTTCCCAAAATATCAAAGTGAACCTCGGATCTCTATCCGAAACAATGCTCGACGGAATACCATGCAAACACACAATCCTTTCGATGTACAACTTAGCAAGTCTCTCCATCGAATAATCCATCCTCATCGGAATAAAATGAGCACATTTTGTCAACCTGTCCACAACGACCCAAATCGCCTCACAATTACTCAATGTTCTCGGCAAACCCGAAACAAAATCCATAAAGATACTATCCCACTTCCACTAGGGAATAGATAACGGTTGCATCAAACCAGACGGCTTTTGATGTTCAATCTTTGACTTTTGACAAGTCAAACATGCATACACAAATTCCGCTATATCCTTCTTCATACCTTGCCATCAAAACATCTTCCTCAAGTCTTGATACATTTTAGTAGCACCAGGATGAATACTCAAACCACTTCTATGCCCTTCCTCGAGAATCCTCTTTCTCAAATCCGCAACATCCGCAACACAAACTCGATCACGACACCTCATGATACCATTCTCGTCAATCCGAAAGTCACCACCTTTGCCTTGATTAATCAATGTCATAATATCGACTAATTTCAAATCCGACTTCTGACTTTCTCTAATCTCGTCAATAATGCCACACGTAAGCTTCAACATACCAAGCTTAACACACGAAGATGTCGCTTCACAAACCAAACTCAAATCTCTAAATTGCTCCAACAATTCAAACTCTCGAATCATCAACATAGACATGTGCAATGACTTCCTACTCAATGCATCGGCTACAACATTCGCCTTTCTAGGATGATAATTCAAACCAAAATCATAATCTTTCAAGAATTCCAACCATCTCCTTTGCCTCATATTCAATTCTTTCTGATCGAACAAGTACTTCAAACTTTTGTGATCACTAAACACATCAAATCGCGATCCAAACAAATAATGTCTCCAAAGCTTCAACACAAACACAACGGCGGGCAACTCTAAATCATGCGTCGGATAATTCCTCTCATGAACTTTAAGTTGCCTTGAAGCATAAGCTACCACTTGCCCTTTTTGCATTAGAACACCTCCCAAACCCAACAAAGAAGCATCACAATACACAACGAAAGTTTCTAACGGATCCGGTAAAATCAAAATAGGAGCCGTAGTCAATCTTCTCTTAAGCTCTTGAAAATTCACTTCACACTGCGAAGTCCAAATGAAAGCTTGACCTTTCCTAGTCAACTGCGTCAATGGTAACGACAACTTAGAAAATCCTTCAATGAACTTCCTATAATAACCAGCCAAACCAAGGAAACTTCGAATCTCAGCAACAGACTTAGGAGCTTCCCACTGAGATACAACTTCAATCTTCGTAGGATCCACAGAAATACCACCACTCGAAATCACATGTCCAAGAAAACTTACTTCACTCAACCAAAACTCACATTTAGAGAGTTTAGCAAACAACTTCCTCTCTTTCAACACCGATAACACAACCTTCAAATGCTCGGCATGATCCTCTTTACTCTTGGAATAAATCAATATATCATCGATGAACACAACAACAAACTTATCCAGATAATCATGAAAAATTCTATTCATATACTCCATAAATACACCAGGTGCATTAGTCACACCAAAAGGCATCACGGAGTACTCGTAGTGACCGTACCTTGTCCGAAAAGCAGTCTTTTGAATATCCTCAGCCTTTACACGAATCTGATGATACCCAGACCTCAAATCAATCTTGCTAAACACACAAGCTCCAACCAGCTGATCCATCGGATTATCAATCCTCGGAAGTGGATACTTGTTCTTAATTGTCACTTTATTCAGTTGTCTATAATCAACACATAATCTGATAGAACCTTTTTTCTTCTTGACTAACAGAACAGGTGCACCCCACGGCGACACACTAGGACAAATAAAATTCTTCTCGAGAAATTCTTCAAGTTGACTCTTCAACTCTTTCAACTCGGAAGCAGACATCCTATAGGGAACCATCGATACAGGACTAGTTCCAGGAACTAAATCAATCGAAAACTCAACCTCACGTTCCGACGGTAAATCACTTATATCTTCGGGAAATACCTCCGCAAATTCACAAACTATTGGCAATTCTTCAATCTTCCTCTTCTCACGAATATCCAAGGTTGACAACAACATAAACAACTCGGCACCACCTTGCACCGATTCATCAACTTTCTTAGCAGACACAAACCAATCTTCCTTAGCACCAACCCCAGGAAAAATAACCGTCTTCTCCAAACAGTTGATATGCACCCGATTAAATTCTAACCAACACCATCCTCGAATCCGACCTCTCTTCGGGTTCAGGAAAAGCACAACATTCTCAAAACAGGTTAACTAGCCAACACTGCACTCTTGCATGCAACAACACAATGTCCAAGCTCGATAAAATTGGAACATTGTTAGGGACCAATTAGTACTACTTTTTATATAATTTTATTGGTCCCTTTTACCAATTTTTGATGTAATTACACACTTTTATTCTCACTATTTTGTATAAATGCAATTAGGTTTAATTTATGTTGTTTTGAGTGGTTATTTCACGTATTTGTTAGTTTTGTAGAATTTTTGGGCAAGAGAGCTTCGGAATGCTTAATCATAATTTGGAAGAAGTGTTAAATGCAATTTGGAGGCCTAATTTTGAAGATTAACACTTGGAAGATTAATTGGATGAAGCTTGCAAGGCAAGGAAGCTGAAGTAGCTTCAGTTCGCACCGCGAACCTTGCGAATCCAGCAAGCTGTTTTGGCCAAGTGTGCTGTTTTCAAGGCCATCTGTGTTTTGCCAAATCTGTATCTGTTTTAGGGGGCTTTTCAGCTTTAGATGAAAATGAGCATTTTAGGAAAGGTCAACCCTTTTTAGAAAACAAAATGGAAATTGTTCATGAATTCATTCATAGTTTTGATATTTTGTAAGAAAAAAACAGAGCTTTATTCTCCATTTGCCTTTTGCTTTCTAAAATGATGATGAGGAGCTAAACCCCATTTTGTCAAGATTGGAGGTAGTAACTATTCTTATTTGTTTATGTATTTCATTTGACTCTTATATATGATAAAAGATTGTTGATGTATTGAATGATATTTTTGCCCTAAGTTGAATATTAGATTTGAGTAGTTGTTGAAAGAGATTATTTGAGTCTTGACATAAAATATATTTTCAAGTAGTGAATAAGTTGTAGAAATAGATTTATTCACTACTCTTCTTTTGTATCAACCATTAAAGATTGCTATATTGATAGTTAGGTGGAGAAATCGTCTAAAGATTAATATAGTGATTATCACAATATCATTTAGATATAAATGATATTGAGAGGATACTTGAACAGCATCAATAATCTTGAATCTATATAGTTGTCATAAGGAGTCATAAGCAATTTGAATAGCGAACTCCAATCTTGCCAAGCCTTTTGCATTTGATTAAAACCATTTTACTATTTAGTGATATTTTACTCAAAAGATAACTTCTCAAACAAAACAACTTGGTTACTTTCTAAACTTATAACAATTTGGATTATAGAACGACGATAATAACAACCAATCTCTGTGGATACGATATTAAAATATTTGCCGAAAATATACTTTTCAACAAATTGGCGCCGTTGCCGGGGATTGGTGTTCGATATTACAAGCATTGCAATAATTCATTGTTTTAAGTTTTGTACTTACTATCACTCTTGTGTTTCACTTGGTTTGTTAGTTTTGTAGATTCTAGTGCATGCGAGGAAAAGCTACCGAGGAGCAATTTCAATTCGATCCCGAAATTGAAAGAACACTTCGAAAACTCAATAGCAAAACACGAAGAAGAAGGAAACTAGCTGAAGAGAGGAACCAGAGAGAAGAAGCATTTACTTCCGCACTTGTTCAAATCGAAGAAGTGGTTGTAGAGGCTTGTGACGGAAACATGGCGGATGACACTCCTACCAAAATATCTGCTAATAGTCCAAGAAGGAATGCTCAATTTGCTCGTGAAGGAAGGAATACAGAGATGAAGACCGAAATCCTCTAACTTCTCTATGCAAATCCATTCACCGGAATGGACCATGAAGATCCGTATACCCATCTCATCAAATTCTATGAGATTGCGGGTTCTACGGGAATTGATGAAACGGGTGAAGAGGCATTATTCAAGAGGATATTCCCAGACTCCTTAGTGGGAAAGGCAAAAGAGTGGTACCTTGATCAAGCACCAAGAGTGATGACGGATTAGAATTTGCTAGAAGAAAAGTTCTTAGAAAGATACTTCCCTCAATCCCGATTCATGGAAGCCAAAACGGCTATTGCGGTATTCACTCAAGGAAGCAACGAGTCTCTAAATGAGGCTTGGGAAAGATTCAAGTCAATGTTGAGAAAATGCAAGGGTCATGGTTTTGATGAGCTCACTCAAATCCATATTTTTCTAAATGGGCTCCAATCAACTCACAAGACACTTTTGGATGCTACCGCGGGTGGCTCTCTTATGTCAAAGAATGCAGAAGAAGCTAAAGTCATTATTGACCGGATGACACTCAATGATCGTCAAAGTCAACATGACCGTAGTCCTTCACAACGTAAACCGGGAGTTCTTGAGTTAAACACCAATGATGCCATCCTTGCTCAAAACAAGCTACTTTCTCAACAAGTGGAGTTGCTTACTCAACAAATGGCCAAGCTTCCACAACAAATGAAGGAAGTTCAAGGATCTCAAGTTCGACATCAAGTAGCATGTTGCGAATTATGTCAAGGAGATCATCCAACCGGTTTTTTTCCCTCCACTAGAAGAAGTGAGTTATGTGAACAATCAAAATCAAGGTTATCAAAGACAACCTCCTAACAATCAAGGTTATCAACCAAGAAACAATCAAGGTTATCAACCATCAAGGTTCAACAATCAGAATTTTCAGCAACAAAGTCCCTATCAACACCCAAACTCTCAAGGACAACAATCGCAAGGAGGAAATTCAAAGCTAGAGGACACTCTTCAACAATTCATGCAAGCTTCCATGGCAAATCAGAAGAGTAACGAGGCAGCAATTAAGAATCTGGAAAATCAAGTAGGCCAACTTGCGAAGCAATTGTCGGAACAAAACACGGGATCTTCATTTTTTACTAACACTCAAACCAATCCAAAGGAGCATTGTAAAGCAATTGTCACGAGAAGCGGTAAAGAGTTAACAAGTGAAAAAATGAAGAGATTACAGTAGAGAATGATATGGATATGGTTCTGGAAAATGAGGATGTGGTTGGTGGAAAGGAGAAAGTGGCAGGAACTCTTCAGTTCGTGCCGCGAAAAGAGCAGGAACAGCAGTTGCCAACAGAGCAACAGGTTGAAGTGGAAAGGAAAAAGGATGCCGAACCAAGAAAGAAAAAGAAAGGAGACAAGGGTGTGAGTGTCATTCCAACCCAACATCTACCTTATCCGCATGCACCATCGAAGAAGGATAATGCTAGACATTATGCACGGTTTATGGACATATTCAAACAACTTCAAATCAATATTCCATTTGCCGATTGTCGCATCACGCGAAAAACCGGCGGGAAAACAAGAACAACAGAGCCGCCACCGTGCGTTATTTATCCCAAAAGAGGGAAAGGAAACGCTCAGAGTAAACCTGGGAAAGAACATGGTCTCGCGACCAAAGAGAATGGGTTCGGGAGTCGGTTATGCGAAGGGAAGGTATTAGCACCCCTACGCATCCGTCGTACTCGACGGGATCCACGCACAATAGGAAGGAAAATGGTTGCTAAAACACTGCTCACACACACACACACTGACTGAAAGAGACACAAGAAAACAAAAGAGACTGACTCGGCAGGACATCGCATCCTGGGCCTACTTAGTCTATCAGGCATAGACATCAGAGTCGAAGTAGTTCGGACTGGGGAAACGACACATGCTCGCTAGGATATCGCATCCTATGCATACGTATCTCCTTTGGACGAAGGAGAATCAGAGCATTCGTAGCTCGGCTAACACGCACACAAACAAACACTGGCAAAGGCAAACGTGGAGCCTGAATGCCAATCACTGGACTTACATCAGCATCCGAACCAAAACACACACAAAGAGGCAAACGTGGAGCCTGAATGCCAATCACTGGACTTACATCAGCATCCGAACCAAAACACACGCACACTGGAACCTAACTGCCACTCGATGGACTTACATCAGCTTCCAAGCACACAACAAGACAAAACAAAGACACAGGCGCCCGGAGAGATCAGCTCATCTCCTGCCTACGTACCTCATCTGGTATGAGGATCAGGGCGACGTAGTTCCCCTACAGAGGGATAAAGGACTAGCCTAACCAGATAACAGAGGGAGACACAACACTAGGGAGACTACGACTCGAGCCTAGATGTTATCATGCAAAATCATCCCTAAGTTAGGGTTTCTAGCTAACTTGCACAGGAAGCAAGCCTATCCTAAACATGACTTGCATAGGAAGCAAGCCACACACACACTTAACTTGCACAGGAAGCAAGCCAAGCAAAACCTAACTTGCACAGGAAGCAAGTCTAAACTAACCCCAACTTGCACAGGAAGCGAGTCAAACAAACATACAAGCACAGATAGCACACACTATACACAAGCAAGTGGCTCAAACAAGGGTTAGGTTTTAGTCGAGGGGTCATATCAACCTCAACAAACAAACCTCTGGAACTGGGTGAATGTGCTCTTAACCTTGACATTGAGAGCCAAGGTGAAGCAGATGAAAGGAGAAGAGGGGTGTGCCTCATTGCTCTTATCCCTGGCCAGGGAGAGCATTTCAATATCAGAATGTGCGGGAGTTCAGAATGGGGGAACTCTATCCACAAATTGGACTCTATAGATCTTTGGGCTTTTACCCACTATGCATCAACACAGGCAGTGTGAGCAATGTGAGTGACACACAGACTAGCAGGGGATAGGTTGCTTATCCCTTGGGTTCTGCCAATTGCCTCTTCACTTAGGAGGTCTTTGACTCTATACAAGGACAAATTAAACATACACAAACATTGCCTCTTAAGGAGGACTTCAGACAGTTGCCTGGCCAAGTAACAGGCCAGGTCTTCCAGACTACATGAAGATTAGAAATATACCTCAATGCAAATTGCTTATATAAGCAAAGCAAAGCAAAAGTTCACAAGGAACTGAGCAACTAAAAGCACCTGAAATAGTCAAGCAGACATTAGTATACAACCTCAAACAAAGCAAAAGGAAACAGAAGTCAACAGTCAGTCAGAAGCAAATGAATGTTCAAGGCACAAGGCTTAAGGCTTGAGAGCCAAGCCACCTACAAAACAAACAAGTTAGACAAAGATATTCAAGCAAACTCATATCAAAAGAATTGGCCTCATTGGTCATTTGTTGGTCAACCTGAAAACACAAGCTCAAAAGTGAGTAACAGGACCACTAGGGCAAGCCTAGGGTCAAAAGAGAATGAAAAAAGTCAAAACAGCAAAGGGCAAGCATCCAAAATCATGTTCAAACAATTAAGAAACACAACCAATTGGGTTCACATTCGTATCAATCATCATCATCATTTCATGAACAAGTTAGGTCAAGGTATTGCAAACAGAAGCTCATAGAAGTCAACAGAAAGACTTGCATCAAAAGCAAACTCAAACATTTCCAAAATTACCAAATAAATCATGGTCAATCACAACACATAGCATGGTAAGCATGTCAAATTTCATCTCATTTGGACAAGTGGAAGGCAGTCAATGAAAATCAGAAAGTCAAATCAATTTTGAACATGCTCAAAGAAGTCAACCAAACATGCATCAACTTGAAAAAAATCATAAATCAGTGATGGCATATGATAAATGAATGGGACTAAAACCATGTCAAAGGTTAGGATGTCTAGTTATCTCATGTAAAATTTCATGTCCATCTAATAAAATATGAGGATTTCACAAATGAAATGGGAACAAGTGTCACAAAAAGTCAACATAAGAACAAACAGGGGACAAAAATCTCAATCAATTGGAAAATGCCATAAACAAATCCACAAAAAATCACATGTAAACTAGACATACAAGAGTAGGTTCATGCAAAAATTCACATCAATTGGAGGTCAGGAAGCATGTCATCAAAATTCATGAAATTGCATATCAATGGTGTGACACAAGTTGTCACACCCTACTTCAAAAATTCACAAATCTCAAACCACATAAGATAAATTCATGATCTTTACATCAAAATAAACATGGATGAGTCTACTTTGTGCACAAAAAATTTCAGGTCCATTGGATATATCATCATCATTTCACAATTGAATTGGCAAAATGTACAAAAATTGGGCACATGAACAAAACCCTAATGCCATTTAAAATTCACTCATCCAAAAAATCAGAAAAAATCATGATAAAAAACTAGGGATCCATATGATCACAATGCAACAAGTCCCATGAATTTTGGATAATTATTGAAGGCTCTATGATTTTTCAAAGTTGTGTGACAAAAATGAAATAAAAATTAGAAAAATAGATGAATTAAATGGATTTAATAATGGCCGGATGGCATATTTGTAATTCTGAGTCTCACTAAACTAAACGCTGCCGTTTTGGGCCATGAAACGGAATGATTTCATTGGTTCATGGCAACAGTACCATACAAAGCACGTGCATCTCCAAATTCTGGGCAAGGCAATGGATAATTCTAGGGTTCATGAACAGTAGCGAAGCATTCATCTTCCCCAATCGAGTTTTTTCAAAAATTTTCCAGAAATCAAAATTGGACACACACAAATGATCATCAAGGCATGGCAAACACGAATCCAACATCCATTTTCATTAAAACATCATATACATCATGAATCAAGCAAGAATACAAATCAACATCAAACTTCATTTTAGCATAACTTTCAAAATAACCAACCATTTTCCATCATTCAAAGCTCAGTGAGTTCATGGCAAAAAGATCTACATGATGTATCTCATGATTTTGAAAATGGGCAAACGCGATTTTCACCTGATTTTACAAGGCAGTAGTGACTCAGTGGTTTTCTGGCAGTTGTGGATCAAAACAGATGCGCTTCAGCCTCCCACATGATGCATGGTTGAAGATTCTTGGCTTCAGAGTGCCTGGAATAGCTCCTACTCATGGCTGCCATTGATGAATGCTTGGAGAAACAGAGCTCGAATATGCTGTTACAGCAAAAAAATGAAGCTTGCCATGGTCTCAAGATTGATGGTGGATGATAAAACAAACAAGATGGCTCGTGGTTCTTTGGAAGTTTTGGTCAGAAAAATGCAAAATGAGAAAATGAGATTTTTTGAGAGAATGAGTTTTCTGTTGGTAATTGATGGCTGCTGCTAGGGTTTTCAAAATGGCAGAAAAAATGATATATATCTGCTGTTTTGTGGTACTGAATCAAGGTCCATGAAAATGTGGAATGGAGTTGGTAAAAAAAGTGTACTTTTGGCCAATTTTCAAGCAAGTAGGTGATGGGTGTGTGTACTGCATGAAAATGGGCTTGCAACAAGTCATAAACAATGTATCTGAACATATTTGAATGGCAAAATTGGTTGGGAATGGTTAATTTAAAACTTCACTTTTTCACCTCACTTAAAATTAATTCAAGTAGGTTCAAAAATGCCATTTTGATCCATGAGGTTTTGGTGCATGAGGGTTACATTTTTGGAAAGAGGGGATCAAATGTGACTTGTAGGAAAAAACCCCACCCAAATTGGCCAAATGGTTTGAGAGATATGGCCTTTTGAAGTTCAAGAATTTCTGAAAATGATTTGATCATAACTTGCCAACCATACATGGGAATTGAGTGTTCTTGGACTTTTTGGAAATGGGAGAACAAGATCTTCAACTTTCATGTTGGGCAAAAATTCATTTGAAGCTTGTATCATGATGTAAGTTTGAGGATCAAGACTTTCCATTTTTGGCAGGTTTCAGTTACATGTCCAATTTCTATTTTTGGAAATTTCTGATCTGGCTTCAAATTCTTCCATGATGGTGTTTGACATGATATATGAGGCCTATTTGGACATGAATAAGCTCTCTCAAACCAAATCCAACCATCAAAACCATAAAATCAGACACAGTTGACCAAGTTTGACTTTTAGGGTTTCTGACTGATTGTGCATTGACTGATGACTTCTGAACATCCAATCTTTGACCTAAACACTTCAAATGGATCCCCAAGTCATGTGAACATATTGGACCAACCCTAGGGCCTTGGCTCCTTGAGAAATGCACTTGCTTGCTTGACTGACTGATCTCCTGACCTAATTCTCTTGATTGGCTTGCACTTGAGGCAAATAGGACAATGCAATGTTATGCAGTGGACCATGTTATGTTATGACCTAATATGAGAATGCATGTACAATGATAGGTGCAAATTTGAGGTGCTACAGCTGCCCCTATTCAATCAGCTGGGAACCCGAATGGATGAGAGCAACGGCTGTCAGACTTTCAGGGTAAACAGGGATTGAATATCAAAGAACCGTAGAAATTTGCACTCTGCCGGATATGATACAAGAAGAACCACGTCATTTACCGATGAAGCCTGCAATTGACAACTTCAGAAAAGCGAAACCATTTACCGATGGTTAGAAACTGGTAACTTGATATTTACCGATATCAACTTCAGCAAGACCATTTACCGATGGCTGCTGGGAAACAACTTCTGATGTAAAAGGAAGCAAAACCATTTACCGATGGTGGCTTCAAAGAAACTTGACATTTACCGATATCAACTTCAACTTGACCATTTACCGATGGCTACTGCAACTGGGGATCTGATATTTACTGATATCGAAGAAAACAGGGCCATTTACCGATGGTTGATAAAACTGGGCATTCAATATGTACCGATATCGAAGCATACAGGGCCATTTACCGATGGCGTCTCCACTTGGGGAGGAACAAAATCTTTGTGGTGTAATCAGACAAGACGTTTACCGACGACTTCTGGGGATCTTGATTTTATCAACAAGGAAACAAAACATAACCAGACATTTACCGATGACTGGGATGAGACTCGACGTTTACCGACATCGAAAGATGATGTTTACCGACACCCAAAAACGACCAGACATTTACCGATGACCGGGGAACACTTCACTAAGGGAAAAACAAATATTTGCAACTGGAAACCAGATAGGACATTTACCGATGATTCTACTGGGGATCTCTAGCTGGGGATTATCAGACATTTACCGATGACTGCAGAAAAGACTTGATGTTTACCGACATCGAAAGATGATGTTTACCGACATCAAAAGAAATGACCAGACATTTACCGATGACCGGGGAGAAAAACCCGATGTTTACAGACACCGAAACAATGGTGTTTACCGACACCAAAAACGATGACCAGACATGTACTGATGACTGGGGAGAATAACCGATGTTTACAGACACCGAAACAATGGTGTTTACCGACACCAAAAATGATGACCAGACATTTACTGATGACTGGGGAGAATAACCGATGTTTACAGACACCGAAACAATGGTGTTTACCGACACCAAAAATGATGACCAGACATTTACTGATGACTGGGGAGAATAACCGATGTTTACAGACACCGAAACAATGGTGTTTACCGACACCAAACAAAGAAACACACGCGGGTGCTAGTATGACACTTACCGGTATCACAAGAATGACTTTTTAGATATGTCAAGGCAAGGTTGACCACTTGCTGGGGGTCTCACTGGGGAGAAACAAACTTTCTGTCACCAACGGGTGAGGTAATAAACCTTTGTGGGGATATCAATCCTGAATGCTGTCAAGAGCAACTGTAGCAGACTTGCTGTGCTGATGTTGAATGAAATGATCCGCCTCTGCCGGGGATACAGTCTGGTGAGGTTAACACATGAATGCATATGTTTGAATTTTTCTATGGCGTAATGCTCCATATTGAATGGGAATGCTACGCAGTTTGAGGATGCAATGATCACTACATGCAAGATGCAAAAATGATGGAAAACTCCGGCTGGGGAGCCAAAACTGCTTGGGCACTCCAACTCTGCGGGGAGACTCTGCAGGGAGAGCAACGACTTCTCACTCATGTTGGAGAATAGCACTGCTGCTGGGGAAAGGTAAACTCCGCTGGGGATATCCTTCAGTCCACAGATAGGATAAATGCTGGAGATAAATTTCAATGAACCTGCCTCACTCGGGGAGGAAATCGGCAAATACAGGCCTGCTGGGGATAGGCAATCCTTGGATCTGCTGGGGAATAGAAGGCACTATCCACAGACGTCTCCGCAGGGGAACATAGCTCTGATAGCTTCCATACTTGCTTGGGGAAAATATCTGCTGAGGAAACGTCCTCACAGATGCCAACCTGAAAAACAGCACAACAAAATGCCCCCAGGGGATACATGGACAAGATACGCTCAAGTGTCCTCAACATTCAAAATGATTTTCAAATGTTTTATCTTTTTGCACGTTATTGTGTAGCCTTCATGTTCTTATATGCAATGCTTATCAAAAATTCGGACATTTTTGCAAACAAAACAGTAAAAATAAAAACAAACGAGCCATTTATCTGAATAACGACTTTTATTGATTGAAAATGTGCCTGAAGAGGCAAATACATTGGGGAGCAATTCCTAGGAAGAGGTAATTGCGCACAAAAGGAAAAATCTATCCTAATGGCAATGTGAACACGACATCCACTATTTCCCAATTCTGTTATAACTCACAGATCATCAGTTTTCCTCCCAACTCCTTGCTTTCTGAGAAGAATGACTGGACGGATCACATCTTTCGAGATGGCAGACGACAAAGCTTGATGAAGTACAGACAACTCAGACTGTAGTCTTCGCTTTAATCCCTCTTTTGCCTGGATCGCCCTTTCGGGTTTTCAATCCACCGGGATACCCATTTTTGCCTAAGTCGCCCTTGCGGGTTTTCGACTTACCGGGTGTACAAATTCTTTTTCATTTTATCCCTAATTTTTGCCCGAACCTTTTCTTTCTGTTTTTTGGTTCGCCGGGATGCCCATTTTTTGCCTGGACTCTTTTTTTTCTTTTTGTCCAGCGGGTCAATTTATGCGAAGTATTTTTTGACTACATCTGAGTTAACAGGAGACGGAAAATCTTCACCATCCATAGTTGTAAGCATCAAGGCTCCACCGGAGAATACCTTTTTCACAACATATGGACCTTCATAATTAGGAGTCCACTTGCCCCTGTTATCTGTACCGGGAGGGAGGATCCTCTTCAAAACTAGATCACCGATCTGATAGCTTCGAGGACGCACTTTCTGATCAAAGGCTCGCTTCATCCTTCGCTGATACAACTGTCCATGGCATACAGCTGCTAGCCGTCTCTCTTCGATAAGGCTCAACTCGTTAAACCTTGTTCGAATCCACTCGGCTTCGTCCAGCTTGACATCCAATAAAACTCTCAGAGAAGGAATCTCCACTTCAACAGGTAAGACAGCTTCCATACCATACACAAGGGAGTAAGGGGTTGCCCCGGTCGACGTACGTACTGAGGTACGGTACCCATGCAAAGCGAAAGGCAGCATCTCATGCCAATCCTTGTACGTAACGACCATCTTCTGCACAATCTTCTTGATATTCTTGTTTGCCGCTTCTACAGCACCATTCATCTTCGGTCTGTAAGGAGAAGAATTGTGATGTTCAATCTTGAAATCTTTACAAAGCTCTTTCATCATCTTGTTGTTGAGATTCGAACCATTGTCAGTGATGATTCTCTCAGGAACTCCATAACGACATATGATTTCTTTCTTGATGAACCGGGTAACCACTTGTTTGGTAACGTTAGCATATGAAGCTGCTTCCACCCATTTGGTGAAATAATCAATCGCAACCAAAATGAAGCGATGTCCATTCGAAGCAGTGGGCTCAATCTTCCCAATCATATCAATGCCCCACATGGCAAACGGCCAAGGCGAATTCATGACATTCAAGGGCTTGGTGGTACATGCACCTTATCAGCATAAATTTGACACTTATGGCACTTCCGAGCATACTTGAAACAATCGGATTCCATAGTCATCCAGTAATAACCCGCTCTCAACAATTTCTTAGCCATTGCATGTCCGCCGGCATGAGTACCGAAGGAACCTTCATGAACTTCCTGCATTAACATGTCCGCTCGGGTCTGTCCACGCATCTGAGCAAGACCATGTCAAAGTTTCTCTTATACAGCACATCATCCTGATTCAAATAGAAGCTTCCAGCTAGCCTTCTCAGGGTTTTCTTGTCATTCTTCGACGCACCTTCAGGATACTCCTGAGTCTTGAGGAAGTTCTTGATGTCATAATACCACGGCTTCTCATCAATCACAACAGACTCGGCTGCAAACACATACGCAGGCCTCTCAAGTCGATTCACCGCAACATGTGGCACATGATTCCACCAATGAACTTTGATCATAGACGACAAAGTGGCCAAGGCATCGGCCATTTGATTCTCATCCCGGGGGACATGGTACAACTTCACCTTCTTGAAGAACGTCAGTATTCTTCTGGTGTAATCTCTATACGGAATCAAATGCGGCTGATTCGTATTCCAATCTCCATTGACTTGATTGACCACTAGAGCGGAATCTCCAAATATATCAAGAGTTTTGATCCTCAGATCAATGGCTTCTTCTATCCCCATGATACAAGCCTCATACTCAGCTTCGTTGTTGGTGACGTCAAACGTCAATCTGGCAGAAAAAGGTATATGAGCACCTTTAGGATTGATCAATACTGCCCCAACACCGTTACCGTTCATATTCACAGCCCCATCAAACATCAGTGTCCATTTGTCATCCGGATCCGGTCCTTCCTCGACAAGAGGCTCTTCGCAATCTTTCATCTTAAGATACATGATGTCTTCATCAGGGAATTCAAACATCATAGGCTGATAATCTTCAATCGGTTGCTCGGCGAGGTAGTCTGACAGAACACTACCTTTGATGGCCTTTTGTGACGTGTACTGAATATCATATTCTGTTAGAATCATCTGCCAACGAGCAACGCGTCCGGTGAGAGCCGGTTTCTCAAAGATGTACTTTACTGGATCCATCTTAGAAATCAATAAGGTAGTATGGTTCAACATATACTGCCTCAGTCGGCGAGCAGCCCAGGCCAAAGCACAACAAGTTTTCTCGAGCAGTGAATATCTTGTTTCACAGTCGGTAAACTTTTTGCTAAGGTAGTATATGGCATGCTCTTTTCGACCAGACTCGTCATGCTGTCCCAATACACACCCCATCGAGTTCTCAGTCACTGACAGGTACATTATCAGAGGTCTCCCTGGAACTGGAGGTATAAGGATTGGAGGTTTCTGTAAATACTCCTTTATCTTGTCAAAAGCTTTCTGACAGTCATCATTCCACTTGATCGCCTGATTCTTTCTGAGCAGTTTGAAAATTGGTTCGCACGTGGCTGTTAGATGAGATATGAACCTTGCAATGTAGTTCAACCTCCCTAAAAACCCACGGACTTGCTTCTCCGTTCTTGGTTCAGGCATCTCTTGAATAGCTTTGACTTTCGCTGGATCAACCTCAATCCCTTTCTCACTGACAATGAAGCCTAAAAGCTTCCCTGATCTCACCCCAAACGTACACTTGTTCGGATTCAACCTCAGCTTGAACTTTCTCAACCGGTCAAACAGCTTCTGCAAATTAACCAGGTGCTCCTCTTCTGTCTGCGACTTCGCAATCATATCATCTACGTACACTTCAATTTCTTTGTGCATCATGTCATGAAAAAGAGTCGTCATTGCCCTCTGATAGGTAGCACCAGCATTCTTTAGCCCAAATGGCATCACCTTATAGCAGAACGTGCCCCAAGGTGTAATGAATGTCGTCTTTTCCATGTCCTCTGGCGCCATCTTGATCTGATTATATCCAGAGAAACCATCCATGAAAGAGAATACCGAGGATTGAGCCGTATTATCAACCAATACATCAATGTGAGGTAATGGGAAATCATCTTTCGGACTCGCTCTATTCAAATCCCGGTAATCGACACACATTCTGACTTTGCCATCCTTCTTCGGCACAGGAACGATGTTGGCCACCCATGGGGGATAACTTGTAACAGCCAAAAAACCTGCATCCCACTGCTTCTGAACCTCTTCCTTGATCTTAGTTGCCATGTCAGGACTCGTTCTACGAAGCTTCTGCTTGACCGAAGGACATCCTTCTCTAAGAGGTAATCGATGCACCACAATGTCTGTATCTAACCCAGGCATATCTTGATATGACCAGGCGAATATCTCCACATATTCTCTCAGCATCTCAATCAGCCTCCTCTTGACAGAGTCCTCTAAAGCAGCCCCAATCTTGATTTCTCTTTTGGCGTCCTCAGTACCCAAATTAACAACCTCCAACTCCTCCTGATGAGGTTGGATGACCCTTTCCTTGCTTCAGCAATCTGACCAATTCTGCAGGGAGTTCACAGTCTTCCTCACTCTCCTCTTCAGCTTGGTAGATGGGATTGTCGAAATCATACTGAGCCATAACAGAACTGTTCATAGTGAATGCCATAAGATCGCTTCTGCATGTTTAATGCTTTGTTTTAGAAAAAAGAGTTCAATAAAGTCACAAAAAACAAAAACATTGCCATTTTTATTGTTTTTGAAAAAGGATGAAAACAAAAAATAGAAAGACAGGGATCACAAAGTTTGATTTCAAAAATGTCCTTCATTAATGATAATCATTAAAACATGATGAGGCCCTACAATGAATCACTACGCCTTGGGCAGATCGTAGGATTTTCATGCAAAATGACAAAACAACAGAAAATTACTCTGTCAGAAGAGTAACTTGAACCACTTCTTCAGCCGTCCAGTTGTTGATAGACCCCCCTGGTGCACACGGGCGAACCCAGTTGTCCAAATCACAATCACTGTCACAGTCTTCACTACCGGTTGCAGAGACGTCGCCATGATTCATCAGCCCAGCGCTGGTAAAGGTACTCGGACCCGCTTGACCATTCTGCTCTGCTTGGAGAGGCTCGTAACCAACGCCAAATTTGTCTTCTTTGACAGGCAAATCCACCATCTTGCCCCAGCCTTCAGCTTTGCCAGAATCAACAACCTCCTTAGCCTGCTTGTAAGAAGTAATTGAAGCACCTGGCTTCCTCTGCTCAGCGTACGCCACTTTCTCAAGAGCCACAGTCTCAAACGCCTGGCATAAAGTTTCGTGGATCTCGCCATCCACCTCAACATATTTGAACGAGGATAGATGACTCACCAGAATCTCTTCTTCACCGCACACAGTCACAATCTGACCGTTCCAGACATACTTGAGCTTTTGATGGAGAGTCGACGAGACTGCCCCTGCTGCATGAATCCATGGACGCCCCAATAAACAACTATAGGCGGGCTGGATGTCCATAACATAGAAGATGATATCGAATACCTCAGGACCTATCTTCACCGGCAAGGTAACTTCCCCACACACAGAACGTTTGGAGCCGTCGAAAGCACGAACGATCAGGTCACTGGGAGTAAGTACAAACCCTTCCACATCAATCTTCTTCAGAATCTACTTAGGCAGCACATTTAGTGACGACCCGGTGTCTACCAATACGTGAGACAACACTGCCCCCTTGCACTCCATGGTGATGTGCAAGGCTTTGTTATGGTTACGCCCTTCAGGCGGTAAGTCCAGGTTGGTGAATCCTACACCATGCCTGGTGCTCACATTGGCCATCACACCCTCCAGTTGATTGACAGAAATCTCCTGAGGCACGTAAGCCAGATTCAACATCTTCAGCAAGGCATTACGGTGTGCCTCAGAGCACAACAACAGTGAAAGTATAGAAATCTTGGACGGAGTTTGATTCAACTGATCTACAATCTTGTAGTCACTCTTCTTGATTATCTTCATAAACTCCTCCACGTCCTTCTCAAATGTCCCCTCGGGCGCTTCCTTCTGGACAGGTTCTTCCTCAACCACAGCTTGCTTACCCTTTGCTTTGGCGAGAGCCTCAGCATTATTGTCCCTCAAAGGCTGCGGTGCGAACAGACGACCGCTTCTGGTAAAACCTCCTGGACCCCCTACATTGTCCACAGCCGGACCAACAGTTGCAGGAACTCTATTCGGTAAACCAATTGTCACTGGAGCTTGATTCACTGGTCTCGTCTGACTTTCAGCCCTTCTGTTACTGCGATAAGCATTATCATACTTCCACGGCACGGCTCTACTATTCTCAACAGCCCTTCTTCCAGACGCAACGATAGTAGTTGGAGCACTGATGGTTACAGGCACGGAAATGGTAACTGGGGTACCATTCGTTGCAGGTGCACTAACGACCCTTTGTCCACGTCCTTCAGACGGTTTAAAGTAAATGGTGATAGTTGACACTGTTCCACGATCTTTTACAGCCCTACTGAATTGCAAACAACCCTCATCCATCATACCCTGGATACCGGCCCTTAACTGGTCGCAACCATTCTCAGATTCTGCACAGCCCAAACAATCCTCATCACAGCCCGAGTAGACACCCCCATTCAGCAGACGGCCCTTCACAACTAGCAGAGAAGTCTGAACATCATCAACATTAACAACCAGATCTTCAGCTTCTTTCCCCTCAATATTGTTCACTCTATGCCCACCATGCTGAGGCATAGGGTTGTTTACGACGTTAGGCACTGGAGCGAAGTTGATCGCCTTGGCATCGATCAAATCTTGGACCTTGTGCTGGAGAGCCCGACACTTCTCAGTATGATGCCCTGGTGCCCCAGAGTGAAAGTCACAACGGACGTTGGCGTCGTACCCAGGAGGCAATACTGTAGGCGGAGCCATTGTACGCAACTCAACCATCCCCAACCTGAGTAGTTCGGGCAGCAGTTCGGCGTACGACATGGGTAGCGAATCAAAACGTCGATCAGGCATCCTTTGTCTGGGCTGATACGAACGTTGCTGTTGTTGTTGTTGTTGCGGTTGTTGAACTCTTTGTTGTTGTTGTTGACGAGGTTGAGGTGCCGGAATGGTCACTGCAGCAGCTTGACGGTATTCACTTCTGTTCTGATCTCTGCGGTGTTGAACAGCATTAGTTTCACCCTCTCTTCGACGAGGTGCCCCAGCAAACGGCTTCTTAGAAGAAGAGGAAACAGCATCTTGGATCTTCCCAGTTTTAATCAAACTCTCAGTCCTCTCTCCACAAATGACAACATCAGAAAAACTACCGAATGGGCAGCTCCCCATCCGGTCCATAAACACACCTTGAAGAGTACCGATAAACATATCTGTCAACTCCCTCTCCAGCATAGGGGGTTGAACTCTAGCAGCCAGTTCACGCCACCTCTGGGCGTACTCCTTGAAACTCTCATTGGATTTCTGACATAGACTCTGCAGCTGAGTCCGGCTAGGCGCCATGTCCATGTTATGTTTATATTGCCTCAAGAAGGCCTCACCCAGATCCCTCCAGCATCGGATCGAATCTCTCTTTAATTCCATGTACCAGTCCAAAGAAGCCCCAGATAGACTATCTTGGAAAAAATACATCCACATCTTTTCATCATCGGTATACGCAGAGATTTTTCGATAATAAGCCTGCACATGGGTGCGAGGGCAAGAAGTACCGTTGTATTTATCGAAGGACGGTGCTTTGAACTTGTAAGGGATTCTCAAACCTTCCACCAACCCCATATTGGTAACATCAAAACCGAGAGAATTCTGACATTCCATAGCTCTAATTTTCTCAGCAAGGGCATCAACTTTACGATCCCTCTCATCAACCCTTCCCAGAACATTTTCGTCTTCACTGATCAGAGTGAACATATCCTCTTGTCTGTCAACAATCGGAGCAGGATTACGGGCCGGGGCACGGACTGCTCTGGCATTAGCGGCGTCTGGAGCAATAGGTTGTCCGTTGATTCGAATTCCCCCCAACTCATCACCTGTAGCATAGTTGTTGATGGGTACAGCAGCAACAACATTATTATCATTGACCGGGCCTCCCTCTGGCGGAGCATGGTTGACCGGTGGAATTGCAGCCTCTTGTCTCTGAACCATAGCTCGAAGTTCTTCTTGGCCTTGTGCAACCCCTTGCATCATATTCATAAACTGGGCCATGTTAGCCTTCATCTCAGCCAACTCAGCTTGAACTTGATCCATACCTCTCTGTTGATTCAGTCTTGTTGAGTAGCGGTGCGGACGTTGATCAGCTATCCTGCCTGAACAGGAACTAAGAGTGAGAAGTCACGACCAAGAACACCTGTTATGCAAAATGATATGAGTATGGTGCTAATGATGCGTATGATGCACATGATATGTTCATTTCTCAGGCATTCAAAGAGCCTGAGTCATCCTCAAAAGATGGCAACCTGCAGCAAGAACAACACAGAAGCACAGAAACAACATACACAAGAGTGATGAGTACAAGGTGAAACCAACAACCTCATCTATATGAGTAACAGGATCATACAACAAAGTCGACAAAGAAAATCCAAACAATCGGAGTACAACAATGAATCCCATCCAACAAGCCTAGAGGTGATTCTCAACATACATATCAAAGATACAAGCTAAGACAAACAGCCTCCCGGAATGAGAGTCTTCAAGTACTGACACTGGTCTATCAACAGGTCACATTCTGAACATTCTGGCAAAAAAGTGATCTTCTCCTTCAGTTGTCGTCTAAGCTCTACCACTTCTCCTCCAAGGTGGTTCTCTGATGCCTGTCTCAAGTCTACTTCCTTCTTCAACTGGATGTCTTTATCTCTGAGTTGCTTCTCCAAGTCTCTGATCTTCTTCTGATAGCTGGCCTTAGCTCTCTGCAGCCTCAAGCACTCCCGGTGTTCTGCACCTAACATGCTCTCCATCTCCTCGTGGGATCTCTTCTTGCTTCTCAGTCTGCTAGCATCTTCTCCTCGCACTCCTCTGAGTTGATGAGCCAAATTCAACCTATCAGCTTTGGCTTTGTACAACTCCATCTGGGTATCTTGCTCCTTCTCTCTCAAACGGCGATTCTCCATCAGGGCTTGCTTGTAGTGCTCCGCAGGCACACTCTCAGCAAGGATCAAAGGTGGTTGCTCCTGCAACGGCTCCATCCTATCGTAGGGTAACAACAAAGTTTCTACTCTCTCCTTGACCCAATCAGTGTAATCGGGCATAGCAACGGCAAACTTCTTCCCTAAGACAGATCCATCCTTCATACCAATAGACTTCCAAGCTCTTCCTATCTGCTCCAATCTATCCGGGTCACTCTGCTTCTCAAAATACACACTTTCAGCTACCTCAGCCTCAAGTGGTCTTCCCTTCATCACAAACCCCAACTGGCGGAGAGAAAGAACTGGGTTGTAATTGATGCAACCCCTAGTCCCTACGAGTGGCACATTACGGAATCCTCCACGGCTCATAATGACGTTACGCACATCCATCCGGTAAGATTGCCACCTGATATCATAGGAGGTAAGAGACATAACCCTCTGAGTCCACTTATGCGTGCTCTGAGCATCCACAAAAGGTCCACTGACTGGCAGGAGAGACAAGAACCATTTGAGCAAAAGCGGGAGACAACACCTAATAGCCCCACCCTTACCATGCCTACTGTGAATAGCATAGTAAGTGTCAGCTAATAGAGTAGGAACTGGATTTCCTCCAATGAAAATACTGACTGCAGCATAATCAACAAAATTTGGCATACTCGGAAACAAGACGATCCCATAGATCATGACGGCCAACTGAGCATGAAAGGCTTCCCAACTTCCCTTCTCCGCTTCTTCTCTAGCTACCCTCAATAAAAACTTCAAAGGCAACCCTACAACATCCCCACTGGACTTCCAACTATCACTGACTTCCTTGATACCCAAATGGAGAGCTCTGGCAACAACTCTGAAATCAACCTCCTTGGGCACATCCAAGAAAGGAACCTGATACCAGACCGGGACACTCAGCAGAATGGAGTACTCCTCAAGAGTAGGCGCCAACTGATAATCTTGAAAGGTGAAACAATGAAGCTCTGGGTCGTAGAACTGTAGAAGAGTCTGCAACGGCACCGGATCGACTACCATCTTCAACAGTGTCAGAATATCTCCATACTGGTCAACAAACCCCTTCTGGTTACCACTGGTCATAAGGTTGCTCAACTCAATCAGAGACGTCAAAGGTTCACGGTGAAAGCTGTAGGAACAAGTCTTCCGCTTCAACCCTGGGACTGTTGCCATCTCTATCAGTGAACAAGCTCTGGAATGTACCTGAGAAATGATATGCATGCAGGGATTAGTTTTTTTTTCTTTTTTTTTTCTTTTTTTTCCTTCTCTTTTTTTTCTTTTTTTTATTGCGTATTTTTTTGAAAATAAACATGTTATGATGCAAATGATGCAGACAAGACTGGTTGGCTGTGTCTCTCAGAACACAGGATCAAAGCTTCGGCTTGAACTCGGAACCACAAATTCATCTGAAACCCAAAGTCATCTGAGACCCCAAAATTCTGAACCAATAGTCACCAACAGGATCACAAGTCACCAACAAGTCACCAACGAGTCACCAACTGTACCTGTAATAATGATCATTCCCTCCCCACTCACGGGTGTCATCTAGGCCAGGGTAAGGTCGAGAGAAACGCAGCATAAATAACCTTTCGCAGAATATCATCATATACACACCCGAAGTATGTAACGATAATATCCCACCAGGGTCTGAACTGCTCGTGATATCAATGTTCCGCTAAGTGGCGCAATACCACCCGCTTCCCATGAATCACTCTATTCCTAAGTATCCTAGATTTCACTCATGGCCTGGGTATTGGGCCTTTTACCTCATGTAACTCCCACCCCAACAGAGAGAAATAGACAACCAGCCAGGTGAACAGATGAATATGAATGCAAACATTAACGCAAACAATAAATGCAAACAATAAATGCAAATATATACAAATGAATGCAATAAATACAACAGCAAACAGCAACCAAAACCCTAACCTAGAGAGCGCTAGGAGAGACTCGCTTAGGGAAGACGGACCAGCACAGGTCAACTTCTCTATTTTCCCCAGCAGAGTCGCCAGCTGTCGCATCACGCGAAAAACCGGCGGGAAAACAAGAACAACAGAGCCGCCACCGTGCGTTATTTATCCCAAAAGAGGGAAAGGAAACGCTCAGAGTAAACCTGGGAAAGAACATGGTCTCGCGACCAAAGAGAATGGGTTCGGGAGTCGGTTATGCGAAGGGAAGGTATTAGCACCCCTACGCATCCGTCGGCTCGACGGGATCCACGCACAATAGGAAGGAAAATGGTTGCTAAAACACTGCTCACACACACACACACACTGACTGAAAGAGACACAAGAAAACAAAAGAGACTGACTCGGCAGGACATCGCATCCTGGGCCTACTTAGTCTATCAGGCATAGACATCAGAGTCGAAGTAGTTCGGACTGGGGAAACGACACATGCTCGCTAGGATATCGCATCCTATGCATACGTATCTCCTTTGGACGAAGGAGAATCAGAGCATTCGTAGCTCGGCTAACACGCACACAAACAAACACTGGCAAAGGCAAACGTGGAGCCTGAATGCCAATCACTGGACTTACATCAGCATCCGAACCAAAACACACACAAAGAGGCAAACGTGGAGCCTGAATGCCAATCACTGGACTTACATCAGCATCCGAACCAAAACACACGCACACTGGAACCTAACTGCCACTCGATGGACTTACATCAGCTTCCAAGCACACAACAAGACAAAACAAAGACACAGGCGCCCAGAGAGATCAGCTCATCTCCTGCCTACGTACCTCATCTGGTATGAGGATCAGGGCGACGTAGTTCCCCTACAGAGGGATAAAGGACTAGCCTAACCAGATAACAGAGGGAGACACAACACTAGGGAGACTACGACTCGAGCCTAGATGTTATCATGCAAAATCATCCCTAAGTTAGGGTTTCTAGCTAACTTGCACAGGAAGCAAGCATATCCTAAACATGACTTGCACAGGAAGCAAGCCACACACACACTTAACTTGCACAGGAAGCAAGCCAAGCAAAACCTAACTTGCACAGGAAGCAAGTCTAAACTAACCCCAACTTGCACAGGAAGCGAGTCAAACAAACATACAAGCACAGATAGCACACACTATACACAAGCAAGTGGCTCAAACAAGGGTTAGGTTTTAGTCGAGGGGTCATATCAACCTCAACAAACAAACCTCTGGAACTGGGTGAATGTGCTCTTAACCTTGACATTGAGAGCCAAGGTGAAGCAGATGAAAGGAGAAGAGGGGTGTGCCTCATTGCTCTTATCCCTGGCCAGGGAGAGCATTTCAATATCAGAATGTGCGGGAGTTCAGAATGGGGGAACTCTATCCACAAATTGGACTCTATAGATCTTTGGGCTTTTACCCACTATGCATCAACACAGGCAGTGTGAGCAATGTGAGTGACACACAGACTAGCAGGGGATAGGTTGCTTATCCCTTGGGTTCTACCAATTGCCTCTTCACTTAGGAGGTCTTTGACTCTATACAAGGACAAATTAAACATACACAAACATTGCCTCTTAAGGAGGACTTCAGACAGTTGCCTGGCCAAGTAACAGGCCAGGTCTTCCAGACTACATGAAGATTAGAAATATACCTCAATGCAAATTGCTTATATAAGCAAAGCAAAGCAAAAGTTCACAAGGAACTGAGCAACTAAAAGCACCTGAAATAGTCAAGCAGACATTAGTATACAACCTCAAACAAAGCAAAAGGAAACAGAAGTCAACAGTCAGTCAGAAGCAAATGAATGTGCAAGGCACAAGGCTTAAGGCTTGAGAGCCAAGCCACCTACAAAACAAACAAGTTAGACAAAGATATTCAAGCAAACTCATATCAAAAGAATTGGCCTCATTGGTCATTTGTTGGTCAACCTGAAAACACAAGCTCAAAAGTGAGTAACAGGACCACTAGGGCAAGCCTAGGGTCAAAAGAGAATGAAAAAAGTCAAAACAGCAAAGGGCAAGCATCCAAAATCATGTTCAAACAATTAAGAAACACAACCAATTGGGTTCACATTCGTATCAATCATCATCATCATTTCATGAACAAGTTAGGTCAAGGTATTGCAAACAGAAGCTCATAGAAGTCAACATAAAGACTTGCATCAAAAGCAAACTCAAACATTTCCAAAAATTACCAAATAAATCATGGTCAATCACAACACATAGCATGGTAAGCATGTCAAATTTCATCTCATTTGGACAAGTGGAAGGCAGTCAATGAAAATCAGAAAGTCAAATCAATTTTGAACATGCTCAAAGAAGTCAACCAAACATGCATCAACTTGAAAAAAATCATAAATCAGTGATGGCATATGATAAATGAATGGGACTAAAACCATGTCAAAGGTTAGGATGTCTAGTTATCTCATGTAAAATTTCATGTCCATCTAATAAAATATGAGGATTTCACAAATGAAATGGGAACAAGTGTCACAAAAAGTCAACATAAGAACAAACAGGGGACAAAAATCTCAATCAATTGGAAAATGCCATAAACAAATCCACAAAAAATCACATGTAAACTAGACATAAAAGAGTAGGTTCATGCAAAAATTCACATCAATTGGAGGTCAGGAAGCATGTCATCAAAATTCATGAAATTGCATATCAATGGTGTGACACAAGTTGTCACACCCTACTTCAAAAATTCACAACTCTCAAACCACATAAGATAAATTCATGATCTTTACATCAAAATAAACATGGATGAGTCTACTTTATGCACAAAAAATTTCAGGTCCATTGGATATATCATCATCATTTCACAATTGAATTGGCAAAATGTACAAAAATTGGGCACATGAACAAAACCCTAATGCCATTTAAAATTCACTCATCCAAAAAATCAGAAAAAATCATGATAAAAAACTAGGGATCCATATGATCACAATGCAACAAGTCCCATGAATTTTGGATAATTATTGAAGGCTCTATGATTTTTCAAAGTTGTGTGACAAAAATGAAATAAAAATTAGAAAAATAGATGAATTAAATGGATTTAATAATGGCCGGATGGCATATTTGTAATTCTGAGTCTCACTAAACTAAACGCTGCCGTTTTGGGCCATGAAACAGAATGATTTCATTGGTTCATGGCAACAGTACCATACAAAGCACGTGCATCTCCAAATTCTGGGCAAGGCAATGGATAATTCTAGGGTTCATGAACAGTAGCGAAGCATTCATCTTCCCCAATCGAGTTTTCTCAAAAATTTTCCAGAAATCAAAATTGGACACACACAAATGATCATCAAGGCATGGCAAACACGAATCCAACATCCATTTTCATTAAAACATCATATACATCATGAATCGAGCAAGAATACAAATCAACATCAAACTTCATTTTAGCATAACTTTCAAAATAACCAACCATTTTCCATCATTCAAAGCTCAGTGAGTTCATGGCAAAAAGATCTACATGATGTATCTCATGATTTTGAAAATGGGCAAACGCGATTTTCACCTGATTTTACAAGGCAGTAGTGACTCAGTGGTTTTCTGGCAGTTGTGGATCAAAACAGATGCGCTTCAGCCTCCCACATGATGCATGGTTGAAGATTCTTGGCTTCAGAGTGCCTGGAATAGCTCCTACTCATGGCTGCCATTGATGAATGCTTGGAGAAACAGAGCTCGAATATGCTGTTACAGCAAAAAAATGAAGCTTGCCATGGTCTCAAGATTGATGGTGGATGATAAAACAAACAAGATGGCTCGTGGTTCTTTGGAAGTTTTGGCCAGAAAAATGCAAAATGAGAAAATGAGATTTTTTGAGAGAATGAGTTTTCTGTTGGTAATTGATGGCTGCTGCTAGGGTTTTCAAAATGGCAGAAAAAATGATATATATCTGCTGTTTTGTGGTACTGAATCAAGGTCCATGAAAATGTGGAATGGAGTTGGTAAAAAAAGTGTACTTTTGGCCAATTTTCAAGCAAGTAGGTGATGGGTGTGTGTACTGCATGAAAATGGGCTTGCAACAAGTCATAAACAATGTATCTGAACATATTTGAATGGCAAAATTGGTTGGGAATGGTTAATTTAAAACTTCACTTTTTCACCTCACTTAAAATTAATTCAAGTAGGTTCAAAAATGCCATTTTGATCCATGAGGGTTTGGTGCATGAGGGTTACATTTTTGGAAAGAGGGGATCAAATGTGACATGTAGGAAAAAACCCCACCCAAATTGGCCAAATGGTTTGAGAGATATGGCCTTTTGAAGTTCAAGAATTTCTGAAAATGATTTGATCATAACTTGCCAACCATACATGGGAATTGAGTGTTCTTGGACTTTTTGGAAATGGGAGAACAAGATCTTCAACTTTCATGTTGGGCAAAAATTCATTTGAAGCTTGTATCATGATGTAAGTTTGAGGATCAAGACTTTCCATTTTTGGCAGGTTTCAGTTACAGGTCCAATTTCTATTTTTGGAAATTTCTGATCTGGCTTCAAATTCTTCCATGATGGTGTTTGACATGATATATGAGGCCTATTTGGACATGAATAAGCTCTCTCAAACCAAATCCAACCATCAAAACCATAAAATCAGACACAGTTGACCAAGTTTGACTTTTAGGGTTTCTGACTGATTGTGCATTGACTGATGACTTCTGAACATCCAATCTTTGACCTAAACACTTCAAATGGATCCCCAAGTCATGTGAACATATTGGACCAACCCTAAGGCCTTGGCTCCTTGAGAAATGCACTTGCTTGCTTGACTGACTGATCTCCTGACCTAATTCTCTTGATTGGCTTGCACTTGAGGCAAATAGGACAATGCAATGTTATGCAGTGGACCATGTTATGTTATGACCTAATATGAGAATGCATGTACAATGATAGGTGCAAATTTGAGGTGCTACACCGATGAATTAGAGCAAATGCCACGGTATGCAAAGTTCATGAAGGATATTCTCATAAAGAAAAGGAGACATGTGGAAGACGAAACCATCTTGCTTGATGTACGTTGTATTGCCATCATTCAAAAGACTCTTCCAAGGAAGGAATCCGATCCGGGCCGAGTCGTTTTACCAGTAACCATTGGAGGCACCTACATTGGTAATGGTTTGATTGACTTGGGATCTAGCATCAATTTAATCCCCCTATCCATTGTTAAAAGATTGGGAAATGTTGAGATCAAATCTACAAGGATGACTTTACAACTAGCCAACAAATCTACCACTTCACCATATGGAGTTGCTTAAGACATGCTAGTGAAGGTAGACAAATTCTTGTTTCCGGTGGATTTCGTGATAGTAGAGATGGATGAGGATCGTGATGTTCCTCTCATTCTTGGAAGACCATTCATGAAAACAGCCCAGATGATGATTGACATTGATGATGGACTAATGAAAGTAAGGGTGCAAGATGAAGAGGTGACCTTCAATCTTTTTGAAGCCATGAAGCATCCAAATGACAAGCATGGCTCTTTCCAAATTGATACAACCGAAAGGTAAATAGTGGAGGTCGCAAACCAAGTTCACATTTCTAATCCTCTAGAAAGATCTCTTATCGGAGCATATAATGTGTTGACCGAAAATGAAGAAAAAGAGATTGAAGCAATGTTGCATGAATTAGAGTCTTGTGGGGAGCTTGCTTATCATGAAGAAACAAATGAAGACTTGGATGTGACAAAGAAAATGGAAGAACCAAAACTAGAGTTGAAAATGCTACCTTCACATTTGAAGTATGTGTTCCTTGGCGACGAGTGTACTAAACCGGTGATCATTAGCAACACCTTGTCCACAAATAAGGAATACAAATTGATACAAGTGCTGAAAAAGAACGAGGGTGCAATAGGGTGGGTGTTATCCGACTTGAAGGGTATTAGTCCGGCCTATTGTATGCATAAGATCATGATGGAAGAGAATTTCAAACTCGTTGCACAACCTCAAAGGCGTCTAAATCCATCAATGAAAGAAGTAGTTCGGAAAGAAGTTGTCAAACTCTTGGAAGCCGGAATGATTTATCCTATCTCCGATAGTGCATGGGTGATTCCGGTACAAGTAGTTCCCAAGAAATGTGGCATGACGGTTATCAAAAATGATAAAAATGAGTTGATTCCAACAAGAACGGTAACCGGGTGGAGGATGTGTATTGACTATAGAAGGCTAAACCAAGCTACAAGGAAAGATCACTTCCCACTACCTTTCATGGACCAAATGTTGGAAAGGTTAGCCGGCAAAAATTTCTATTGTTTCTTGGACGGGTATTCGGGGTACAACCAAATTTTGGTCAATCCGGCGGATCATGAGAAGACGGCTTTTACATGTTCTTTTGGCATCTTTGCTTACCGAAGAATGCCTTTTGGGTTATGTAATGCACCGGTAACATTTCAACGGTGTATGCAAGCGATATTCTCGGACTTAATAGAAGAATGCATTGAGGTGTTCATGGATGATTTCTCCGTTTATGGATCATCTTTTGATCTGTGCTTAAAACATCGTGATGTGGTTTTGGGAAGATGTGTGGAGACCAACTTAGTGCTCAATTGGGAAAAATGCAACTTTATGGTCACCGAAGGTGTTGTACTCGGTCACAAGATCTCCTCTGAAGGACTAGAGGTTGACAAAACTAAGGTGGAAGTCATTGAGAAATTACCATCTCCAACAAATATAAAAGGAATAAGGAGCTTTCTCGGACATGCCGGTTTCTACCGGAGATTCATCAAATATTTTTCAAAGATAGCAAAGCCATTGAGTA
The DNA here is from genome assembly GCF_024323335.1 of Lathyrus oleraceus. Lineage (NCBI taxonomy): Eukaryota > Viridiplantae > Streptophyta > Magnoliopsida > Fabales > Fabaceae > Lathyrus > Lathyrus oleraceus. Next base: position 96,417,072 of record NC_066581.1, read on the forward strand.
ACTTGCTCAACAAAGGTACGCACTTTCTTTTCGATGAGTCATGTCTCAAAGCTTTCCTTGATTTAAAAGAAAAGTTAGTCACCGCACCCATAATCGTTGCACCAAATTGGAAACTTGATTTTGAACTTATGTGTGATGCAAGCGATTATGCGGTTGGTGCGGTGTTGGGTCAAAGAAGAGATAAAAATTTTCATGCTATCCACTATGCTAGTAAGGTGTTAAATGAGGCGCAAGTCAACTATGCGACAACAGAAAAAGAATTACTAGCTATAGTGTACGCATTGGAAAAGTTTAGAGCTTACTTGATAGGGTCTAAAGTTGTAGTCTACACTGACCATTCGGCGATCAAATATTTGTTAACCAAGCCGGATTCCAAACAAATATTAATTCGTTGGATTCTCTTATTGCAAGAGTTTGATTTGGAAATCCGGGATAAAAAAGGTTCCAAAAACTTGGTGGCGGATCATTTGTCTCGTTTGGTCAATGTGGACATTACAAACAAAGAAGAGGAAGTAAGAGAAGAATTTCCGGATGAAAAACTGTATGCGATTCAAGTGAGGCCTTGGTTTGTCGACTTTGCTAATTACAAGGCAACCGATTTAACACCGGAAGACCTCACTTGTAATCAAAGAAGGAAATTCTTGGCGGATGCAAAATATTATGTGTGGGATGATCCTTATCTGTTTAAAGTGGGTGTAGACAATATCTTGAGAAGGTGTGTAACAATTGAGGAGTCAAGAGACATCCTTTGGCATTGTCACAACTCTCCGTATGAAGGTCACTATAGTGGTTTGAGAACAGCCACTAAAGTGCTCCAATCGGGCTTTTATTGGCCATCTTTATTTAAAGATGCATATGAACACGCGAAGAGTTGTGATACATGCCAACGGAGTAGAGGAATAGGCAAACAAGATGAAATTCCTCTAACCAACATGCTAGAAGTAGAAGTTTTTGATTGTTGGGGCATTGATTTCGTTGGCCCATTCCCCTCTTCATTCTCAAATGAGTATATACTAGTGGCCGTTGACTATGTTTCGAAGTGGGTGGAAGCAATTGCTTCACCTAAGGCCGATGCCAAAGCAGTGATTAAATTTTTAAAGAAAAACATATTCTCACGTTTTGGTGTGCCTAGGGTGTTGATAAGTGATGGAGGATCACACTTTTGCAATACACCTTTAGAAAAAGTTTTGCAACATTATGGTGTAAAGCACAAGGTGACCACTCCCTACCATCCACAAGCAAATGGTCAAACAGAGGTTTTAACCGGGAAGTCAAGCGGATCCTTGAGAAAACAGTCTCGAATTAAAGAAAAGATTGGTCGTTAAAACTGGATGAAGCTTTGTGGGCGTATCGTACCGCCTACAAAGCACCTATTGGACTAACTCCATTTCAAATGGTGTATGGGAAGACTTGTCATCTTCCGGTGGAAATGGAGCATAGGCCATTATGGGCTCTCAAATTCTTGAACTTCGACTCCACTTTAGCTGGAGAAAGAAGAAAAGGACAACTCCATGAATTGGAGGAATCAAGGAACAACGTCTACCATTCGAATAAACTTTACAAGGAAAAGGTAAAAGCATATCATGATGGAAAGGTCCGTCATAAAGAGTTTCAAGTTGGACAAATGGTATTGCTTTTCAACTCAAGGTTGAAGTTATTCTCGGGTAAGCTGAAGTCAAAGTGGTCAGGACCGTTTGTTGTTAAAGAGGTGCGCAACTATGGGGCCATTGTGGTCGAGGATCCAAAGTCACAAGAGAGCTGGACTGTAAATGGACAAAGAGTCAAAGTCTACCATAGTGGCGAAGTGAATCGGGATGTTTGTGTCATCTCCCTAGCCGGATCGAGCAAATCATTGAACCGTCGAGCTCTAAACAACGTTAAACAAAGCGCTTGTTGGGAGGCAACCCAACGTTGTAAGTCTGCATTTTGAATTTTCTCAATTCTGCTGTTATGATATTCTGTTGTGTTAATTTTTGTGAAACTTGGGTTCTATCCACTGCAAATTAATTTTTTCAGAAATTCCTTCAGTTCGCCCCGCGATCATCTTTCGCCCCGCGAACTGAATGGAAAGCTTCAGTTCGTGCCGCGAACAAAGTTCGCCCAGCGAACGGAGCGTGGCAGAACCACTTAAATTCTGTTTAGGTTATTTTTCTGTCCACTCTCTTATTTTCAAAACAGAAATCTTCCTCACCTCCAAAACTTTCAAAACTCAAAAATTTCCCTCTCCATCTCCCAAATCCTAATTTGTTAACAAAGAATCAAGCCAACTTCAAAAAGGTATGTTGTTCTCTTCATTTCTTCTCCATTCCTTTCGGGTTCTCACTTAGGTAAGAATAGGGTTTCGCAAAGATTGGAATGTGACACCTGAAATAACCTTGCTTGTCTAAAGTATATTCAGATTAGGATTAGGATATGGATTGTGATTATGACTGTGGTGGTGCAAACCTTAGGAACCCTAGAAGGCGCCTGGAATTTTCCTGGTTTGCAGGGTTCGCGCCGCGAACGGGCCTTTGCACCGCGAACTGGGAAATTCCAGTCTCATGTTTTATGCTTGTGATTGCTAACTCCCTTTATGGTTTGTTGTGTGGTTGTTCTGATTTTTATTGCAGATGTCTAAGAGAACAAAAACCATGTCTTCCGGTCCTTCTCGTTCATTGAGACGGTTCATTAGTGATGAACATGAAGAAAGATTTGAAAAATTAATCAAGAGAACCATCCAACCAGAAAGGTTCATCCGCTTATCACCAGGTGGAACTTATCGGAATTTGGTATCAAATTTTGAGAGGAGAAGATGGAGCAAACTGTGTGAACCAGAGTCGGCAATAAACTACGACATTGTGCGAGAATTTTATGCCAATGCTCTGCATCTCGAAGAGGGAGTAGCTTTCAATTACCAAACAAGAGTGAGAGGCAAGATTATTTCTTTCGACAGAGATGCAATTAACACATATCTTGGTAATCCTCTCACCTTAGGAGAGAATGAGCGGTGCGAGTATCGTACCCAGGAATTGGCCAACGTTTGGGATCTTCCAGCGGTGAGTGCTACCTTATGTCTTGAAGGAAGGACATTTGACTTAAATGATCAAGGACTCCCAAAGTCATGGAAGAGAGAAAATCTGAATCTGGAGGCAATGGCATTTTTGGTACTGCTGTTGAACAATATCCGGCCAAGGAGCCACAACACGACTATCCCTTTGGATGTATGGTGTTTACTGTATTACATCATGATCGGAAAATCTGTTGATGTAGCATCAATCATTGCGGGGGAAATGCGCAAGATGGCTATAAGTGGAACAAAATTTGGTGGTAAAGCAGGTGTTCTTGCATACCCGGGGCTGATTATGGGACTTTGCCGACGGGCGAATGTTCTCATTCCGGATGAAGTACATTTCTCTATTACTAGTGTTATTAACGATGCTTATTTGAATAGGTTCTGCCAGAGCCAGATGGACAGAGTCGAAGGAGCTGGGACTTCGTCCTCTAGACCCTGACCCCGCACTACTCCAGCTTTCGATCAAATGGCATTTGCTAATTATTGCTGTGAGAGCTTTGAGGCCTCTAGGAGGTCTCAATCATTCATCTTTGACGCTATGCAACAACAATTTCAGAACACTTTCCTTGCACCTGAAACCCGCACATTTCCTTCCCAGGCGGAATATGTTGCTTATGCTAATTGGCCTGAGGGCAGGCCAACTTTTATGGGGGGTGCAGGAGGTGGTGCAAACCATGACGATGAGATGGAGGGCGTACTTGGATCTGTTGGTGGTGGCCAAGAGGAGGAAGATTGAGGAGTTTGTGAATTTTAAAGTTTGTTTTTATTTTGAGTTTTCTTTGTATTATTAGTGCTTTTGTAAAATTTTGATTGTACTTTTGGGTGGCTCTAGTTCACCAAAACTTTGGTTTGTTAGTTGTTTTGATAATTGCATGAATACTCTTTGAGATTTAAGTGTGTTACAATCAATTTGGTTTACCAACATTTTTGTTGTTTAATTGTTCTTACTCTTAAGTCAAGCTTAAAGCAACCAAGAAATGTTCGCAAAGAAAGAAGCATAGGACACTTGGAGTGGTGATGATAAGAATTAGTGTCGGCATTTCAAGGTACACTTTATCGCTTTCTAGACTTAACATGAGTAGTTTGATGGTGTGTGAAAATTCTATATCATAAATTCATTGAAATACATGTCATTTTTGAAATAAAATAGGACTGAACCAATTGTGAGAAGGCTTTCCATTGTACACTAAAATGCGGGAAACCGAGCATTATTTTAACTCATTCTTATCATGCTAAATCATGCATCAATCTATTTTTGTGTGAAAATTTTGAAAATGATAGAGGCATTGTTTGTTGAGAAAAACCACTTGACCAAAAAAAGTTTTGAATCAACGAACCTTGTGAGGAGTAATCCTTAGTTAACCCCCTTTGAGCTTACTTTAGGATTCATTTGATTGATAAGTGTAAAATCAACTAAAATTTTTGTGAATAAATGAATCCTAATTTCTTTCATGTCAATTGAACCCTCAAACCGAGTTGTTTGCAAATTTTGCCTTTTGCTTATGTCTAAGTAGGGAGCATTATTGAATAAATTTGGTTTTGGAATCTGAAGTTGGGGAGAGTAGTGTAAAAAGAGTTGATTAGAAACTTGGAGAAGTGAGTTTTTATGAAAGGGTGAAAATATGAAAAGAAACAAGAAAAAGAAATCACCCTTAAAACCATAGAGCAAAGAAGAAGAAAAGAAAGAAAAAAAAACAAAGAAAAGGCTCATGGTTGTGTGGATGTAAAAAGATAAAGAAAAGAAAAAGACGGGGATCAAACAAATGGAAATTGTGTAGAGTTGAATATATGGAAATGCTCCCTTAGGATAGGCAACTTTGTTGAATTCTCTTAATCATATCCTTTCTTGTAACCCAAGCCAAATTACAATCCTTGAAAGACCTCTTGATTCTCATTTTTCACATGATTTGGTATTTGTTCTGATGACTGCATGATTTGAGTTGTTGTTGATTTAACTGCTTGGATGAGTGAAAGTAACCCTTCATGTTATTCATCATTATTATGATGTGTGTGTAAGTTTGATTCAATTTTGACATACATGGCTTTGAATTCCTTGGTATGATTTTTGCACTCAACCATTTCTCTTATTCATGTTTTGTCTAGAATTGAGATAGGTGAATTGAGAAAGTGCCAAACACTTTTGAACCATTTGAATGTCCTTGGTTAAATCCTTGTTTCAATCTTTTGTGTCATTGCTTTGGTTGTGATGGTGGAAACTTTTGTTTAGGGACAAACAAAATGCTAAGTTGGGGAGAGTTGTTAGGGACCAATTAGTACTACTTTTTATATAATTTTATTGGTCCCTTTTACCAATTTTTGAAATAATTAAACACTTTTATTCTCACTATTTTGTATAAATTCAATTAGGTTTAATTTATGTTGTTTTGAGTGGTTATTTCACGTATTTGTTAGTTTTGTAGAATTTTTGGGCAAGAGAGCTTCAGAATGCTTAATCATAATTTGGAAGAAGTGTTGAATGCAATTTGGAGGCCTAATTTTGAAGATTAACACTTGGAAGATTAATTGGATGAAGCTTGCAAGGCAAGGAAGCTGAAGTAGCTTCAGTTCGCGCCGCGAACCTTGCGAATCCAGCAAGCTGTTTTGGCCAAGTGTGCTGTTTTCAAGGCCAACTGTGTTTTGCCAAATTTGTATCTGTTTTAGGGGGCTTTTCAGCTTTAGATGAAAATGAGCATTTTAGGAAAGGTCAACCCTTTTTAGAAAACATAATGGAAATTGTTCATGAATTCATTCATAGTTTTGATATTTTGTAAGAAAAAAATAGAGTTTTATTCTCCATTTGCCTTTTGCTTTCCAAAATGATGATGAGGAGCTAAACCCCATTTTGTCAAGATTGGAGGTAGTAGCTATTCTTATTTGTTTATGTATTTCATTTGACTCTTATATATGATAAAAGATTGTTGATGTATTGAATGATATTTTTGTCCTAAGTTGAATATTAGATTTGAGTAGTTGTTGAAAGAGATTATTTGAGTCTTGATATAAAATATATTTTCAAGTAGTGAATAAGTTGTAGAAATAGATTTATTCACTACTCTTCTTTTGTATAAACCATTAAAGATTGCTATATTGATAGTTAGGTGGAGAAATCGTCTAAAGATTAATATAGTGATTATCACAATATCATTTAGACATAAATGGTATTGAGAGGATACTTGAACATCATCAATAATCTTGAATCTATATAGTTGTCATAAGGAGTCATAAGCAATTTGAATAGTGAACTCCAATCTTGCCAAGCCTTTTACATTTGATTAAAACCATTTTACTATTTAGTGATATTTTACTCAAAAGATAACTTCTCAAACAAAACAACTTGGTTACTTTCTAAACTCATAACAATTTGGATTATAGAACGACGGTAATAACAACCAATCTCTGTGGATACGATATTAAAATATTTGCCGAAAATATACTTTTCAACAAACATCCAAGATAAGTAGACGCTTCTCCCCCACTTATCTCATTCCCAATCTGCAAATGGAAAATAAAACAAGCATCGACAGTGTTCTCACACACATGTCGCATACTAGGGAACAAACATAACTAAACAACCTGGCCGGACGGACCGACCTGCTCTGATACCACTAATGTAACACCCCTTTTTCTACCCCAAAATACTTAACATATCATCAGAGTAAATAAGCACGCATATAAATAAAAGGGCGTCACATCGACGTTTTCAAAAACTAAACGCTTTCAAAAACCAACCTCGTTCATCATTAATATACAATACACCTGGTCATTTAAAATAACACATCTCACTTATCATGAATATTCAAGCATATGCATTCGCAGCAGAAAATAATGAATACTCATATATTTCATAAAATGATCCATGTCCCATACCATGATCATCTCTCAATAATCACCTCAAGATAAAATAAAACAAGTAATAACATAATGCATATCCAAATAAGATATGAGTTCAATACTACCAATCTACCCCGTGTTACATGACTAGAGCATTGACTCATTACCTAGTCTTCAAACTAAAATACGGAAACTCTCCGGCTAATCTCGAGCGAGCTACCGTCCACTTACTTCAGCGATACTACTCCTGAGTATCTTCACGATACCCATGTAAAGGTAACATTCTAACAGAAAGGGTGAGAATTCAAATCATTATGAAGAAGTATAATAAAGCACGATGATTAAATCAACAATTAAAGGAATTCATCACACTTCGTATAACTATGTAAATAATATTAACCAACATTTATTTCACATATTTCAAACATCCATCAAAATTCAAGAAGTATAATATTCAAATCCAATACTATATTTCCAAATATACACATACCTACAATTATCACACAATCACATATTTGCCACGTTATGTATCCAAACATCACCAATTTCAATTACTAAATCTCATACACACTTCACAATCACATCAATGCAAACATTCAATTATCACATAACTCTAATGTGACTCAATGCAAGACATGTGACTCTATGCATGTGGTACCTCAATGTGAACCCAACGTTTCACCGCTTTCCGATTCAATATCTAGAATCCAAGCCACGCTTTCGATCCGGACAAGATCAAAGCCACTACGTCTATTTCCACTTAAGGATGAACGTCTACTACGCCTATTTCCAATTAAGGATCAACGTATGCTACGTCTACTACGCCTATTTCCAATTAAGGATCAACGTATGCTACATCTACTACGCCTATTTCCAATTAAGGATCAACGCGTGCTACCATGTGAACCCACAGTTTCACCGCTTCCACCATGAAGCTGACCATGCCATGAATGAATGTACAAATACCAACACATATGCAATTAAGATCATCTCTACCATCTTAACATTCCACATATCACCATAATTCAACTCTATGAATTATCCACCAATGGTACATATACACATTCATAACAATTACACCATTCACATAATATGCAATTAAGATCATCTCTACTATCTAAACATTCCACATATAACCATAATTCAACTCTATGAATTATCCACCAATAGTACATATACACATTCATCACAATCCACTATTCAAATATATATGCTAATTATCAAATACACACACCTAGATTTCATTCCAAATTGAATACAACTTTTAAAATCTCAATATTTCATTTTTCACAGCAAGTAACCGGTTAACGCTCGGTGGATAACCGATTAACATAAAACAGAATTAATTTCCTGCGTAGATTTTCAAGCAAGTAACCGGTTAACGCTCGGTGGGTAACCGGTTAACACAAAAACATAATCAATAGATTTTTAAGCAAGTAACCAGTTAACACTCAGTGGGTAACCGGTTAACACAAAAACAGAATCACAGATTTTTAAGCAAGTAACCGGTTAACGCTCGGTGGGTAACCGGTTAACACAAAACAGAATCACAGATTTTTAAGCAAGTAACCGGTTAACGCTCGGTGGGTAACCGGTTAACACAAAACAGAATGCAGAATTTTTTGCATTTTTCATCGTTGGAGGACTTTCGGACCTCCGATTTCGATTCCGTAAAAAGCCAAATGTTCAGAAAATTATTGCTCATCCAATACTCTAAGTATATAATATTAATTTACAGTTTTAACACAATCAAATCACCACAAATCGAGAATACTCATCAACCTAACAATTTCAAACAACCATACAAAATTAAGGATTTTAACCTAAACATACACCTACTCATTGACCCGATCATACTAACCCATAATAATAAGGATTCCCCCCTTACCTCTTCAATTTTCTGGAAACCTTAGCTTCCCTCTTGTTCTTCCCCTCTTCTCCTTATTTTTCCTCTTTCTTTCTCTATTGACTTCATTGAGCTAATGAATCCTACTTCTCACTCTCCTACCTCTTATTTATAGTATTCTATTTGGGCTTAAAGGTATGATACCTGTAATTTAATTAATAGGCCCAATAAGACCTAATATTTAAATATCTCTATTTAATTCAAATAAATCAAACCAACTCAATTAACGCACCAATTTAATTAATTCAATTATTCATTATATCTCATGTCAACTAAATAATTAATTAACACACCAAATTAATTAATATAATCGATTATTATACTACCTAACAACCAATTAATTAATTAACACTCTAAATAAATAAAATAAAATATAGTAATAATAATATAAGAAATAATTACTAAAATTGGGTTGTTATAGAGAGCCCTAGTGAGGTATCGACTTTGTAGAACCTGGTTGTTCTTAGATTTGTAATACCCCATGTAGGTTTTGAGTATTGTGGTAATCCAGGCTCTTTTACGGGTTTCCTTTATAGTACTCTGATTTAAATAAGATTCGATCGATCCTAAATAATTATTTTCAATTTATATTCATTACTCAAAAACTTTTAATGTCAAGACTCACATCAAAATTTAACTTTTGTGTTAATATTTAGGTACATGCATTAGTTTTGTAGAGAATATTTAGGTACAACCAAAAGGATATGAGTGTGGATATTATGTTATGCAACATATGTTTGATATCTCAGAAAGCATTAGTGATTCATGGGCTAATGTAATCACTTTATCCATATGCATTTAATTTATTTATGTTAGTTGTTAAGTTAATGTTGTTGTTGTTGTTATTGTTGTTGTTGTTGTTGTTGTTGTTGTTGTTGTTGTTGTTGTTTTTGGTGTATAGATCACTTTGTCGATGCACATAACTTAGAAATGATTATTTTTTCTTATTGTGGATTGCTTATTGCTTATTAATTATGTTGAAGGAAGTTGGTTTTTTTGTTATTTTTCAATTGTTTGAATCTGAATTAAATGCAATGCAAGTATACGCTGCTCATGATTTGGTCCTAAGCACTTGTGTGGATGTGTTAATTTCATTTCTAATTTCAAAATTAAACTCTAAACCAGACATATTGGTTGGATGAGAGAATTATGTTTAGCTTGCCTCTACCTTCTAATTTTTGTGCAATGTGTTGCATTTTCTTCTTAATTTCCCATTGGGTCACTTGGTATCCTGAAGACTCTTTTTTAACTTTTACTCTGGTTAAAAACTCGAATTAACCTCTATGAATTCCTTAGTGTACTATGTTTTGTAATTGGTGTGCTCCCACTTTTTAAACTAATGGAAAAAGGTTTTGGTTAATGTGGTTGTGTTATCCCCATTTATTATATATAGTTTAAAGAGGATTCTTGATATCATATATATTCTCTCTAGCCCTCTTATTCATTTATGGTACCTTCATATTGCAGGCACTTTTGTATTCTTCCCATATGTACCATGAGTCACATTAGGTGTCTTTTTTGATATTGTGTTAAGTAAAATGAAGAATGTTATTGATTTTCTAAATAGATAGTTAGGAGATTTATCCAACACCTCTCCTACAAATGAGGGTTCTCCTATTCAACATAAAAGGACATGAAATTCTAGAAGTGCCACAATGATGATATGGTTAACAAAAGTCTTCAACACATGTATTAAGATGCAGGACAATTTTGATTAATAAAATGGTAGGTGTTATGATCCACATGCTACGTTATTTAGGAGTTACATGACATTACTTGGTCTAGATAAAACGAGTATTTTGATAGAAGATTGGGGTCAGGTAGAACCTGAAGTGGAAGAAAGTATATGGATCAATGTTGTTGTAAAATATTTACTTTGAAGTACATTATTTGATCTTACAAGTATGCATGAGCATTTTTTTTGTTTAATACTAATACCAACTTTATGATTTAAATGTAAGATATTTTTGAGGTTTTAGATAATGATAAATTGAAAAAGAAATAGATTTTATATGTTGGTAAGTGTTTGAAGGGCTTCAAGACACAACTCATAACACAAAGCCTCTACCTAAGATGTACAGTTATATAGATCAGGAGACTTGTGATAAGTTTGTCAAGTATTGTAACTCTCAGGAATTCTAGGTTGGTAGTAATCTTTATGTATATTTTAATCCTTTTTAAATAGAAACCTACAAATTAAAAACCAATATGTTTATAATACGCTAAGAGTCAAAGAGGAAAAGAAAATAAAGCTATAAATATCTATTCACATTGATACAATGATTAATGAAAAAAGATAAAATATACTACAACAATTAGAAGATGCTTCACTAAGCCTAGATCACAGTCTATCTCCACCATCACCCCGTGAGAAATGAAAGAGATCACGACAAAGACCAAGAGAAGAGTTCATATCACATGTTACATACGTAGTTGTTGAGAAGATTGTAAGTATACTCTTTTGTCTAGAATATTAATTGTAGCTAATTCACATTGGAATAGTGAAATTTTATTTGTGTTGTAGGATTCGTTGGTTGAAAAAGTCAACGAAGTGTTTCACAACCACGCCATGGCATATTAGTAGAAGTCATTGTAACAAAGAAGCATGGGGGCGTAACCGTGGTATTGGATGAGGCGCTAACTAGAGACAATATTTTGGATCATCTTAAAAGACTAAAGAATTGCGCCAAAACAGATTCAAGAGCTGGTTGACCAGAGGCTTGAAGAAAGATTAAAAAATGAATTGGGCATTGTGAGGGATTGTGACCCGGTAGGTTATTGAGGTGAGTATAAGTTTAGTTTTGGAACTTCCATTTTTTTGTCTATTTAAAATATGTGTTGTGTGTTGTTGCTATTTAGTCTTAAAAATATGTGTTTTATTGTTGTTTTTATGATGCAGAGATTGAAGTCGACGAGTCTACTCGTTCAACCAAATACTAATTCTTTATAATTTCTTAAGAAAATTATTTTGGATGGTGCAAGCACGAAAGATATTTGTTTATCCTCCTAACACAAGAATGAAACCCCAGTTCCTCATCTAGATCCAATGCAAAGATTGGCAAGCATGGTCAAATATATGGAAGATGAAATCAAAATACAATTAGAGAATGACCCAGAGCATTGTCAAGTTTTTATTCTTCTTCAAAAGAACTATATTAGGGGTCTTATGTGGAATACTGGTTAGCTGAATATATCTTTACTAAAATTTTGGTACACATAAGTACATATTTTAGAGTGATTTCAATTTATATTAGTGATCTGAGATACATTTAATGTCAAAAATCACTTCAATATTTGACTTTTATTTTAACATTTAGGTACATGCATCATTTTGGTAATGAAATAAATAAAATAGATGTGTATGGATTTTTGGACTCCTACATTATTCACTATACAGGGAATCAATCAAGGGAGATCCAAACTTATAAACAAAATCACTTAGTTCAGCCTAATAAAGTTTGTAACCTAACATCACTTATATGTTAGTAAGTATATATGAATTTGTATTTTCTCTTATTTAGAATTCAATTTGTACTCATTATTAATTATTCTAGTGTTAATGTAGTGGTCAATGACAGTTAAAAATTTATGTCCTAAGAAAAATAGTGTATTTATGTTATGTTCGTTAGGCAAAGAGTTTGATTCAATGATAAAAGATATAATTAGTGCGTAAGAGGTATTTTTGTAATACTAAAATATTTATTTTACTTTTGAATATTTTTTATTAATTTTGAATATTTTTTTCATAATATAGAGTTGTGGAGGGACTGTCATACCCCAATTTTGTCAGGGCATATTTAAATTTTTGTAAAATCGACTTCATTTTTAATTTTCATCATATGCACAACATGACATGCATTCCATCATGAATAATAACTAAAATATCAGTCAGAATAAATTTATTGAAAATACAGACAAATCGGTTGAATCATTCACTCAAGAACGTGCACAAATCAGCGGGTAAAAAGTTTCAAAATTAAAATTACAGACACCACTATTATTAGTCTACGGTTCACGTAGTTTAACCTGGTGTGCTCGTTGTTTATTTTAGCAGCTGTTTCGGTTGCATTTTTACCCGCATGAGCCTTTTAACCGGTGCAAATTTATTTCAGAATTTGAAGAAATGTTGTATTTTTTCCATAAGTATATTTTTGTGCTGATCATTTTAGTGTGTCTGATTTAATTTTTTCGAACAAATTTACATCCGACTTCTATTTATAATCAATCCTTTTATTTCTTTGTTTTAATATTCAAAATTAGAGATTTGTCTTATTATTATAATTTTCTAAATTAAATTACTATCTAAGAATTTTTAATAAATATTTTTCTTTAAATAATAGATAATAAGAATTATTAATAAAAAAAGAAAAGGAAAATAAAATTAAGACTCCTTACGTTTCCTCTCTCCCTCACGCTTCCTCTCTCTCACACATTACCCTCATTGGATTCTCATCACCCAATTATATTTCCATCACCACTTACCCACTCCAACGTCTCTCTCTGACCAAAAAGCAAAAAGCAAATTAAAAACAAGAAAAAGACAGCTCACATAATAATTCTCGTTTCTTCCAACGGTAAGATGAAAAATAAATAAAAGGATAACATACTCTCTTCTAAAGAGGGGGCCAAAAAACAGAAAAGAGGGGACACCCCTCACTCACCTGAACACTCCACAAAACTCACCAAGTGAACCAACCACCACCAACAACCGTCCAAATCCCTCACAAAACCGGCAAAAAACACCATTGTCGGCACACCTTTAAAACCCATCGCGGAACACCACATTGACACCATCGCCTCGCTCATCTTTTTCCTTCCGTCGGAATCGACACGGCTCAGCTCATCACCGACAAACCTCCGTTCGTGTTCGAATTCACTATTCACACTGTCGACCACCAAACATGCAACCTTCTTCATTACGGTAACGCCGACAACAAACCTCAACCCCTTTGTGCTTCCACCCTTCGTCGACAACTCTTTCGTCCGGCAGCAACCATTTCTTTCTCCGTGAAACCACAAGGCTTTCGTCGCCACGTTTCACCCTTCCACTCTGATCCGTACCGTAACGAAGTTGTTGCAGTTGATAACAAATAGCAACACCGGTGTCATGCACACATTTCTGGTTTCGCTTCCGACGTCACAAAGCCAACAACTTCGAACTACCGTTTTCAAATCTGCGGCACAATAACTTCATTGTTGTCTCCATCTGTAATCCCTTTAAATTCAAAGTTTAAGCTTTAATTTGATTATGTATGGTGTCGATCTGATATTGCATTGTGTATTTTCGATATCATGTTGCATTGTGTATTGTCGATATTCTGTTGCATTGTGTAAACATATTACTGCTGTGTTCATTCTTGGAATTTACTTTGTTGAGATGCAATGCTGTTAATTTTTGATTTGTATTGTTGTGACTACTGTGAGGATAAGTTTTAAGATTTAGGAATATATAAGGAAGGTTGCGCTGATTTTGGAATGATACAAGCATTTTTGGTTTTGATTGTTGCGTTTCGTACGAATTGAGCCAAATGATTATCAATATTGTTGGACTTAAATTCAAGAGAGTTATTTGTATGTAATTCATTATAGGCTTGGTTTTTATCCGGTAAGAGTTTCATGCTGACTTAATACGAGGCGTTGATATGTATGTTTTGATGTCGCATTTGTAGGTTTATCAATCATGATCCAAATATGTTTCGCTTATGTTTAGTTTAAGGGCTGCACTTTTTATACTACGGTGTGTTCATAAGAATTCTGCAGATTGGTTTGCTAATATTTAACCGTGTCGGTTTGTGGCTTAACCATTTTTATTCAACATGTTGTTGTTGTCTCATGAACATGGTGTATATTGAATTGTCTCTTGACCATGTTTGGCAGATTCCTGTAATTCATTTTCTTTTATTTTTTCCAAACTTTTTCGAATTTCCTCCTAACGTCTTCGTTAAAGATATGGATATTGCAAGTTAGTAAAGGCATTAAAGCCGTGGCTATTACAGTTAGTAAAGGCAAATGGTCTGATACTTATGCATATCCATTATGACATTGTTTTATTCTTTTTATATAATTTCAAATTTCTAATATTGTTACTTATTAATTGATATTGGTTCTAGTTAGTTACTAAAGTATGTCCTATTGAAAATTCAGTTTGTGTTAAACGTAGTAATGCAATTATATTCTTAGTTGCTTGTCGAATATTGTAGTGTATGCGGATTTCGATTCTATTACAAACGTGATTGATTTGGATTTGCTGTCGTGATATTAGTGCAATAAGGAGATAGTTGTAAAGAAGAAAATATGATATCGGGTTTTTATTTGATTTGAGCACATTGTGACTCGTTCAATCCGATCATTTTCAAATCAACATTGTCACTTACTTCTATCTCTTATAATTAAATTAGTTAATTAATTAAATTTTGATTGATTAATTAATATTTTTTAATTAATTTTAATTAACTTAACTATTTGACTTAATTAAATAATTTTGATAATTAGTCTTAATTAACTTAATTAATCAATTTAATCGAATTTTTAATCAATTAACTTTGATAATTAAACATTGATCAATCTATTTTGCTTCCGTTTCAATCATTCTTAAGCTAAGCCCATTCAATTTAAAACCATGGTGAACCATATCAAAATCACGCAATTCTCGATTCAAAGTTGAGCCCATTTTCAAGCACCTTTGTAAGTCGATCGCTTTTAAAGCATCGCCATCAACCTCACATAGCTTACTCTTGGGCTTTCTTACAATGAGACCTATTTGATTTTAATAAATCGAGTAGACGATTGATTCACTAAATAAAATCCAATTTATTCACAAAACACAAAATTAAAACCTCGATCCAACATCGAGTATTTTCATTCAAATTAACGTATCCAATCACAATCAAATACCATTTCATTTGCGAAATGAAAAGGGAGATGGTTTTGAATTTTCAACTCCTCTCCTCGATTATTTGAATACGAGTTCTCTTACTCGGTTAGTCAAATAGTCGTCATTTCCATCCACCTAAGTACAAACAAATCGAATCCTTCTACAATAAGAAACGAAAAGGGAGATGACCTTGAGTCTTCAATTTTTCTCCTCGATTATTTGAATACAGGTTCTCTTACTTGGTTAGTCAAATAATTGTCGTTCCTCTACAAACTTCCACACCCCGATTAAATCAAAACACTTTCATGATAAGCTAAATGAAAAGGGGGATGACTTTGAGTTTTCAACTTCTCTCCCCAATTGTTTGAATACGAGTTCTCTTACTCGGTCAGTCGAACAATTGTCATTTTTCCACAAACATATAACCTAATCAAATCATTTTCACAAGAAACTGTACGAAAAGGGAGATGGTCTTGAGCCTTCGATTCCTCTCCTCAAATGCTTGGATATGAGTTATCTTACTCAACCATTCGAGCGCTTGTCGCTTATTCTAAAATACATCAACGATACACAAACCTATTTTCATAATCACTCAGATGAAAAAGAAAGTGGTCTAGAGTCTTCTATTCCCTTTTCTGAATATTAGGATACGAGTTGTCTTACTCGACCATCCGAGTATTCGTCATCCGTTAAAAAACACCTTAACTATTATTAAATCCTTTTACAATTAAGGATGAAAAAGAAAGTGGTCTAGAGTCTTCTATTCCCTTTCTCGACTATTAGGATACGAGTTGTCTTACTCGACTATCCGAGTAATTGTCATCCAACCAAAAATATCTTAACACAACAAACCTATCTTTTCTCGCCCTCGTGCGATCAAAAACAATCAAACAAAGCGTCAAGCATATTAATCCAACTTGTCACCCTCGTGTGACCAAAACTCTTTTCAGAAAGAACATTATTTAATCCTTTCTAATGCGCACAACAAACTAGCGCTTAAGCCTCCGCCGAGAGTAGACAAGTCAATGTTTAACCTTTAGAATGTGACCTAAACAACTGTTCGATAAAAGACATCAACCAACCGTAGTTCCCCGAACTACGAATGCTCTAATTTCCTTATTACACCATAAGGATACGTAGGTAGGAGATTGTTATATCTTCGCGAGCACACTAATAAAAACTTCCCTTTTCTCCCTTTTGAGGTCTTCATCCGTCACTATTTTCAAACTCTAATTACTCGAATAAAACAAACAACATAAATTAACACTCAAATCGCAAAATTGAACTAAAAGATTCCCTTTAAGTACAACGTACGTGAGGGGTGCTAATACCTTCCTCTTGCGTATTCCACTCACGAACCCGAATATGGTTGCGACGACCATTATTCTATTTTTAAAAGGTTTTATCGATATTTTCCTATTCCTTCGTTGGGATGAATAAAGTTCGGTGGCGACTCTTGTAAGACCCTAATTTTGATCCTAAGATCCCTCATGGCATCATATCATTGCTCATTGCATTTGCCTCAAGGATCATAGCATCTTGGCTCCTTAACCCTAGGGTGGGACTTGTGTGAGTTGGTTTGAGACCACCAAGCATGCTAGAATTGTATATTATTGATTTTCTTATCTTGTTTACTAATCAAAAGCACAAAAATATGTCACTAATCTCTTTTGTTTTGAAGCTTAAGCAGTCATGTGATCCAAGGCTCCTAGGAGGCCCCTATGCCCATTGAAGTGACCAAATGAAGATGAAAGCAGGCATGACAATGGTTCCCAAAGCTCTCAATCATCATATATGCCTCCCAAGTATCTCAATTTATCAATTTGATCAAGATAAACCAAAGGGCTTGAGGATTGTTTCCCAAGGAAACCCTAATTCAACTTTGCATTGACCGTGCCTTGCTCATGAAGCAACCTCAACCTATGATCAAATACAATCAAGGGAAGTTCTTTCATTCATAATTTTATGCATATATGAGCCTAGGTGATTAACCTCAATCATTCATTCATCAAGATTTGAAGTTTGGCTTTGAGAAGTTGATCAGTCAAATCATCTGACTATTTTGAAATCCACTGTGACCTAAATTTTGATGTGTTTGTAAAATGAAGATGACCCCAAGAGAAAAACTGTTCTTGAGAATAATATGAACAACTTTCATGTTCATCAAAAATTCATTTGAAACTTGGAAGGTCATCATTCATTTCAAAACATTATAGGTCATTTTGACTGAAACCCTAATTTTAGGTCAACTTCCCAAGGACCTAACTCCTTCATTTTTTATGATTTTGAGGTTATACCAAGTGAATTGGAAATTTTAAGATGTCTACTTCAATTGTTATGTTGGACAAAATTTCATAATCCTAAAAGAAGTACATGTGATAATACAAAACATTATAGGTCACTTTGGACCAAAGCCATTGAATCTTGAAAAAGTCCAACTTCAAGTGCCCATAACTTTCTCATCAAAAATCTAAATGATGCAAAATTTAAGTCCAAATTGAGTGTCTTGAAATGATATACAACTTTGATGTTATAGGTTTTGTCATTTGAGGCTTGCATCATTGAAACAGAAGGGCTTGAAGTTGGTCCTTTTTGGCAAAATTTTCAAATGCATGTTTTGTACCTTGAACTTCATGGCTAGTTTTCAATATTTTCCAAACTCCAAATGGATTTTTGTTCAACATAGATTTTGTTCCTTATGTCAAGACCTTTCCA
The DNA here is from genome assembly GCF_024323335.1 of Lathyrus oleraceus. Classification (NCBI taxonomy): domain Eukaryota; kingdom Viridiplantae; phylum Streptophyta; class Magnoliopsida; order Fabales; family Fabaceae; genus Lathyrus; species Lathyrus oleraceus. The sequence goes on from NC_066581.1 coordinate 96,435,450, forward strand.
ACCATTACTCATATGCCTATGTTTGAATTTTCCAAATGTGATTTTCGAAGAGATGAATGTTTGTGGTCATTTATGGAAACAAGTGAAATCTTCATGCACAATCCATTGCCTTGCAAACTGCACGTCCAAATCAATTTGGTTGATGTTCAGCATTCTTTTGCAATTGATTTTGGGCCTCACATGCGCCTGTTCAGGCCCATGCATGGAGGACCCAAGTTCATGCACACGAGTTTGCTCACCCTTGCCTTGCACTTTGATCTATAAATAGAAGCATCATCTCACTCAAATGGTAACCTGAAGGCGCCTGAATCCCTGCTGAATTCATTTCCCAACCTCTCACCAAAGGAATTTGAGTTTTCACTTTTCATTTTCAAGTGTGATTTTCAACAACATCAGTTGATTATCATCACTAATTCCTAAGCCTAGCTCTCATACCAAGCATCAGGATCAAGCTGCAAGCAAAGGATTGGTTGAATTGTGCTCATAAAAGCTGCTATACAAAGGTTTATACCTCAACTATTTTGCTTTAAATCTCCTTATATTTTGTGCATTGCTTGTGTTGGTTTGCATTTCTGAAGTCCTCATGTGAGAGGCAAGCCAATGGTGGCTTTAATTTTGTGAATTGGTAAACTTCAGATTGAACACCTAGTTTTTCAACCTCAGATTTCTTCTTCTATAGGGATCTTGAGTGAAAACTAAGGTCATAGGGGTGATGTACATCACCCCAGCTTTCATTTGGTATATAGATCGTGTGGATTGGTTAAAGTTGCAAAACCCGCAACTGGTGGCCGGATTTTGGCTTCTCACTGGAGAAGACGGTGGTTTCCACCATCGTCCACACGTGGTTGATCTCATAGCCCTTGGATCCATTGGTCACGATCTAATCTTGTCCCTTGTTATGTTTGACTCCATTTAATGCTTGGTACCACGCGCTTGACTCATGTACATGGTGAGCGCGCGCTTGAGAGCCTTCTGATCAGCCACGTCAATTAATGAGCTCTGATCAGACGCCTGTGGTTTTTTCTAATTTCTTAATTTCTATTTTAATTTCTTTTAATCCATTTATTTTCAAAAATTCATAACTTCTTTATTTGGAATCACAAAAATATGGGACCAATTGCAAAAATTTTCTCTTAAATTCTAGTTTCATAAAATGACATTTAATTATTTTTGTGATTCCATTTAATATTTTTGTGAATTATTTCATTTCTGATTGTTTTTAATTCATGTAAAATACCATTTGATATTCAAAAATGCAAAAAATATTTTCTTAACATCTTTGGATGATGATAAGTCTATGAAAAATATTCTCATCAATTTCTTAATTGATTTGTGATTTAATTGAGATTTTAGTCCAATTATGTTATTTTCTTCATTTTTAATTGTTTAAAAATAGTTTCTGTTTTAAAAAAATGTTGAGAAAATTTATCAAACCTTGTTTGACCATGTTAGACTTATGATGATCCAATTGGACTTATCCAAGTTGATTTGAATTGGATTTGAAGTTTGACCTTTATTTGTTCATTTTATTTTATGTATTATTTTAATTCCAAAAAATACCAAAAATATGTTTGACCTTTCTTGACTTCTAATCTTCATTTCACTTCTGTTTACCATTGATTGATGATGATTCCATTCATGTTTGATGAATGTGTTTTGGTTATGTCATTTGATTTCTCATTTTGGTTCATTTCATTTCCATCTTCATCTTCTTCTTTTTCTTTTGACCAATGAGTTAATGATTTGTGGTTAGCCTTGACATATGAGAGGCTTAACCTTCTTTGATCCAAATCAAATTCATCTTGATCAAAGATCAAGTGAATTGCTTTGTGTCCAAGATAGGTTGCTTCTTGGTCAAGCAAAAAACCTAAAATCCATACAAGGTCATTCTTCTTTTCTTTTGGCATGGCAAATTGTAGGAGCTTGGCTTACTAGTCATGATCTCTAACTTGTGTTTATTTGCCTATAGTTTTATTGACCGGCCTTAGATAGGTGTGACTACTACATTAGTCCACTTACGATTGGTTAATATAGCGCTAAATTGCCTTATGGCACACTAACACTAACTACGAATTACTAACTTTTAATTCAAGCATTTAATTCTTGAAATTTACTTTAATGCAATTTAATTTCTTGCTCATTTATTCATATTGCCTTTTTACTTTGCTCACTTGAGCTCATGTTTATGTTTATGCCATTTGCCTTTTGCTCACTTGAGCACATTATTGTGTAAATATATTATTGTCTTGTGCTTGTTTTGTTTTGTTTGTGTGAACCCAATGCAAAAAGGAGAAAGGACTTAGAATTAGGACCCTACCTATGCTTAATGGAGTTCAAGAGCAACTAGGCCTCATGCCTTTAGAATGCTAAATTTGTTGAAGAGCAACTAGGCCTCATGCCTTTAGAATGCTTAATCTTGAAGTTGACTTGAAAGGACCCCTAATCTAAACTCTCTTTGTCCATTCCTCTTATTGCATTGTGAACTTTTTGATTGTTTGTTCTTGTGTGATAGGGATTCCAAACTTGAGATAGTTAGAAGGACCATTGTCATGAGCATCCAAGTTAAGAGAAAGACAAGCCAAATGGAGATCCTAGGAGCTTGATTGAGTAGTTGCTTGATTGCTTGAGTTATTTGCTGATTGCTTGCTAAGTACAAAGGAAAGGAGCTCTTGAATCATCTTTATGATCTCAAGAAAGGAACTCCAAGGGTTTTATTCTCTTCTTTCATCTTTGCATGTTTAGGACCTAGCCCTTCTCTTCTTCTCCCCACTCTAACCAAAGCCAAACTCATTTTGTGCAAACATTGACATTGTTTTCAAAACTAGAAACCTAGGCCATATGCCTTTGATTTTTCAAACTCTTTTCATAATACTTATTTTGAATTGAATCTTAAGTCAACTTTGACTTCATTTTGTGAATACTTCTAACTTGTAAATACAACTCACTTCAAGTGATTTTTGTGGTTTCAATGACCACCTTTGCCAAAGCTTTTCATAAACATTAGCTATTAGGTTTGAGTTATCATAGTGGTTGATGTAAAGCTCACCTTATCCTTAGTGATTGGACTATAAGTCTTCCATACTTATTATAGGATGGATCCCTCACTAGTATGTTGAAGCTCTCCTCACATGGTGGATTGTTGGTTTAGGTTGAGTTTTCTCCCTTTGATAACAAAAGACCTTAAGGCTTTTGACCAATCAATTCACCAATATTTTGAGATTTTTACCACGAACTACGAGGTTTTGATCCTACCTTTGTGATGGTACGTAGGCAATGGATTTATCCATTCAAACAACAAAATTGTAAATAACTTGTATATTCTTTTCTCATCTCCCCAATCATGTTTGCACAAATATTTTCACAAATACCAACCTACCATACAACATTTGCAAAAAGGGCTCCCTTAAAGTACTAAGGATGTTTTGGGTGCTCAAAACCTTCCCATTGCATAACCAACCCCCTTACCCAAATCTCTGACATTTTTATTAGTTTTTGATTTGATAAAACTTCTCGGTTTTTGTTCGCTTTCTAACCTTTCCTCTGGATAAATAGAAGTGCGGTGGCGACTCGAATTGTATGATTTACTTTTGATTTAGTCAATAAATCTAAAGGTAACGAATACCCCGCTACAGAAAAGTGGCGACTCTGCTGGGGAGAGCTACAGGTTTCCTAGTGGGTGTAGCCTACTTTTTGCCTTTGTTGTATTGTATGTTTATATTTATTTGTGCCATATTTTTTATGCAAATTTGGGATGACTGTATTGATTGTAATGTATGAATTGCTTGATATATCAATTGCTTGTGTGCTTGGTGGTCTCTTGTGAGATGAGTTATGTACCCGAACTCGAGTGCACTTATGATAGGAGAATGACATAGTCTTGTTGACTTGTGTGGAGTTAATCCTTAACAAGTTGACTTGCGAGCCCATTCACTTGGTGGAGGTTATGTTGGGATCAATAATGTCACATTAGTAGTCGTGGTTAGGCATTACTCTTTCCAATATAGACCTTAGAAGCCAAGGACCTTAGATTACCTAGCCCATCTTGGCTTATTTTAGAACGTAGTGCAAAGGTCGTTCAAGTGTAAGATTTGATACGATTGTTACGCGATACTACACTCATAAGAGTCTCTCTTGAGAATATTTTTGGAATACGAGTAGTCATTTATCCGATAATATCTGAAAGATGGGATGATGACTATGGGAACCTCTTGTAGAACATGATTGTCAGGTTTAACCATAGTACACTCCCTTTGGGTGGTTCTTAACCGAGAATCCATGCTCGTGGCTTGCAACAAACCCTTTATTCGCGGTTGATCCGTTCTCGTATATCCTTAATATCAATGGAACTTGGGTGTTGATAAGGTGTAAACCATAATCCACCAAAATGGATGATTGATATTAAGGATGACTTGATCCATCCCGTGACCTTTGTGTGGCGTGACTTGCTTGATCCTTGAGTGTGATTGTTGCATCCATGCATTCATGCATTCATTTGCATCTATATCATCAACAATGAGAAAATTTTCAAGGAACTTAAGAGGTCTATTTGCAAATTTTCAGACATGGATAAGCAAAGAAGGAATACGAAGAAGTACAGTTTTAGACAACCCGACTTGAAAGAGTTAAGGAGGTTGACATCCTATGTATTAGATCCCTTGGAGTTTAAGGCTCGTCATGGGAAGCTTCTATCTATTCTTGCTACTCAGGTGGATGAAGGTCTGATGAGTGTGTTGGTACAGTTCTATGATCCCCTGTACCGTTGCTTCACTTTTCCAGATTTCCAGCTTCTGCCTACGCTTGAGGAGTATGCCTATCTTGTGGGTATACCTATCTTATATCAGTTGCCGTTCAGTGGCTCGGAGAGAGTTCTTTCTTCCCAAGAGATTGCTGATCTGTTGCACATAGATGTATCGATATTGGTGCTCATATGACTACCAAGGGTGGAATTCAAGGTCTCCCATCTGATTTCCTCATTGCTCAAGCTACTTTGTTTGGGAATGCCATGAGTGAGGACACTTTTGAAGCCATATTTGTACTTCTCATCTATGGGCTAGTGTTATTCCCCAACATCGACAATTTCGTGGATGTGAACGCCATTAGGATTTTCTCTACTCTTAATCCCGTTCCGACTCTGTTGGGTGACACTTATTTCTCTCTGCATATGAGGAATGCAAAGGGTGGTGGTACCATTGTGTGTTGTTGGCCTCTGTTGTATAAGTGGTTTATTTCGCACTTGCCACAAACGCTCGTGTAGCGGGGTATTCGTTACCATTAGAAATATTGACTAAATCTAAGGTAAACCATATAAGTCGAGTCGCCACCGCACTTCTATTTATCCAAAGGAATGGTTAGAAAGCGAACAAAAACCTAAAATTTTTATCGAATCAAAAACTAGTAAAAATGTCAGAGATCGGGGTAAGGGGGGTTGGTTCTGCAATGGGAAGGTTTTAAGCACCCAAAACATCCTAGGTACTCCTAGGGAGCCCTTTTCATATTTGTTGTAAGGCTGGTATTTTGTGAAAAAATTTATTTGTGCAAACATGATTGAAGATATGAGAAGAGAGTATACAAGTTATTTACATTTTGGTGTTTGGATGGATAAACCCATTGCCTACGTACCATCTTAAAAAGATTAGGATCAAAACCTCGTAGTTCGGGGTAAAAATCTCAAAAATGAGTTGGTGAACTGATTGGTCCAAAAGCCTTAAGGTCTTTTGTTATCCAAGGGAGAAAACTCAACCCAAAACCACAAATCCACCATGTGAGGATAACTTCAACATGCTAGTGAGGGGTTAACCCTATAATAAGCATGGAAGACTCATTGTCCATCACTAAGGATATAAGTGAGTATTATATCAAACTCAAGGATAACTCAAACCTAATAGTTAAGGGTTATGAAAATTTTGATTAAGAACGTGGCCATTGAAACCACAAAAGAAGTATTTGAATGGGTTATATTTACCAATGAAAAGTATTTACAAAATATGGTCAAAGTTGATTTAAAAGTTCAATTCAAAATAAGTGTTATGAAAAGATAATTTGAAAATCAAAAGCATAAGGCTTAGGTTTCTAATGTTTGAAAAGAAATGTTAAATGTTTGCCCAAAAGTTTTGGCTTGGGTTAGAGTGGAGGGAAGAAGAAGAAGAAGGGCTAATGGTCCTAATCATACAAGAGATAAGGGATAAGAAACAAGACCACAAATGGAGTTCCTGTCTTGAGATCATATTGATGATCCAAGTAGCTCCCATCCTTTGGAATATGCAAGAAAAATAATAGTAAGCTCAAGCAACAATCAAGTAAGCCTCTTAAGAGATCCTCAATGTATCTTGTATCTTTCACTTTGGATGGACATGGCAATGATTCTTCAATTTGAGCTTCTCATAGGATTCCCTATCACAAGAGCACACACATCAAAAGTTTTATGAAGCAAATCAAGAATGGACAAGAGTGAATTTAGAGGTTTGGTCCTTCTAATCCATCTTCACCATTTAAAGTCCTTTTACTCCAATTTGCATAGGGAAAGTCCTAGAAACTAAGTCCATTTGTCTATTTCTTTGCATTTGGTCCACAACAATCAAAACAAAACACAAGCACAATAATATATACACAATTATGTGCTCAAGTGAGCAAAAGGCAAATTGCATTAACATAAACATGTGCTCAAATGAGCAAAGGGGAAAAGCAAATGAATAATATATACAAGAATAGTAAATTGCATAAATGTAAAGAGTAAGAATTAAATGTTAATCGTCAATGGTTAGTGTGCCATAAGGCAAATTTAGCGCTATGTTAAGCAATCGTAATTGGACTTATGTAGAAGTCACAACTATCTGAGGCCGGTCAATAATAATGTAGGCAACAACACAAGTTAGAGGTCTTGATTAGTGAATCAAACTCCAACAACTTGCCATGCCAAAAAGAAGATGAGAAATGATCTTGTATTGGTTTAAGTCCTTTGCATGATTTAGAAATCAATCTATCCTTAATGCAAAGCCATTCAGTTGATCATTTGATCAAGATGAATTATATTTGAACCAAGGAAGATTAAACCTCCCTAATCAATGCTAACCATCATCCTTTAACTCATTGATCAAAAAGAAGAGAAGGTGAAGAAGAAGAAGAAGAATAATTAGAAATGAAGAATTAAAGTGCATTAAATGAAATGGAATGTACCAATCAACAAATGCTGACCAAAGATAGGGAAGATCAAGGTCAAACAATAAAAAACAGAAGCGAGATGAAGATTGGAAGTCAAGAAATAAACAAAATATTTTTGGCATTTTTAATATTTAAAATAAAACTTGAATTAAAATATTAAAGAAAGGTCAAACTTCAAACTCACTTCAAATCAACTTTGAAAAGTCCAAGTGAATTATCCCAAGTTCAACAAGGTCAAACAAAGTTTGACAAAAAATTTCAGCATTTTTAAAAGTCAGAAACTATTTTTAATCAATTAAAAATGAATAAAAATAACCTAATTGAACTAAAATCTCAAATAAATCTCAAATCAATTAATAAATTGATGAGAATATTTTTCATAGATCTATCATCATTCAAAGAGGTTGAGAAAATATTTTTGAATTTTTTGAATATCAAAAACTATTTAAAATGAATTAAAAATGACCAGAAAAGAGAAAATTTCTAAAAAATAGCAAATGATAAAATAAAAAATATTAAAAATCATTTTTAGAAACTAGAAATTAAAAGAGAAATAATGCAATTGGTCCCATAGTTTTTGGACCAATAATAAAAGAGATATGAATTTTAGAAAATGAAATGGAATTAAAAAATGAAATAGAAATTAAAATCAGAATTAAAATAAGTGGAAAAATGAGAGCCCTTGGATCTGAGCTCATTAATTGAGCTGGCAGATCCAAGCATCCATAGGCGCGCGTCCAATGTGTTACCAAGTCAATGCAACCACACGCGGTACATAAAAAAGTCATAAGGTTGGACTGCTGAGATTAGTTCTGGAAATGGAAAGGGACGGTCCAGATCTGATCTGGAGACCAGACGGTGGCCAGCGCCACCGTCTTCTCCGGCAAGCTCCGGTAGAGATCAAAAATTGCAGGTCAAAAAATGTTAACTAAAATGCACGATCCAGGCACCATTCGAAAGATGGAGTGATGTACATCACTCCTATGCCACTCAATTCCACTCTAGATTCCTATTAAGAGAGAAATTAGAGATGGAACTTTGGTGGTGTTCAACTGAACTTGCTCGATTTCAACAATTAAGCACACAATAATGATGCCTCTATATAGAGGACTTCAGACAACACAAGATCAAGGAAAATGGAGCAATGTATGATGAGATTCGAAGCAAATTTCAGTTGAGCAAAACCTTTGGATTGTGAAGAATTGAGTCACTCTTTCTGATTCCTTTTGCAAACAGAAGCTTCAATGGATCAAAGGGAAGAGGCTTAGGAACTTTAGATCTTAAAAATCAATCAATGCAATTAAATTTCAGATCTGAAAATTTTAGAGAAAAATGAAGTTTGTTCCTTTGGTATGGGTGGGGATTCAATTCAGCAGGGATTTAAGCGCCATTAGGTTCAAGAATTGTGAAGCTATGGCATGGTATTTATAGATGGAGAGAGTTGTAAGCAATGCTGAATGTGTGACTTCAAATTTGCATGAATGCAAAGGGCCTCCATGCATGGGCCTGTACAGGCGCATGGAGGGCCCAATTCCACATGGCTTGGCAAGCTGAGATCATGAATGAATGAAATGGACATGCAATTTAGGTGTAATCAGCTCATGCATGGCAATTTAATCAAGTTTTCAAAAATGCACCTAATTTTTCATGTCTTCAAAAATGATGCTTCCAAACTCCAATTGCAACCTTATGAGTAATGGTTAGGAGGCTTATTGCATAAGGAACAAATGCTATGTTGATCAAAACTCCAATTGGGCCTTGGAAATTAGTGAAATTTGAGCTTGAAGTGTAGGGTGCAAAACATGCATATGTGAAGTTTCCAAATTTGGCCAATGTTCAAGCCCTTCTATCCCAATGATTCAAGCTCTAAATAATAAAATCTTCAACATGAAAGTTGTAGATCTTTTCAAGACAATCAATTTGGACTTACATTTTGCATCATTTGGATTTTTAATGAAGAAGTTATGGGCACTTGAAGTTGGACTTTTTCACATTTCAATGCATTTGGCCCAAAGTGACCTATAATGTTTTGCATTATCACATGTATTTATTTTGAGATTTTGGAATTTTGCTCAACATAACATTTGAATTAGACACAATAATATTTCCAATTCATTAAGTCTCACTTCAAAATCATGAAAAATGAATGAGTTATGTTCTTGGGAAGTTGACCCAAAATTAGGGTTTCAGTCAAAATGACCTATAATGTCTTAGAGTGGATGATGACCTTCCAAGCTTAAAATAAAATTTTGGTGATCATGAAAGTTGTTCATATTGTCCTTAAGAACATTTTTTATCTTGGGGTCATCTCCATTTGACGAACACATAAAAAGTTAGGTCTCAGTGCATTTCAAAACAGTAAGATGAATTGACTGATCAACTTCTCAAGTCCACAACTCATATCTTGATGAATTGATGATTGAGGGAACTCAAATAAGTTCAAATATGCATGAAATGATGAATTAAAGAACTTACCTTGATTGAATTTGACCATGGGTTGAGGTTGCTTCATGGGCAAGGCATTGTTGATGATTAGATGAATTAGGGTTTCCTTGGGAAACAAACTTCAAACCCCTTGACTTGCTTTGATCAAAATGATGAATTGAGATACTCGGGAGGCATATTTGATGGATGAGAGCTTTGGGAACCATTACCATACTTGCTTTCATCTTCTCTTGACCATATCATTGCACAAAGGATCTCCTAGAAGCTTTTTGACCTTGTGACTGCTCAAGCTATAAACAAGAAATGTTAGTGACATATTTTTGTGCTTTTGGTTAGTAGATAAAAATGGGAAAAGCAATGATATACAATTTAAGCATGCTTGGTGATCTCAAACCACTCATAAGAGAGGTCCTACCCAAAGGCAAAGGGAACCAAGATACTTATGATCCTTGAGGCTATGCAAATGCAATGTTATGATGCCATGAGGGATCTTAGGGCCAAAATTAAGGTCTTACAGATGCCCCTATTTAAGGTCATTCTAGCCGGAGAAGTGAAGGTTAAAATCTTCGTCTCGACGAGGTAGAATGGGCTTAAATAATAACAAAGAGACGAATTTTGGTCCCTAAGAGACCTCATGATGCAAATGTATGTATGCAAAAGGGTAATACTTTGTGGGGATATGTGTCCACAAAGAAGAAAAGAAATCTGGAGAAACTGGCAATCCATATGAGTAATTCACTCCGTGGGACAGAGACTCTGGGACTCTTATGGGGATAGAAAAGGAGATAAATTGTGTGAGCAGGTCACAACTTAAATTTACTGAGAGGCACGAGAGAGATTCCATGAAAATAAATCAATGGAAGAACCCGAGCTGACTCAAAGGCGCATGTATTGGGGAATATGCCATTACAGCGGAGCTATCCATAAAGGATACCTCAGATGAAAATCCGGACTCAGATGGGGAGAATCCACTAAGGGATCTCGTTGGGGAACATCCAAACAGGACTCCTCGGAGGAAACACCAGGATGAGGTATTACCGATTACTGGGTAATAAGCTCAAAGAGACATGTGATCCGAAGACTGGTATAAGGGTGAGAGAACAACATGCTTGGGGAGAATGAATATCTAAGACCGGTACAAAGGTGAGAGATATCAAACATCCGAAATCATCTGAGGAAAACCTAAAAGGTATATTTCAACTCAGGAAAATCTGACTCCACAGGGGACAAAGGTCATAATAGGGAGCAGAAAGGGAAGGAACACCAGGGATACCGGTTACTGGGCATATAATAGGTGACCAACCAAGGCGTGAATTGGGGAATATTCCCAAGACACTCATCATCCAAAAGAGGGCTAAAAGCAAACTCGATTGCAGGATGGGCATTCGATTCCACGAAAGGGGATACGAATCTTACTCGACTGGGGAAGAACAGAAGACTTCGATCAAAGAGTGCATGAGATATATTATCTATTACCGTCAGAACGTAGATAACATACTCGTATGGAAGATTATCCACAACCGGTTACTGGGTTAATAAAGGATAAATCGACCGAAAAGAAAGGACATCGGGGATACCGAAAACCAGGTATAAAATGATGGCCAATCAAAGGGAGAAACGATCATTACCTACAAATGGCAAATGAAAGATGACTCGCTGGGGATACATTGACAAAGGCAATGATCCGGGAGATATATCACCAGTTACCGGGAGGTATACTCAAGAAGGGTGAAGGACTATCATCGCACAGATGAACTCCGTCGTAGAAGCACCTCTACCAGGGGAATTATCTGAGGAGGGGTGTCGCATTACGCGAAAAACCGGCGGGAAAACAAGAACAACAGAGCCGCCACCGTGCGTTATTTATCCCCGAAGGGGGAGAGGAAACGCTCAGAGTAAACCTGGAAAAAGCATGGTCTCGCGACCAAAGAGAATGGGATCGGGAGTCGGTTATGCGAAGGGAAGGTATTAGCACCCCTACGCATCCGTCGTACTCGACGGGATCCACGCACAATAGGAAGGGAAATGGTTGCTAAAACACTGCTCACACACACACACTGGCTGAAGGAGACACAAGAAAACAGACTGAAACTGACTCGGCAGGATATCGCGTCCTGGGCCTACTTAGTCTATCAAGCATAGACATCAGAGTCTAAGTAGTTTGGACCGGGGAAACGACACATGCTCGCTAGGATGTCGCATCCTATGCATACGTATCTCCTTGGACGAAGGAGAATCAGAGCATTCGTAGCTCGGCTAACACGCACACAAACAAATACAGGCAAAGGCAAACGTGGAGCCTGAATGCCAATCACTGGACTTACATCAGCATCCGAACCAGAACACACACAAAGAGGCAAACGTGGAGCCTGAATGCCAACCACTGGGCTTACATCAGCATCCGAACCAAAACACACGCACACTGGAACCCGAATGCCACTCGATGGACTTACATCAGCTTCCAAGCACACAACAACACAAAACGAAGACACAGGCAGGAGAAGGGTCTCGATTGCAACTAGGGCAAGAGAAAGGGGAGGTCTCAATCGCAACGAGGGCGAGAGAAAAGAATTAGTGTTAGTTGTTAGTCAAACTCGACAAGACATCGCATCTCGTGCCTACGTATCTCATCTGAACATGAGAATCAGAGTTGCCGTAGTTCGGCTAAACTATTCCTGTTGGTTTGTGTTTTTTAAGTGGATAACGTCACTACGCAATCTACCGGATGCTCGACCTTTGGAGACTTACTCACCTGTGGTAGAAGGAGTTGACGTATCCTTAAGAGGGGATAATGTTTGTTTGTGTTTTAGGAAAGCTCAAGCAAGAAAGGAAGTCCTATACGAAGGAACCGTGCTACCTTAATTGACATGCAAACGAGACTACGCGGAGTCTAGCAAACCTAGGGGATACAATCACACCACACAAACATATACAGCATGAAATAAACACACCAACAAGGGGGCTCAAACATCAGGGCTAGGCTTTAGTCGAGGGGTCATATCAACCTCAACAAACAAGCCTCTGTATCGGGGTCAGGTTAGCTCTTAACCTTGCCATTGAGGGGCTAAGGTGAAGCCAGATGAAAGGTGATGAGGGGTGTGCCTCATTGCTTCTATCTCAAGTCAGAGAGAGCATCAGACAAGGGAGCGTGGGTCCAGAATGGGGGGACCCTTCTACGCTCAGGACATAGACTCGACTGTACAATGTACAAGATCTTGGGCTTGGATCTCAATGCTACAACCATGTAATGGGAGCAAGGAGAAGACTCACAGAATAGTGGGGGATAGATTGTTTATCCCTACCTTCCACCAATTGCCTCAGATGAGGACTTTTCCTGCTTGGGACAAATATAAACATACACAAGCATTGCCTCTTAAGGAGGACTTCAGACAATTTGCCCGGCCCGGTAACAGCCGGGTCTCCAGACTACATGAAGAAGAAAGTTCTATACCTCAATGCCAATTTCTTATAAGCAAAGCAATGCAAGTTCTTAAGAGAACTGAGCAACTAAGGGTACCTGGAAACAGTCAAACAGAATCAGCATCCCATTCATAATCAAACAACAATACAAAGAATCAACAATGTACAATCATAACCAAACAATGATGTGCATAGCACAAAGCTCAATGTGAACCAACATCCTACAAAACAGCCACATTAGTTTACAAGTCAAGTAAAATATCCCAAATGTGAAACAATTCCTTTAATCATTAACTTCTTAACCTGAAAAGCCAAAAACAAGTTCAAATGTAAGTGACAAGACCACTAGGACTAGCCTAGGGTCCAAAAGAAGGAAAAATCCTAAAACAGCAACCAATTCATGATCAAAGTCAAAATATTTCAAATACTAAGGGATCCCAATTGGTCCCATATCCAAACTATACACCTATTTCAATTTATACAACATGTAAGGCAAAGTGAGCAATGTTAAACCACATATGAGCAATCAGCAAGATCACATCACAAAAAATACCAAAACAGCATGGAAAATTCCACAAAAATTATATCCCAAACAGAGGACCTTCAACAAGCTACATGTCAATTTTCAAGCAATTTGGATTAGTGGAACAATGGGAATCAATTCAACATGTCTAAGCATGCAAAAACACAATCAAATGAAGCTACAAAATGTACATTAACTTCAATTCAATGGTAAACAGTGACATTACATGGGAAATTAGTAGGACCAAAGCCAAATGAAAGCTACACATGTCAGGAACTATTCTATCAATTTTCATGGTCATTGGATAAGGTATGTGGATTTGGCAACATATACACAAAAGGTTACACAAGTAAAGCCCTAAAATGCTAGGCAGAAGATAAAAATCCTAATCAATTAGGAAATGGATTGTAAAAATCCACAAAAAATTCACAGTGAATATTAACATGGTAATGGTGTCTCATGCAAAAATTTAAGGCCATAGGCCAAGGGGAAGCATGGCAAAAAAATCAGGGAACTCAGCATGTCACATTGTGTCACATTTCAATACACTCAAATTCAATAAATCATATATCAAAAACCAGAAGGCCAAAAATTACAAAACCTATGTCAAAAATTCCAGAAATGTGTCAAGATTCTACACCTAAAATTTCAAGTCATTTGGATTATGCATGGAGGTTTTATAATTAAAATGGTAACATATGTGAAATTTGTCTACATTAAAGGGACCTCTATGTCATTTAATCTTTCTACCAAGCAACATTTTATTTTTTATGTTTATAAAAAAGTAGAGAAAAAATGAAGATCACCAAAAAAAGCCTTGATTTATTTGGATTAATACTGGTCAGTTTATGATTTTTTGAAGATTTAAATAATTTATTGAATATTTATTTGGAATTATTAGGAATTATCTAATTAATTTGTGACAACAATGGCAATGCTGTAATAATTAAGTCTTTGGCCAAAACGGTGCGTGCCACTAAAGTGATGTGGCGCTGTCCTATTGGCCCTGGCGTTGGAAACGCGAAAATGAAATGAAAGCGGAGGAAACAGGATCTGCACATGAGATTTTTCCAGAAAACTTCGAAGTTCTTCGTCGTTCTTCATGTTCTTCAATCCAAAATTAGGTCACGAACAAATCGTAACTAAAACGCGCAATCCACACACCGTTGGAATCGGCGCGAGCTCAGGAGTACGAATACGCAGTTGATTTTATCCAGAAATTAATACATACAACGAATCGAACGAAAGAAAGAGACGCATCTAAACTTCAATCGCGAATTTCTCAGTCAATTCGTAATGGAATTACAATCCACAAGCTGCTACATGATCTATGAGCTACAATCTACAATATCCCTAACAAAATCGAGACGATTACGAGATTTGAAATCCGACCTTTCTTGATTGTGCAGCAATGGTGGAAACGCGATTTGGACCTCAGCACGGCAAAACAGATGAAGGATATGGATTCAGGAGGCGCACGGCGATGTTCTTGCAGCTCGAAAGTGCTTGGATCGGCAAGATTCGTGGACTGTTATGGAAGAATGAGGTTTTGCAACAGCTTGTGATTGTGAGTTTTCCGGATCCGAAACCTGCAAACAAGAATTCAACAGCAAGTATAATTGACGAATTCACCGAGAATTAGCTCAAAGATCCATGAAATTGGTGAATTGATGCAAAAAGAGTGTTGTGAAACTTTGAGAAAAAATGAGAGAGTTTCAGATTTTTGGCTTTTTGATTTTCTGTTAGATTGGGAGAATGATTAGTGCTTAATTCTGTTAGAGATTAACATTATATACTGAACTCTTAATCCAACTATAATCACAATTAAGCAAAAATAGTGAATTAACAAATATGCTTATGTGAAGCATTTGGCCTTTTTTTTTGCCTTTGAAGCTTAGAAGCCTTGTAGCAGAAATTTTTCAATTGGAACAAGTTGCAAATACCATTTGGAAGCTAATGGCATAGGTCTCACTTTCAAATTCCTCATATTTTCCATTTTGGACCATTTTACCCCTCACTTTAATTAGTTCACTTCAAAAATGAGCTTTTGCATTGAGCCTTTTCAAAGAAATCCAATTATGCACCCTTGAAGTACATATTAAATGGAGTTTGTGCATATAAAGAACTCGCAATTTGGACCAAGCATGTGGTAGTTATGGCCTCCTGATTACGGGTCTTTTTGGAAATTCATCTGACCATATTTTGCAAACCACACATTGGATTTTGGAGTTCTTGGACTTTTTGGAAAGGTGAGACCAAGATCTTCAACTTTCATGTTGGACAAAATTCCATTTGAAGCTTGTATAATGAAGTTATTTTGAGGAGAAAAAGTTTCCATTTTGGGCAGCTGAGATTACAGGTCATCTGCTATTTTTGGAAACTTCTGATCTGACCTCCAAATCTTCAACCTTGGTCTTTGGCATGTCAAATGAGACTTATATGGACATGAATGAGGCCTTTCAAACCATTTCCCACCTTCCGATCCATAAAATCAGGCACAGTTGACCACAGTTGACCACAGTTGACTTTCTAGGGTTTCTGGTTGACTGAACAATGACTGGTGACTTCTGAGCATCCAATCTTTGGCCAAACCACTTCAAAATGATCCTTGGACCATATGAGCTTGAAAAATCAACCCTAGGGCTTTGTCTCAATGAAAATGGCACTTGCTTGTTTGACTGACTGATTCTCCTGATCAGTTAGACCTGATTCATCAACTGAGCTTGCACTTGGGCAAATGGACAATGCAATGTTATGCAGTGGACATGATTATGCTATGACCTAATGTGAAATGAATGTATTCACTGGTAGGGTGCAAATTTGAGGTGCTACAGCTGCCCCTATTCAATCAACTGGGAACCCGAATGGATGAGAGCAACGGCTGTCAGACTTTCGGGGTAAACAGGGATTGAATACCAAGAACCGTAGAAATTTGCACACTGCTGGGACTTTATTTGTTTTTGCTTTCTTCTGCTTCAGAGGTACAACCACATCCAGACATCGACACACGATGCATGGGGTCAGAAATCATCTCAACTAGATGCCAACGGACAACCAGGAAAAACTCAACGTTTACCAAGACCAACGGAGAGGTAAATCAACTCTACTGGGGGATAACCAGGAAAGGATACAACCATACGTCAGCGGACGCAATGGGAAAAACTCAACGTTTACCAAGACCAACGGAGAGGTAACCAGACATCATAGGATGAAAGGGAGAGAGATACAACCATACGTCAGCGGACGTAATGGGGAAAAACTCAACGTTTACCAAAACCAACGGAGAGGTAACCAAACATCATAGGATGAATGGGAAGACTCGACCAGACGTCACAGGACGAAAGGGAGAAGCTCGACGTTTATCGACACCAACGGAGAAGGAGAAAACTCAGCCAGA
Organism: Lathyrus oleraceus; assembly: GCF_024323335.1. Classification (NCBI taxonomy): domain Eukaryota; kingdom Viridiplantae; phylum Streptophyta; class Magnoliopsida; order Fabales; family Fabaceae; genus Lathyrus; species Lathyrus oleraceus. The sequence goes on from NC_066581.1 coordinate 96,452,393, forward strand.
CGTCATAGGACGAAAGGGAGACTCAACCAGACGTCATCGGACGAAAGGGAGAAGGAGAAAACTCAGCCAGACGTCATAGGACGAAAGGGAGAAGGAGAAAACTCAGCCAGACGTCATCGGACGAAAGGGAGAAGGAGAAAACTCAGCCAGACGTCATAGGACGAAAGGGAGAAGGAGAAAACTCAGCCAGACGTCATAGGACGAAAGGGAGAAGGAGAAAACTCAGCCAGACGTCATAGGACGAAAGGGAGACTCAACCAGACGTCATCGGACGAAAGGGAGAAGGAGAAAACTCAGCCAGACGTCATAGGACGAAAGGGAGAAGGAGAAAACTCAGCCAGACGTCATAGGACGAAAGGGAGAAGGAGAAAACTCAGCCAGACGTCATAGGACGAAAGGGAGACTCAACCAGACGTCATCGGACGAAAGGGAGAAGGAGAAAACTCAGCCAGACGTCATAGGACGAAAGGGAGACTCAACCAGACGTCATCGGACGAAAGGGAGAAGGAGAAAACTCAGCCAGACGTCATAGGACGAAAGGGAGAAGGAGAAAGCCACTTCACGAGGGAAAGGCACCACAACCGGAAACCGAATAGGACGTCTACTGGGAATTCTGGTTGGGAAATCAACCAGACATTAATGAATGAATGGGAATAGGGTATACAATCAGACGTTCATGGACGAATGAGAAAAACACAACGTTTATCGAAACCAACGAGGAGGTAGATCCACTTGGGGAAGGGTACAACTAGACGCCATCGGACGCATAGGAAAAACTCGACGTTTATCGACACCAACGGAGAGGAGGAGACTCTGAGGGGAATCATCTGGCCTTACCAAATGATCTGCGGGGAATAAGCAACTAGACGTCATCGGACGCATAGGAAAAACTCGACGTTGATCGACACCAACGGAGAGGAGAAATCTTCTGGGGACGACCCTGTGGGGAAAGATATCAACTATACGCCAACGGACGCATAGGAAAAACTCGACGTTTATCGACACCAACGGAGAGGAGGAAACTTCTAGGGAGAGCGAACACAACCAAATCATCAACGGATAATTGGGAAAAACTCGACGTTTATCGACACCAACGGAGAGGAGGAACTTTACTAGGGAAGGGACGACGTTATGAACATCGAAAGATGATGTTTACAGACACCAAAGAATACCAGACACTACGCATGACTGGGAAAGCACCGAAAGATGGTGTTTACCGACACCAAAGAAGACCAGACATTACGCAGGTGCTAACGGGATACTGACATCTACAAGATGACAAGGGCAAGGCTACACACTTGCAGGGGATCTCACTGGGGAACAAGGTCACTACAGCGAGCAAACAGGAAGGAACACCAAAGATACCGGGTTGTAGGTATGAAACGGGTGACCGACCACACGTGAATTGGTTTGGGTTCCAAAACACTCAACATCCTGAAGAGGGCTAGAAAAGCGGTCTTGTTAAAGGATGGACATTCGATTCCACGGGGAATACGAACCTTACTCGACTGGGGAGGACGACTTCGACCCAAGAGCGCATGAGACATATTATCTATAGCCGTCAAAACGTAGATAACAGACTCGCATGGAAGATTATCCATAACCGGGTTGCAGGTTGTTAGATGGATAAACGACCGAAAAGAAAGGCATCAGGGTACCAGACTAGGTATGCAAAAGATGACCAATCAAAAAAAGGATAAAGTTGCTAACTCGGAGCAACTACCCAAAAGAAAGGGGGAGACCCACTGGGGACAATACTGCTTGATCAAGGCAAGTATCCAGAGGGGACAACACTATCAATACCGCCAACTGGGTACTGATAACTGCAAAGAGGGGATTACATCTACCGGTTAGTAGGTAGAAAACCACGGAAAAGTAACCAGTCATCAATAGGATGAGCACAAAGGGTTAACTCCACAACAAGGGGATGAAAGTGGGATTTTACAACTACCAGTTTGTAGGTAGAAAACCACAAAGATAGGACTTACAACTACCGGTTTGTAGGTAGAGGCCAACAAACAAACTCCGCCATGGGATGAAAGTGGGATTTTACAACTACCGGCTAGTGGGTAGAAAACCACAAAGATAGGACTTATAACTACCGGCTTGCAGGTAGAGGCCCAAAATTCCGCTGAGAGACAGAGTGAGAAAAAAGGATTTACAACTACCGGGTAGTAGGTAGAAGACCGGAAAATCCGCCCACAATCAGAATGAACCACAAAGGTTACCTCTGCTAGGGGGTGAAAGTGGGATTTTACAACTACCAGGAGTAGGTAGAAAACCACGACGATAGGACTTACAACTACCGGGTTGTAGGTAGAGGCCCAAAAAATTCCGCTGAGGATAGGATGAATGAGTGCCGGTTAGTGAGCAACTATCCATTTATGCCCCAGGGAAGTACAAGAAACAGTCGACAGGGAGCCAATTTAGGATCAATCCCAAAAGGCAGACTGAAACAAGACTCATCCTAATGAGGAAAGAACTCAATAGGGAAACCCGTCCCGTGAGGGAGGGAACGGAAACAACCGTCATCCACGAGGGTATAACTCAGTGGGGAGCGCAGAAGGAATGGTAGACACTTTTCTGCTTAAGGTGTCAACTCTACATGGAGAGATCAGACACACCCACATCTGCTAGGGGAAAAGATCTGAGCTGGCAAGATGCTGCCAATTGGGGAGTAACAATGCTGGGGATACCCACTCACTAAAGAGTCGCTTGTTGGGGAAACACCTCTCTCAACCCTGCTGGGGAACCCAACTCTGAAATCGATCCAAGCGATGCTAAACTCTTTCCAACAACCCATTCTTGGTCAATTCACCACGGCCTCGGGCTAATGGATATGCTTGCAATGCAGATGCATGAGTTTTTTTTAGCGTAATGCCCCATGATTATGGAAATGCCACGCACTAATGATGCAATATGTTATGCTTATCTACATGATGAATGCATAAACACGCGTCTCCTCCAGAGACAACACTGAGGAACTCCAGGAACTGCACTGAGGATCTCATTACCACGTCAACTTCCACCCTGCTGGGGAGAGACAAACCTTGCTGGGGATGATCTCCATCGAACCCGGACTTGCTTGGCGATTACCCTGCTAGGGGAGGCAACCCATGCTTGTCTCTACTGGGGATGATCCTCCGCCGAACCCGATCCCCTTGGGACCTTGCTGAGGGAAAACCATCAACACAAACTCTGCTGGGAAGACAGCTTCAGACTTGGAAAACAATCACAACTCCGCTGGGGATACGGTAACCTTCAGGCTTGCTGAGGAGGCACCGATCTCGAATCTGCTAGGGAGATGACACTCTCAAACCCATTGGGGAAATACGACCTATCGGACACGGGCCGCCCTTCGATTCGTCGAACACTGGTGTTCACCATCATACCATAGTGTTGACTTTCCACTTTTGAGAACTCCCAGACTCGCCTGGACTCTTCTGATTCATCCCACGAGGATCGAATTCCTGGGATTCATACAAACTTCCCGGTCCTCAGACTTTGAAGAGTCTTCTTGATTAAACCTTCCAGGATCGTCGTCCTTCTTTCGTCGTCCTTTCACCGTTCGTCTATCCCTTGCCCCTGGTTGGACTCTGTGGGGATCTTTTGTCAAAAGGCTCCATATCACTACTTGCCAGCGAATGAAGATATCTAACAGCACCTGCACAAGAGATTGTTAGATAAAAGCGTGCCCCAGGCGTGCCCCGGATTTCAACATCTAGATCACTCAAACTTCCGAATAAGATTTCCAGATTTCAATCTTATAAGCATGCATCGGAAGGGATCTCTATGTTTCGAAATGCAAATATTCTTATCAAAATAAACGGATGTTTTCGTAATCAAAGCGGTAATGAAAACAAAAACAAAACTATTTGACTGAACACGCATTTATTGACTGAAACAAAAAAAGTGGCTCAGAATTGAGCAACACACCGGAAGCAAACCCTGGAAAGAGGTGATTGCGTACAAAGGAAAAAATCTATCCTATTGGCAATGCGGAACCATGATCTCATCGGGTTCCAACTCGGTTACACCTCACATGTCCTCAAGACTTTCCGCACTTTCGGCCTTCTGAACAAGACGCTTCCAATCGATCTCTGTCGAAGACTAGCTGTGATGTCTTAACCAAAGCACAAACGATCATGCTAGACGCAGTTGTTCGTCTCAACCCCTCTTTTGCCTGGACCGCCCTTTCGGGTTTCAGTCCACCGGGATACCCTTCTTTGCCCAAGCCGCCCTTGTGGGGTTTTCGACTTGCCGGGTGTACAATTCTTTTCTTTTATTATCCCTAACTTTTGCCCGAACCTTTTTTTCCTTTTTTTTTCGGTTCGCCGGGATGCCCTTTTTTGCCTGGACTCTTTTTTTTTTTGTCCAGCGGGTCAATTTTTCACGAAGTATCTTTTAACTGCGTCCGCATTCACAGGGGAGGGAAAATCCTCATCATCCGTGGTTGTCAGCAACAAGGCTCTGTCAGAGAAGACCTTCTTGACCACGAATGGACATTCATAACTGTGTGTCCGCTTGCCCCACGATCGTTGAGGAGGAAGGATCCTTTTCAACACCATATCTCTTCCATGCTACCCACGAGGTCGCACTTCTCGGTTAACAACACGCTTCATTTACTGGGTACAACTGCCCCACGGCAAATAACTGCCAGCCTCTTTTCCTCAATCAGGCTCAACACGCTATACCGAGTCCTCATCCACTCGCCCTTTTCTAACTTCTCATCCGTCTGGACTCTCCACAATGAGATCTGGCCTCCAGCAGGCAATATCACTTCCATCCCATACTGAATGAGGAAGGTGTTGCCTCAGTAGATGCACGTATCGAAGTACGACACTCAGGATACCAACTTCGTACTCAGCCACCATCGTTGGTGCTTTCAACTGTTATCGGGGAAGCACTAGCTCATTCACTTTAAACTTTCCCCATCAGACATCAGAATCCGTTCGGATTCAGGGTCAGGCCCCTCCTCCGGGATCGGTCACTCTCAATCTTTCGATTTGAGTACCTCGAGATGTCCTCATCAGGGACTTCAGACTTCCTTGGTTGAGAATCATCAATGGGTTGTTGGGCGAGATAACCATACAATACCCTCTTCTTGATTGCTTTCTGGGAGGTATACCGAATATCGTATTCAGTCGACACCATTTGCCCTCTCGCAAACCGTCCGTTCAACGCTATCTCCTCAAGCACATACTTGGTCAGATCCATTTTGGACATCCACAAGGTGGTATGAACCAGCATACTGTCTCAGTCGGCGAGCAGCCTATGCCAAAGTACATCAAGTTTTCTCGAGCAGTGAGTGTATTGTTTCACAGTCGATAAACTTTTTGCTTAGGTAAATTGCATGCTCTTTTCGACAAGACTAGTCATGTTGACACATACACACCTCGTAGACCCCTTGAGGGCTGTCAAGTACCAGATTAACAGTTGTTTCTTCCAAGGAAGGCATCAGAATCAGAGGTTCCTGCTACTCATTTTTTCTTTCCATGCCCCTTGGCAGTCATCATTCCACCTGACCATTTGATTTCTTTTCTCTCTTTTTTGTTTGTTTTTGGTTCAGGCGTTTCTTGCACTGTTTTTTTTCTTTTTTTTTTTTGCAGGAAAAACCTCGATTCCTCTTTCATTCACAACATGCCTCGGCAGCTTGCTGGACAGCACTCCATAAGTGCACTGACTTAGACTCAACAGTATGAGTTATCTCCACCGGTCAAACAACTTGATCAAGTCCACCGGGTGCCCCTCTTCTGCTTGGGACTTTGTCATCATGTCATCAACATGGCATTCGCTTTCACGATGAGTCATATCATGAAACAAAGTCACCGTAGCCCTTTGATCCGTGGCGCTGGTTTTCTTCTTCACTAGAGGATAGTCTTCTCTCGATGGTAGCTCGTGCCCCATAACATGGGTATTCCACCCTGGTGTATCTGGATGCAACCAGGTGAAGATATCAACCTGCTCTTTCAACAGGGCTACCATTCTGTTCTTGACTTGCCTCTGAAGCGACCTTAACTTTCATTTCCCTTCTGACCTCGGCGGTACTTGGGATTACCATCTTGACTCGCCCCTCGTGTGGTTGAATCACCTTCTCCTCTTATTTCAACAACCAGGCTAATCCCAGCAGATCACAATCTTCTTCGCCTTTTTCTTCGGCATGATAGCTTGGATTGTCGAAGTCATATAGAGGTGTAACCAAATTGTTATCGATGAGATCAGGAGGGTAATCACTTTTGTGGTCGGAACCAAATGAATCAAAAGGAAAGGAAATAAAACATTGCCATTTTTATTTTATTTTTTTTTTAAACTGCAAAAAGTGAAAAACAGGGAACACCGCTTTTAATCACAAAAACATCCATTTATTACTGATGCAAAATGTTGCACAATGAAACACATGAGATGGCCCTTACAATGGACCAGTACGTTTCGGGCAAAACGTATGGCTTTCATGCAAACAAAATTAACACAGAAAAACTACTCTTCCGGATGAGCGACAGTGATGCTTTTGGAGGCCTTCCAATTGCCTGGTACGCACGATTTTATCCACAGCTCTAGCTCATGGTCACAGTCGATCTCCTCACTCACTAAACAAACATGACCAGGATCCAGCATTCCTGCACTGACAAAGGTGTACGATGGACGACGTCCTCTGTTTGGTCTAGACGACTCTTGATCTGGCCGATAACCGATCCCAAACATGTCTGCCTTTACCGGTGTTGAGTGGATCCATCAGTTTGGATTTGTGGCCCCTAGCAGGATATTTGAGCAAACAAGCTATGCGCACCGGTTGACACCTACAAAACAGCAAATGGGTTAGTATGACTCACACATGCAATGTCTGTCCGTACTAGGAAAATTCTGTCCTTGGATTCCGGTTTCATCGAGACAGATAAAATTTTATCAACAACATTCTGACATCTGGTGTCTCTCAACCTGAGTCTCTGTTAAAAATAATGGACCCTGAGTACGGACAGACATGAGTTGGAATGCAGATGAATGTGAAATGAGACCGATGCAAATGCATGAATGCAGGTCACTGTGCCACCAAGTCATCTGTAGACCCATTAAGTCTCTGAACCAGTTCCATCTGTGGGACCAAGTCACCATAAATCCAACTTGGGGAGTTCCGAAATAAACGGAACTGGAGATTACATCACTATCATCACAGGAACATCCACTGAACGGATGACAATCGGATCCTCTGAACAAGTACTCTCGAATTCAACCCGGGGATCCGAAATAAACGGAACCCGCTGATAAACCACGGACAGAACTCCGGCGTCCCAGAAATAAATGTCCATAATTCACAGTCACCATCAGTACCAAGAGTCACCAACGGTACCTGTAATGAAATAACCCTTCCCCACTCACGGGTGTAGTCTAGGCCAGGGTAAAGCTGAGAGAAACGCAGCATAAATAACCTTTCGCAGAATATCATCCTGTGCACACCCGATGTATGCACCGATAATATCCCACCAGGGTCTGAACTGCTCGTGATATCAATGTTCCGCTAAGTGGCGCCATACCACCCGCTTCCCATGAATCACTCTATTCCTAGGTTTCCTAGATTTCACTCATAGCCTGGGTATTGGGCCTTTTACCTCGAGTAACTCCCATCCCCAAACAGAGAAACACAGCCAGCACAGCATATGAATAAGAATGAATGCAAACATAAATGCAAACAATAAATGCAAACAGTAAATGAATGAATGCAATAAATAACAGCAGATAGCAACCAAAACCCTAACCTAGAGAGCGCTAGGAGAGACTCGCTCAGGGAAGAAGGACCAGCACAGGTCAACTTCTCTAGTATTCCCCAGCAGAGTCGCCAGCTGTCGCATTACGCGAAAAACCGGCGGGAAAACAAGAACAACAGAGCCGCCACCGTGCGTTATTTATCCCCGAAGGGGGAGAGGAAACGCTCAGAGTAAACCTGGAAAAAGCATGGTCTCGCGACCAAAGAGAATGGGATCGGGAGTCGGTTATGCGAAGGGAAGGTATTAGCACCCCTACGCATCCGTCGTACTCGACGGGATCCACGCACAATAGGAAGGGAAATGGTTGCTAAAACACTGCTCACACACACACACTGGCTGAAGGAGACACAAGAAAACAGACTGAAACTGACTCGGCAGGATATCGCGTCCTGGGCCTACTTAGTCTATCAAGCATAGACATCAGAGTCTAAGTAGTTCGGACCGGGGAAACGACACATGCTCGCTAGGATGTCGCATCCTATGCATACGTATCTCCTTGGACGAAGGAGAATCAGAGCATTCGTAGCTCGGCTAACACGCACACAAACAAATACAGGCAAAGGCAAACGTGGAGCCTGAATGCCAATCACTGGACTTACATCAGCATCCGAACCAGAACACACACAAAGAGGCAAACGTGGAGCCTGAATGCCAACCACTGGGCTTACATCAGCATCCGAACCAAAACACACGCACACTGGAACCCGAATGCCACTCGATGGACTTACATCAGCTTCCAAGCACACAACAACACAAAACGAAGACACAGGCAGGAGAAGGGTCTCGATTGCAACTAGGGCAAGAGAAAGGGGAGGTCTCAATCGCAACGAGGGCGAGAGAAAAGAATTAGTGTTAGTTGTTAGTCAAACTCGACAAGACATCGCATCTCGTGCCTACGTATCTCATCTGAACATGAGAATCAGAGTTGTCGTAGTTCGGCTAAACTATTCCTGTTGGTTTGTGTTTTTTAAGTGGATAACGTCACTACGCAATCTACCGGATGCTCGACCTTTGGAGACTTACTCACCTGTGGTAGAAGGAGTTGACGTATCCTTAAGAGGGGATAATGTTTGTTTGTGTTTTAGGAAAGCTCAAGCAAGAAAGGAAGTCCTATACGAAGGAACCGTGCTACCTTAATTGACATGCAAACGAGACTACGCGGAGTCTAGCAAACCTAGGGGATACAATCACACCACACAAACATATACAGCATGAAATAAACACACCAACAAGGGGGCTCAAACATCAGGGCTAGGCTTTAGTCGAGGGGTCATATCAACCTCAACAAACAAGCTTTGTATCGGGGTCAGGTTAGCTCTTAACCTTGCCATTGAGGGGCTAAGGTGAAGCCAGATGAAAGGTGATGAGGGGTGTGCCTCATTGCTTCTATCTCAAGTCAGAGAGAGCATCAGACAAGGGAGCGTGGGTCCAGAATGGGGGGACCCTTCTACGCTCAGGACATAGACTCGACTGTACAATGTACAAGATCTTGGGCTTGGATCTCAATGCTACAACCATGTAATGGGAGCAAGGAGAAGACTCACAGAATAGTGGGGGATAGATTGTTTATCCCTACCTTCCACCAATTGCCTCAGATGAGGACTTTTCCTGCTTGGGACAAATATAAACATACACAAGCATTGCCTCTTAAGGAGGACTTCAGACAATTTGCCCGGCCCGGTAACAGCCGGGTCTCCAGACTACATGAAGAAGAAAGTTCTATACCTCAATGCCAATTGCTTATAAGCAAAGCAATGCAAGTTCTTAAGAGAACTGAGCAACTAAGGGTACCTGGAAACAGTCAAACAGAATCAGCATCCCATTCATAATCAAACAACAATACAAAGAATCAACAATGTACAATCATAACCAAACAACGATGTGCATAGCACAAAGCTCAATGTGAACCAACATCCTACAAAACAGCCACATTAGTTTACAAGTCAAGTAAAATATCCCAAATGTGAAACAATTCCTTTAATCATTAACTTCTTAACCTGAAAAGCCAAAAACAAGTTCAAATGTAAGTGACAAGACCACTAGGACTAGCCTAGGGTCCAAAAGAAGGAAAAATCCTAAAACAGCAACCAATTCATGATCAAAGTCAAAATATTTCAAATACTAAGGGATCCCAATTGGTACCATATCCAAACTATACACCTATTTCAATTTATACAACATGTAAGGCAAAGTGAGCAATGTTAAACCACATATGAGCAATCAGCAAGATCACATCACAAAAAATACCAAAACAGCATGGAAAATTCCACAAAAATTATATCCCAAACAGAGGACCTTCAACAAGCTACATGTCAATTTTCAAGCAATTTGGATTAGTGGAACAATGGGAATCAATTCAACATGTCTAAGCATGCAAAAACACAATCAAATGAAGCTACAAAATGTACATTAACTTCAATTCAATGGTAAACAGTGACATTACATGGGAAATTAGTAGGACCAAAGCCAAATGAAAGCTACACATGTCAGGAACTATTCTATCAATTTTCATGGTCATTGGATAAGGTATGTGGATTTGGCAACATATACACAAAAGGTTACACAAGTAAAGCCCTAAAATGCTAGGCAGAAGATAAAAATCCTAATCAATTAGGAAATGGATTGTAAAAATCCACAAAAAATTCACAGTGAATATTAACATGGTAATGGTGTCTCATGCAAAAATTTAAGGCCATAGGCCAAGGGGAAGCATGGCAAAAAAATCAGGGAACTCAGCATGTCACATTTCAATACACTCAAATTCAATAAATCATATATCAAAAACCAGAAGGCCAAAAATTACAAAACCTATGTCAAAAATTCCAGAAATGTGTCAAGATTCTACACCTAAAATTTCAAGTCATTTGGATTATGCATGGAGGTTTTATAATTAAAATGGTAACATATGTGAAATTTGTCTACATTAAAGGGACCTCTATGTCATTTAATCTTTCTACCAAGCAACATTTTATTTTTTATGTTTATAAAAAAGTAGAGAAAAAATGAAGATCACCAAAAAAAGCCTTGATTTATTTGGATTAATACTGGTCAGTTTATGATTTTTTGAAGATTTAAATAATTTATTGAATATTTATTTGGAATTATTAGGAATTATCTAATTAATTTGTGACAACAATGGCAATGCTGTAATAATTAAGTCTTTGGCCAAAACGGTGCGTGCCACTAAAGTGATGTGGCGCTGTCCTATTGGCCCTGGCGTTGGAAACGCGAAAATGAAATGAAAGCGGAGGAAACAGGATCTGCACATGAGATTTTTCCAGAAAACTTCGAAGTTCTTCGTCGTTCTTCATGTTCTTCAATCCAAAATTAGGTCACGAACAAATCGTAACTAAAACCCGCAATCCACACACCGTTGGAATCGGCGCGAGCTCAGGAGTACGAATACGCAGTTGATTTTATCCAGAAATTAATACATACAACGAATCGAACGAAAGAAAGAGACGCATCTAAACTTCAATCGTGAATTTCTCAGTCAATTCGTAATGGAATTACAATCCACAAGCTGCTACATGATCTATGAGCTACAATCTACAATATCCCTAACAAAATCGAGACGATTACGAGATTTGAAATCCGACCTTTCTTGATTGTGCAGCAATGGTGGAAACGCGATTTGGACCTCAGCACGGCAAAACAGATGAAGGATATGGATTCAGGAGGCGCACGGCGATGTTCTTGCAGCTCGAAAGTGCTTGGATCGGCAAGATTCGTGGACTGTTATGGAAGAATGAGGTTTTGCAACAGCTTGTGATTGTGAGTTTTCCGGATCCGAAACCTGCAAACAAGAATTCAACAGCAAGTATAATTGACGAATTCACCGAGAATTAGCTCAAAGATCCATGAAATTGGTGAATTGATGCAAAAAGAGTGTTGTGAAACTTTGAGAAAAAATGAGAGAGTTTCAGATTTTTGGCTTTTTGATTTTCTGTTAGATTGGGAGAATGATTAGTGCTTAATTCTGTTAGAGATTAACATTATATACTGAACTCTTAATCCAACTATAATCACAATTAAGCAAAAATAGTGAATTAACAAATATGCTTATGTGAAGCATTTGGCCTTTTTTTTTGCCTTTGAAGCTTAGAAGCCTTGTAGCAGAAATTTTTCAATTGGAACAAGTTGCAAATACCATTTGGAAGCTAATGGCATAGGTCTCACTTTCAAATTCCTCATATTTTCCATTTTGGACCATTTTACCCCTCACTTTAATTAGTTCACTTCAAAAATGAGCTTTTGCATTGAGCCTTTTCAAAGAAATCCAATTATGCACCCTTGAAGTACATATTAAATGGAGTTTGTGCATATAAAGAACTCACAATTTGGACCAAGCATGTGGTAGTTATGGCCTCCTGATTACGGGTCTTTTTGGAAATTCATCTGACCATATTTTTCAAACCACACATTGGATTTTGGAGTTCTTGGACTTTTTGGAAAGGTGAGACCAAGATCTTCAACTTTCATGTTGGACAAAATTCCATTTGAAGCTTGTATGATGAAGTTATTTTGAGGAGAAAAAGTTTCCATTTTGGGCAGCTGAGATTACAGGTCATCTGCTATTTTTGGAAACTTCTGATCTGACCTCCAAATCTTCAACCTTGGTCTTTGGCATGTCAAATGAGACTTATATGGACATGAATGAGGCCTTTCAAACCATTTCCCACCTTCCGATCCATAAAATCAGGCACAGTTGACCACAGTTGACCACAGTTGACTTTCTAGGGTTTCTGGTTGACTGAACAATGACTGGTGACTTCTGAGCATCCAATCTTTGGCCAAACCACTTCAAAATGATCCTTGGACCATATGAGCTTGAAAAATCAACCCTAGGGCTTTGTCTCAATGAAAATGGCACTTGCTTGTTTGACTGACTGATTCTCCTGATCAGTTAGACCTGATTCATCAACTGAGCTTGCACTTGGGCAAATGGACAATGCAATGTTATGCAGTGGACATGATTATGCTATGACCTAATATGAAATGAATGTATTCACTGGTAGGGTGCAAATTTGAGGTGCTACAAGGGGATGGATCTCTGGGGAACAACCATCAATCAGAAACTTCTAGAGATCACCAAATACTGCCCTACCAAAGAGATCACATCTGCTGAGGAGGAAGGAGGGCTGGATATCTTTGCCAAACACCTTGCTCGGGAGAAAAACCACAAAAGGCCCCGGAGGAAGAGGACACAAGCATGCCAGGAATATGAACAAATGTCTTACCCTGTTGAGAATCATACCATCTTCGGGAGAGCACTGAAGACATCCCCAGTATCCTTTTATCATTGTGAATGTTCACTTTGTTTAAAAACAAGTTAGGAAAAATTTAAAACAATGATATTTCTCAATTAAAACATGCATAATATTTGTTGAATGAAAAACAAATAAGAGTGCAAATAATTGGATAAAGGTTCAAATTTATTTGATGGAATGGTAGTCTGCAAAGGGCAAGACTCCATAGATCTTTACAAATTTGAAATTGGTGATATATATTGGAAAAGGGCTACATTGAACATAATGACCATTTCTCCACCAACTCTAAATCCGATGTATTTGAAGCTTCAGTTGATAATGACTGAGCGAGAACCTCTGACAGATGACATTCTGTGGAACAAAGTCTTGTTAGAATGCAGTTACTTGCCAAATCCCTAATTTTTGCCTAGATCTCCCTAGGGTGAGGTACTCAATCTAGCGGGATATATATTCATTTTTTATGTCTCAAACTTTTGTCTGGATCGCCCTTTCGGGTTTTCAATCCACCGAGACGCTCATTTTTGCCTAAGCCTTCCTTTCAGGTTTTCAACTTAGCGAGCTATTCTATTTTTATTTTAGGCGAAGTATTTCTTGACTGCATCTGAATTCACAGGACGAGTGAAATCCTCCCCATCCATAGTTGTAAGTATTAAAGCACCGCCTGAAAAGGCTCTCTTAACAACATATGGACCTTCATAGTTTGGAGTCCACTTGCCCCTAGAATCGGGCGCGAAAGACAAGACTTTCTTGAGCACAAGGTCACCTTCTCAGAACACATGAGGCTTGACCTTCTTATCAAAGGCTTTCTTTATCCTTTGCTGATATAACTGACCATGGCACATGGCAGTCAATCTCTTTTATTCTATCAAATTCAATTGGTCGTAACGACTCTGAACCCACTCAGCATCAGTCAATTTGGATTCCATCAAGACTCTCATTGATGGGATCTCCACCTCTACTGGGAGCACAACCTCCATGCCGTAAACAAGAGAGAAAGGGGTTGCCCCTGTTGAAGTGCGGACAGATGTACGATATCCATGCAAAGCAAATGGCAACATCTCATGCCAATCTTTATACGTAACAACCATCTTCTAGATAATCTTCTTGATGTTCTTATTGGCAGCTTTAACAGCCCCATTCATCTTGGGTCTGTAGGGAGAAGAATTATGATGTGCGATCTTAAACTCGCTACACAGCTCTTTCATCATCTTGTTGTTCAAGTTAGATCCATTGTCAGTAATGATCTTATCTGGCACACCATATCGGCATATGAGTTGATTCTTGATAAACCTCACGACCACCTTCCTGGTCACGTTTGTATATGATGCCGCTTCAACCCACTTGGTGAAGTAATCAATTGCTACGAGAATAAATCTGTGACCGTTGGACGCTTTCGGTTCTATCATGCCAATCATGTCAATTCCCCACATAGAGAAAGGCCATGGTGATGAAATCAGATTCAGAAGTGTCGAGGGAATATGAATCTTATCCGCATAAATCTGACACTTGTGGCATTTCTTCACATATTTGCAGCAGTTAGACTCCATTGTCAGCCAATAGTAGCCTGCTCTCAACATCTTTCTAACCATGGCATGTCCATTGGAATGAGTACCAAATGAACCCTCATGGACCTCAGTCATTAACAGGTCTGCTTCGTGTCTATCCACACATCTGAGCAGAACCATGTCAAAGTTCCTTTTATAAAGCACATCGCCATTGAGGTAGAAACTGCCTAACAATCTCCTCAAAGTCTTCCTATCTTTCACAGATGCCCCAGGCGGGTAAATCTGGCTCTGAAGAAAGCACTTGTTATCATAATACCACGACTTATCATCTTGCATCTCCCCTACTGCAAATACATGAGCTGGTCTGTCCAAGCACATCACAGTGATATTGGGAACTTTATTCCAAAGTCTAACCACAATCATCGAAGCAAGTGTAGCAAGAGCATTTGCCATCCGATTCTCATCTCGAGGAATATGATGGAAGTCAACCTCAGTAAAGAACGTTGAAATCCTCCTCGCATAATCTCTATATGGAACGAGGCCA
Source organism: Lathyrus oleraceus (assembly GCF_024323335.1). NCBI lineage: Eukaryota > Viridiplantae > Streptophyta > Magnoliopsida > Fabales > Fabaceae > Lathyrus > Lathyrus oleraceus. The sequence continues at coordinate 96,467,472 of NC_066581.1, forward strand.
GGCTGATTCGTTTCCCATTCACCCTTAATCTGATTAACAACGAGGGCCGAATCACCATAAACATCAAGATGCTTGATCCTCAGATCAACACATACTTCCAATCCCATAATACAGGCCTCATACTCAGCCATATTATTCGTACATTTGAAAGTCAGCCTTGCTGTAAAAGGAAAATGTGTGCCTTGAGGAGTAATAATCACTGACCTAATACCATTTCCATTTTGATTTACAGCGCCATCAAACACCATACTCCATCTAGAACCAGGTTCTGGCCCTTCATCGAGCGTAGGTTCATCGCAATCTTTCATTTTCAAATACAGAATCTCCTCATCTGGGAAGTCATACTGAACTGACTGATAATCCTCGATTGGTTGATGTGCCAAGTGGTCGGCCAAAATACTACCTTTAATAGCCTTCTGAGCTCGATACTCAATATCATACTCAGATAACAACATCTGCCAACGGGAAATCCTCCCAATTAAAGCAGGCTTCTCAAAGATATACTTGATTGGATCCATTTTGGATATCAACCAAGTCGTATGATTCAACATATACTGGCGTAAGCGCTTAGCAGCCCAAGCCAAAGCACATCATGTCTTCTCAAGCATTGAGTATCGAGACTCACAATCAGTGGACTTCTTACTCAGGTAGTAGATAGCATACTCTTTCTTTCCTGATTCGTCTTGCTGACCAAGGACACAACCCATAGAGTCTTCAAGAACTGTCAGATACATAATCAACGGTCTCCCTTCCACCCGCGGGGACAGAATCAGAGGCTCAGACAAATACTCTTTAATACTATCAAAGGCTTTTTGGCAATCCTCGGTCCAATCATGAGACTGATCTTTCCGGAGGAGCTTGAATATTGGCGCACATGTGGCAGTCATGTGGGATATAAATCTGGAAATATAATTCAAGCGGCCAAGAAAACCTCAGACTTGCTTCTCAGTTTTGGGCGCAGGCATCTCTTGTATTGCTTTGACCTTCGCAGGATCAACCTCAATATCTCTTTCGCTAACAATAAAGCCCAATAACTTGCCAGAACGGACTCCAAATGTACACTTGTTAGGATTCAGACGAAGCTTATACTTCCTCAAACGCTGGAAAAGCTTCAACAAGTGCTCAACATATTCAACTTCCGTTCTTGACTTTGCAATCATATCATCAACATATACTTCAATCTCCTTGTGCATCATATCGTGAAACAAGGTAGTCATAGCTCGTTGATACGTGGCTCCGGCGTTCTTCAAACCGAAGGGCATCACTCGATAACAGAATTTTCCCCAAGGTGTGATGAATGTTGTCTTCTCCATATCCTCAGGTGCCATTTTGATCTGATTATATCCAGAAAATCCGTCCATAAATGAGAAGACATTGAATTTAGTTGTATTGTCTACCAACATATCAATATGTGGTAGAGGGAAATCATCTTTCGGACTAGCTTTATTCAAGTCTCTATAGTCCACACACATTCGGACTTTTCCATCTTTCTTAGGCACGGGCACAATATTGGCCACCCATTGAGGATATGTAGAAGTCACCAGAAACCCCACATCAATTTGCTTTTGAACTTCCTCTTTGATCTTCACTGCCATGTCAGGATGAGTTCTTCTGAGCTTCTGCTTCACAGTCACGCACTCAGGCTTCAAAGGCAGGAAATGTTGCACGATATATGTATCTAGACCAGGCATGTCTTCATATGACCAGGCAAAGACGTCGACGTATTATTGTAGCAACTCAATCAACCCCTTCTTAACAGATTCTTCCAGGAGTGCCCCAATCTTCACTTCCCGCACACAATCTTCAGACCCCAAGTTGATTGTTTCCAGATTCTCAAGATGTGACTGAATGATCTTCTCTTCATGCCCAAGTAGGCGGGTAATCTCGTCAGGAATCTCTTCAATATCATCTTCTTCCGCCTCAAATACAGGGAATTCAAAGTTGGGAGATGGTGTTGGATCATTATGTTCAATGGGTTTGATCAACCTGCATAATGATTTTGGATATAAAAGATTTTAGAATTCAAACAAGGCAAATCATTATGCAGATGAAAAGATTGATTTTATTCTTATTTTTAGGGTTTTATGTGATCACCAATTTCATGCAAAAGCGAAAAGGGAAAATAATTGGAAAAACAAACATTTAACATGAATTCATTGAATGAAAATATCATTATATTTATGTGCCAACAATGTCATCACTTCTCCTTTTGGCATGGGAGAAGGGTTTTCAAACGCAATGAACATTACTTTGACTTATGGATAACTGTCGGAATATCAACAGCGACCCAATTATTGCAGATCCCTCCAGGGATGATGAAATTGCCAGAATCATCTTCATCCTCTTCCAAAATGGCAACTGCCTCTTCATCTTGACCGGTGTGGATGAATCCACCACTCTTGAAAAACCCTTGCTTGTTGAAGACCCCAGAAGAATAGCCTATGCCAGCTCGGGATATGTTGTCTTCCAACTTAATCATTTGCCCCAATCCAGCAGTCGCACCATGCTCAATAGCCAACTTTGCATCTTTATAGGAAGCAAATGAAGAAGTTCTCTTCTTAACAGGTTCAGCAATAGATAAAGCTTGGAATGGCGTTCCAACTTCATCCTCAACATCAATATATAAGAAAGAAGACGAATGGCTAACCAGGAGAGCCTTTTCTCCCCCTACCACCACCAGCTTCTTATTCCTTACAAACTTCAGTTTCTGGTGTAGGGTGGATGTCATGGCGCCTGCCTCGTGAATCCATGGTCTGCCCAAGAGACAACTATACGATGGGTGAATATCCATAACCTGGAAGGTAATCCAGAAATCACTTGGTCCGATTTTGACTGGGAGATCAACCTCTCCAATCACAGTTTTGCGAGACCCATCGAAAGCCTTCATAACCACTCCACTCTGCCTCATGGGAGGCCCCTGATATGATAACTTTGCAAGAGTGGTCATTGGAAATACATTCAATGATGATCCAGTTTCCACCAGCACTTTGAAAAGGCGTCATCTTTGCAGCTCATAGATATGTGTAATGCCAGGTTGTGGTCTCTTCCCTCCTCGGGGAGATCAGCATCACAAAAACTTAAATTGTTACAAGCGGTAACGTTTGCAACAATACTGTTGAATTGGTCAATTGTGACGTCGTGATCCACATACGCCACATCCAACACCTTATGCAGAGCTTCTCGGTGTGGTTCTGAATTCATCAGCAAGGATAATACATAGATTTTGGATGGCGTTTGTAGAAGCTGATCTACCACATTGTACTCACTTCTCTTGATGAGCCTCAGCATCTCATCACAGTCTTCTTTCGTATTGCCACTCGGGCCAACACAGACAAAAGTTTTCAACGTCGAGGTAGGTTTAACAACAAGTGCCGGATTCAGAGCGTTTACAGCATTCCCAACCGGGCGTTCAGCATAATCAGCTATATCATTCCTTCGAGCATCAGCTTGCGGCTTTGGCGGATCCGAGAAAACACGACCGCTGCGGGTCAAGCTGCTGACGTCGGCAATATTAACAACAAATGAAGAGGGCAGGGGCACCTCTTTCCCATTCTCCAATGCTACAGCATTGTAGCGATAGGGGACCGCCTTCTCAGAAGAATACGGTACAAGGCCGACTGGCTTAATGGTCAGAGCAGGAGAAACCTTCTGCTTGCTACCATCATACTTGATGATAACAGGCTCGGGGATCCGGAATAATGGAGAAATAACGTTGACCTCATCAGCATCTTCATCAACATTTCTGTTTTGAAGGATCTCAATGACTCCCTCATCCAGCATTTCTTGAACATCCTTACGCACCTGGCGACAACCTCTTTGATTAACAGAACAGACTCGACATCTATCATGGTCGTGCTCGTAATGACTATAATCACACAGCAAATGATGCATCTCGACCAGAGATTGTCGAATATGACTGATGTATTTGACTTTGTACTTGCCAGGGCAGCCCTGGACCATGTTGACAGATTTCCCATGCTCGGGCAATGAGTTCTTCTTCATGTTAGGACCTACGTCCTCGAAACACAGAATGCCACATCTTACAAGGTCTTGAACCTTGGTCTTCAAAGGGTAGCAATTCTCCACGTCGTGGTCGGGAGCACCAGAATGATAAACACAATGCAATTCAGGCTTATACCACCACTGGGGGTTAGTAGGTATAACCGGTGGGTCTCGTGGTGTAATCAACTTCCTCTCTATCAAAGAGGGATATAATTTTGCATACGTCATCAGAATAGGATCGAAGGTGACCCTTTTCCTCTCGTAACTTGTGCTAGTTTGATTACTGTTTCGAGGCTGGTAGGCCTGCTGTTGCGGACGGTGTTGTTGTTGTTGTTGATATTATGGATGTGGTTGTTGCTGATATTGCTGAGGTTGTTGTTGATTGTCTCTGAAGACAGGTGCTATATGAGCCACCTGGTGCTGGTTACCGGCGGGATGCACGGTCTTCCTCCTCACGGAGGGTATTCTATGTTTCACATGGGAGGTCACTGCATGTGCCTCACCATCTTTCTTCTTCGCAATCGCCCCATAACGTTTGGCAGAAGAGCCTCCTTCTCTGGTCAGGCGCCCTTCCCTAACCCCTTCTTCCAATCGCATCCCCATATTCACCATCTCGGTGAAGTAAGAAGGAGCGCTGGCAATCATCCACTCATAATAAAAAGAACTCAAGGTCTTCAGGAAGATCTTGGTCATTTCTTTCTCTTCTAGTGGGGGCACGATCTGTGCTGCCACCTCTCGCCACCTCTGGGCGTACTGTTTGAATGTTTCCTTGTCCTTTTGGGACATGGCCCTCAATTGATCCCTATCGGGATCCATATCCACATTGTATTTGTATTGCTTGACGAAGGCCTCACCAAGGTCGTGGAAGGATCGGATGTTCGCACTGTCCAAACCCATATACCAACGTAAGGCAGCACCGGATAAACTGTCTTGAAAGTAGTGGATGAGCAGTTGGTCGTTGTCGGTCTGAGTCGACATTTTCCTGGCATACATGACCAGGTGGCTTAGAGGGCAAGTATTTCCCTTGTATTTTTCAAATTCAGGGACCTTGAATTTCACAGGGATCTTCACATTGGGGACTAAGCAAAGATCGGCAGCAGACTTGCCAAAAAGATCCTTTCCTGGAAGAGTTTTCAATTCCTTGCGAAGCTTAAGAAACTGATCGTTCATAGCGTCCATCTTCTCATAGACATCTGGACCCTCAGACGGCTCAGAATGATAGATGGTGTCGTCTACTCTGGACGTAGTATGCACGACAGGAGGAGGAACGGCAAGGACCGGGCTAGATGCCGGCAGAGAAGCAAAAGTAGGTGCAGGGCCCTCAGGCATGAAATTAGGAGGCATCCCCCACGGGAATCCGGCTGGCATGGCCGTTGGAGCAAAGTGTGCGCTGGCCACAGGCACAGTTGAGGAGACAATCTCAGAGATGACTGTCCTCTGAGGAGGAGTTGAAGGTGTCGAAGAAGACTGGCTCTGAGCAGCCATGAATGACTCCATCAGGGCAGTCAATCTGGCCACTTCTTCCTTCAGCTCGCGGTACTCTTGTTCCAAATGATCCATCAGTCTTGAAATGTTGGCTCTGGTGTAGTACTGGTGAGTCAGCTTGTCTTCAAAATAAATGAAGAACACAGAGTTAGACCATAGAACAAGAAGCCTGGAGCAAAACCTGCTTATGCATATGATGCATGTAATGTTTGTGCATATGATTTGTTTTTATTTATCAGAGGAACTTTTAGAGTTCTATTTTCAAATATTGGAAATATTAAACATTTATCACATGTGAAATATCTCATCAATAATATCTGGAAATATTTTTACACCAAAGAAGTACAGTTTTGGTAACCAAATATAATACAAAAGAGAAGGAAAATGACCATCCTATGGATCCCTAGAAGCAATCATCCAAAGCTCTGGACACAGGAAGATAAGATGCACGAAGCCTCTTCACCTCCCTCTCGTAAGCTGCCTCCATATCTGCCTTCTCTTTGGCAAGTCGATCGTACTTCCTTTTCCAAAACTTGGAAGACTGAGGAAGTAGAGAAGTCCATGCATCATCAGGATCATCAATAACCTGATGCTCAAGGAACTCTATCAAAGCATCCTTCTCCTTGATCTGCTGAAGCAACTCCTCTCGTTCACGGATCCAAGCACGTGAACGGTCTTCGTCTCTTAACTCCTCTACTCCTTGGTTAGGGAGGGTTGAAGGCCCAGCCACAACCAAGAGTGTAGGTCTCGGATACTCGTAAGGCATGAGGTATTCAGAAGCTCTCCTCCTAACCCAAGAAGTATAAGGCTCCAAAGAGATACAGTTCTTCGGACCTAGCTCCTTCCTTCCTTTCCTATGGATCTTGCGCCAAGCATGGACCATCCTGCCCTTCAAGCCTTGGGGATCTTTACCCTCCTGAAAGAACACACCTTCTAACAGAATGTTATTAGGTTTATCCTTTAGGGGGAACCCAAGCTGACGACGTGCCAAAATAGGGTTGTAGTTAATCCCACCACATGTACCAAGAAGAGGTACATTGGAGAATTCACCACAAGAGTCGATAATCTGCACACCATCATACACACGGCTGTACCAAAAGATATCATCATTAGTGAGGGACATAAGTCTCGTGGACCACCGTAGACATCCTTTGTTCTCTTGAAGGCAACTGTCTGTGGAAAGTGAGAAATAAATCACTTGTACAACAGAGGCACACAACACACAATGGTACCACCACCCTTTGCATTCCTCATATGCAAATAAAAGTAAGTGTCACCCAACAGAGTCGGAACGGGATTAAGAGTAGAGAAAATTCTGATAGCGTTCACATCCACAAACTTGTCGATGCTGGGGAATAACACTAGCCCATAGATGAGAAGTACAAATATGGCCTCAAAGGCGTCCTCACTCATGGCCTTCCCATACATAGCAGCTTGAGCAATGAGGAACTCAGAAGGGAGACCTTGAATTCCACCTTTGGTAGTCATATGAGCACCAACCAGAGATTCCTCTATATGCAACATGTCAGCTATCTCTTGAGAAGTAGGAATACTCTCTAAGCCACTGAACGACAACTGGTCTAGAATAGGTATACCCATAAGGTAGGCATACTCCTCAAGCGTGGGCAAAAGCTGAAAATCCGGAAATGTAAAGAAACGGTACAAGGGATCATAAAACTGCACCAATACACTCATCAATCCTTCGTCCACTTGAGTAGTCAGAATAGACAGAAGCTTCCCATAATGAGCCTTGAAACCCAAGGGATATAATACATAGGATGTCAAATTCCTTAGCTCTTTCAAGTCTGGTTGTCTAAAACTGTACTTCTTCGTATTCCTTCTTTGTCTTTCCATGTCTGAAAATTTGCAAATAGACCTCTTAAGTTCCTTGAAAATTTTCTTATTATTGATGGTATGGATGCAAATGGATGGGTGCATGAATGCATGAATGCAACAATCACACTCAAGGATCAAGCAAAGCACACCAAACAAAGGTCATGGGATAGATCATGTCATCCTTAATATCAATCATCAATTTTGGTGGATTATGGTTTACACCTTATCGACACCCAAGTTCCATTGATATTAAGGATACATGAACGGATCAACCATGAATCAAGGGTTTGCTGCAAGTCACGAGCATGGAGTCTCAGTTAAGAACCACCCAAAGGGAGTGTACTAGGGCTTAAACCTTCCAAACATGTTCTACAAGAGGTTCCCATAGTCATCATCCCATCTTTCGGATATTATCGGAGAAACGACTACTCGTATTCCAAAAATATTCTCAAGAGAGACTCTTATGAGTGTAGTATCGCGTAACAATCGTATCAAATCTTACACTTGAACGACTTTCGCACTACATCCTAAGAATACGCCAAGATGGGCTTGGTAAACTAAGGTCCTTGGCTTCTAAGGTCTATATTGGAAAGAGTAATGTCTAACCACAACTACTTGTATGACATTATTGATCCCAACATGACCTCCACCAAGTGAATGGACTTGCAAGCCAACTTGCTAAGGAATAACTCCACACAAGTCAACAAGACTATGCCATTCCCCTATCCTAAGTGCACTCGAGTTCAGGTATAGAACTCATCTCACAAAGATCACTAAGCATACAAGGAATTAATATTCAAGCAATTCAATCATTACATACAATACAGTAATCCCAAATTGCACAAAAATATGTCACAAAACAAAATACAATACAATACAACAAAATATGAAAAGTAGGCAAAACCCACTAGGCAAAATCTCCCCAGCAGAGTCGCCACTTTTCTGTAGCGGGGTATTCGTTACCATTAGAGATATTGACTAAATCTAAGGTAAACCATACAAGTCGAGTTGCCACCGCACTTCTATTTATCCAAAGGAATGGTTAGAAAGCGAACAAAAACCTAAAAGTTTTATCGAATCAAAAACTAGTAAAAATGTCAGAGATCGGGGTAAGGGGGTTGGTTATGCAATGGGAAGGTTTTAAGCACCTAAAACATCCTAGGTACTCCTAGGGAGCCCTTTTCATATTTGTTGTAAGGTTGGTATTTTGTGAAAAAATTTATTTGTGCAAACATGATTGAAGAGATGAGAAGAGAATATACAAGTTATTTACATTTTGGTGTTTGGATGGATAAACCCATTGCCTACGTACCATCTTAAAAAGATTAGGATCAAAACCTCGTAGTTCGGGGTAAAAATCTCAAAAATGAGTTGGTGAAATGATTGGTCCAAAAGCCTTAAGGTCTTTTGTTATCCAAGGGAGAAAACTCAACCCAAAACCACAAATCCACCATGTGAGGATAGCTTCAACATGCTAGTGAGGGGTTAACTCTATAATAAGCATGGAAGACTCATTGTCCATCACTAAGGATATAGGTGAGTATTATATCAAACTCAAGGATAACTCAAACTTAATAGCTAAGGGTTATGAAAAGTTTAATTAAGAACGTGGCCATTGAAACCACAAAAGAAGTATTTGAATGGGTTATATTTACCAATGAAAAGTATTTACAAAATATGGTCAAAGTTGATTTAAAAGTTCAATTAAAAATAAGTGTTATGAAAAGATAGTTTGAAAATCAAAAGCATAAGGCTTAGCTTTCTAATGTTTGAAAAGAAGTGTTAAATGTTTGCCCAAAAGTTTTGGCTTGGGTTAGAGTGGAGGGAAGAAGAAGAAGGGCTAATGGTCCTAATCATACAAGAGATAAGGGATAAGAAACAAGACCACAAATGGAGTTCCTCTCTTGAGATCATATTGATGATCCAAGTAGCTCTCATCCTTTGGAATATGCAAGCAAAATAATAGTAAGCTCAAGCAACAATCAAACAAGCCTCTTAAGAGATCCTCAATGTATCTTGTATCTTTCACTTTGGATGAACATGGCAATGGTTCTTCAATTTGAGCTTCTCATAGGATTCCCTATTAGAAGAGCACACACATCAAAAGTTTTATGAAGCAAATCAAGAATGGACAAGAGTGAATTTATAGGTTTGGTCATTCTAATCCATCTTCACCATTTAAAGTCCTTTTACTCCAATTTGCATAGGGAAAGTCCTAGAAACTAAGTCCATTTGTCTATTTCTTTGCATTTGGTCCACAACAATCAAAACAAAACACAAGCACAATAATATATACACAATTATGTGCTCAAGTGAGCAAAAGGCAAATTGCATTAACATAAACATGTGCTCAAATGCGCAAAGGGGAAAACCAAATGAATAATATGTACAAGTGTAAATTGCATAAATGTAAAGAGCAAAAAGTAAATGTTAATAGTTAATGATTAGTGTTGGTAGTTAGTGTGCCAAAAGGCAAATTTAGTGCTATGTTAAGCAATCATAATTGGACTTATATAGAAGTCACAACTATCTGAGGCCGGTCAATAATAATGTAGGCAACAACACAAGTTAGAGGTCTTGATTAGTGAATCAAACTCCAACAACTTGCCATGCCAAAAAGAAGATGAGAAATGATCTTGTATTGGTTTAAGTCCTTTGCATGATTTAGAAAGCAATTTATCCTTAATGCAAAGCCATTCACTTGATTATTTGATCAAGATGAATTAGATTTGAATCAAGGAAGATTAAACCTACCTAATCAATGCTAACCATCAACATTTAACTCATTGATCAAAAAGAAAAGAAGGTGAAGAAGAAGAATTAGAAATGAAGAATTAAAGTGCATTAAATGAAATGGAATGTACCAATCAACAAATGTTGACCAGAGATATGGAAGATCAAGGTCAAACAATAGAAAACAGAAGCGAGATGAAGATTGGAAGTCAAGAAATAAACAAAATATTTTTGGCATTTTTAATATTTAAAATAAAACTTGAATTAAAATATTAAAGAAAAGTCAAACTTCAAACTCACTTCAAATCAACTTTGAAAAGTCCAAGTGAATTATCCCAAGTTCAACAAGGTCAAACAAAGTTTGACAAAAACTTTCAGCATTTTTAAAAGTTAGAAACTATTTTTAATCAATTAAAAATGAATAAAAGTAACCTAATTGAACTAAAATCTCAAATAAATCTCAAATCAATTAGTAAATTGATGAGAATATTTTTCATAGATCTATCATCATTAAAAGAGGTTGAGAAAATATTTTTGTATTTTTTGAATATCAAAAACTATTTAAAATGAATTAAAAATGACCAAAAAAGAGAAAATTACTAAAAAATAGAAAATGATAAAATAAAAAATATTAAAAATCATTTTTAGAAACTAGAAATTAAAAGAAAAATAATGCAATTGGTCCCATAATTTTTGGACCAATAATAAAAGAAATATGAATTTTAGAAAATGAAATGGAATTAAAAAATGAAATAGAAATTAAAATCAGAATTAAAATAAGTGGAAAATAGAGAGCCCTTGGATCTGAGCTCATTAATTGAGCTGACAGATCCAAGCATCCATAGGCGCGCGTCCAATGTGTTACCAAGTCAATGCAACCACACGCGGTACATAAAAAAGTCATAAGGTTGGACTGCTGAGATTAGATCTGGAAATGGAAAGGGAAGGTCCAGATCTGATCTGGAGACCAGACGGTGGCCAGCTGTAAGACCCCAATTTTGGTCCTAAGATCCCTCATGGCATCATAACATTGCATTTGCAAAGCCTCAAGGATCATGAGCATCTTGGCTCCTTCCCTTTGGGTGGGACCTCTTGTGAGTGGTTTGAGATCACCAAGCATGCTTGAATTGTATATTATTTATTTTCTCATTATTATTCACTAACCAAAAGCACAAAAATATGTCACTAACATCTTTTGTTTGTAGCTTGAGCAACCACAAGGTCCAAAGCTTCTAGGAGATCCTATGTGCATTGATATGGTCAAGGGAAGATGAAAGCAAGCATGGCAATGGTTTCCAAAGCTCTCATCCATCAAATATGCCTCCCAAGTGTCTCAATTCACCATTTCGATCAAATCAAATCAAAGGGTTTAAGGCTTGTTTCCCAAGGAAACCCTATTTCATCTGATCACTAATTGTGCCTTGTTCATGAAGCAACCTCAACCCATGGTCAAATAAAATCAAAGGAAGTTCTTTAGTTCATCACTTCATGCATATTTGAACTTATTTGAGTGCCCTAAATCATCAATTCATCAAGGTATGAGTTGTGGACTTGAGAAGTTGATCAGTCAATTCATCTGACTATCTTGAAATGCACTGAGACCTAACTTTTTATGTGTTGGTCAAATGGAGATGATCCTAAGAGAAAAAATGTTCTTAAGGACAATATGAAAAACTTTCATGTTAATAATATTTTGATTTGAATCTTGTAAGGTCATCTTCCATTCCAAAACACTATAGGTCATTTTGACTGAAACCCTAATTTTGGGTCAACTTCCCAAGAACATAACTCATTAATTTTTCCTGATTTTGGGATGAGACTTAATGCATTGGAAATCTTATTGCGTCTACTTCAAATGTTATCTTGAGCAAAATTGCAAAATATCAAAAGAAATACATGTGATAATGCAAAACATTATAGGTCACTTTGGGTCAAATGCATTGAAATGTGAAAAAGTCCAACTTCAAGTGCCCATAACTTCTTCATTAAAAATCCAAATAATTCAAAATTTAAGTCCAAATTGATTTTCTTGAAAATATATACAACTTTCTTGTTGAAGATTTTATCATTTGGAGCTTGCATCATTGAGACAGAAGGGCTTGAACATTGGCCAAATTTGGAAACTTCACATATGCATGTTTTGCACCCTACACTTCAAGCTCAAATTTCACTAATTTCTAAGGCCCAATTGGAATTTTGATCAACATAGCATTTGTTCCTTATGTAATAAGCTTTCTAGCCATTACTCATAAGGTAGCATTTGGAGTTTGGAAGCACCATTTTCGAAGACATGAAGAGTTAAGTGCATTTTGTGAAATTCAATTCAATTGCCATGCATGAGCTGATTACACTTAATGTACACGTCCATTTGCCTTTCACATGAACTCAGCAGGTTGTTTCAGCCTTCATTGGGCCTTCCACATGATCACACAAGCCCATGCAATGCAAAATCCATTTGCCATGCACACGAGTTAGCTCATGCATTCAGCTCTCTCCATCTATAAATACCTTGCCATAGCTCTTCAATTCTCCAACCTGAAGGCGCCTGAAATGCTGCAAGATTGAATCCCTAGCCATACCTAAAGGAACAAAGTTCATTTTCTCCAAAAATTCAGATTTGAAATTCAATTGCATTTGGTTGGATTTTCAGATCAAAAGTTCCTAGAACTTCATCATTTGATCTATTGAAGTTTTTGTTTGCAAAAGGAACCAAAGAGAGTGACTCAATTCTTCACAATCCAAAGGTTTTGCTCCACTGAATTTTGCTTCGGATCTCATCATACTTTGCTCCATTTTCCTTGATATTGTGTTGTCTGAAGTCCTCTCTATAAAGGCATCATTATTGTGTGTTTAATTGTTGGAATCGAGCAAGTTCAGTTGAACACCACCAAACTTCTATCTCTGATTTCTCTCTTAATAGGAATCTAGAGTGGAAGTGAGTGGCATAGGAGTGATGTACATCACTTCACCTTTCGAATGGTGCCTGGATTGTTCATTTTAGTTAGCATTTGAAACTCTGTGTTTTTTGATCTTCACCGAAGCTCACCGGAGAAGACGGTGGCGCTGGCCACCGTCTCATTGCCAGATCAATTGTGAGCCCTTGGATCTGATCTCCAGTTTATATCATAGCCATCAGATCTTATGACTTTATTTAATTCATTATGTTTCTCATTAACCTTGGACTATGGTGCGCGCGCAGCTCATTGCCATTAGATCCTCCACGTCAATTAATGAGGATCCATCCAACGCACGTGGTTTTTTTTCTAATTTCTGAATTTTCCATTTTATTTTTCAATTCCATCTCATTTTTAAAAATTCATATCTCTTTTATTATTGGTCCAAAAAATATGGGACCAATTGCATTATTTCCCTTTTAATTTCTAGTTTCTAAAAATGATTTTTAATATTTTTTATTTTATCATTTGCTCTTTTTTTATAATTTTCTCTTTTCTGGTTATTTTTAATTCATTTTAAATAGTTTTTGATATTCAAAAAATACAAAAATATTTTCTCAACCTCTTTGAACGATGATGGATCTATGAAAAATATTCTCATCAATTTATTAATTGATTTGAGATTTATTTGAGATTTTAGTTCAATTAGGTTATTTTTCTTCATTTTTAATGGATAAAAAGTAGTTTCTGACTTTTAAAAATGCTGAAATTTTTTGTCAAACTTTGTTTGGCCTTGTTAAACTTGGGATAATTCACTTGGACTTTTTAAAGTTGATTTGAAGTGATTTTGAAGTTTGACCTTTCTTTAATATTTTAATTCAAGTTTATTTTCAAATATTAAAAATGCCAAAAATATTTTGTTTATTTCTTGACTTCCAATCCTCATCCCACATCTGTTTTTTATGGTTTGACCTTGATCTTCCCTATCTTTGGTCAACATTGATAGACTAGTACATCCCATTTCATCTAATGCACTTTATTTTCTTCATTTCCATTATCTTCTTCTTCTTCTTCTTCTTCTTCTTCTTCTTCTTTTTGATCAATGAGTTAAAGGTTGATAAGTTAGCATTGATTAGGGAGGTTTAACCTTCCTTGATTCAAATCTAATTCATCTTGATCAAATGATCAAGTGAATGGCTTTGCATTAAGGATAGATTGCTTCTTAAATCATGCAATGGACTTAAACCAATACAAGATCATTTCTCCTCTTCTTTTGGCATGGCAAGTTATTGGAACTTAGTTCACTAATCAATACTTCGAACTTGTGTTGTTGCCTACATTATTATTGACCGGCCTCAGATAGTTGTGACTTCTACATAAGTCCAATTACGATTGCTTAACATAGCGCTAAATTTTCCTTTTGGCACACTAACTACTAATACTAATCATTAACTATTAACATTTACTTTTTGCTCTTTGTAAGACCCCAATTTTGTCCCTAAGATCCCTCATGGCATCATAACATTGCATTTGCATTGCCTCAAGGATCATTAGCATCTTGGTGCCCCTTGTCCTTGGGTGGATCTTTTGTGAGTGGTTTGAGATCACCAAGCATACTTGAATTGTATATCATTGCTTTTATTATTTTGTTTACTAACCAAAAGCACAAAAAATATGTCACTAACATCTTTTGTTTGTAGCTTAAGCAATCACAAGGTCAAAGCTTCTAGGAGATCATCTGTGCAATGATAAGGCCAAAAGGAAATGATAGCAAGCATGGCAATGGTTCCCAAAGCTCTCATCCATCAAATATGCCTTCCTAGCATCTCAATTTATCATTTTGATCAAAGCAAGTCAAAGGGTTTGAGGTTTGTGTCCCCAAGGAAACCCCAATTCATCTGTGCACCACAATGCCTTGTTCTTGAAGCAACCTCAGCCCATGGTCAAATGCAATCAAGGGAAGTTCTTTAATTCATCATTTAATGCATATTTGAACTTATTTGAGTGTCCTCAATCATCAATTCATCAAGATATGAGTCATGGCCTTGAGAAGTTGATCAGTCAATTCATCTGACTATTTTGAAATGCACTGAGACTTAACTTTTTATGTGTTGGTCAAATGGAGATGATTCCAAAAGAAAAAAATGTTCTTAAGGACAATATGAACAACTTTCATGTTCATCAAATTTTGATTTGAAGCTTGGAAGGTCACCATCCATTCTAAGACATTATAGGTCATTTTGACTGAAACCCTAATTTTGGGTCAACTTCCCAAGGACACAACTCATTCATTTTTTGATGATTTTTAGGTGGGATCAAATGAATTGGAAAGCTTAAGATGTCTACTTAAAATTTTATGTTGAACAAAATTTCAAAATCTCAAAGGAAATACATGTGATAATGCAAGACATTATAGGTCCTTTTGGACCAAATGCATTGAAAGGCAAAAAAGTCCAACTTCAAGTGCCCATAACTCTTTCATCAAAAATCTAAATTATGCAAAATTTAAGTCCATTTTGATTGTCTTGAGAAGATCTGCAACTTTGGTGTTGGAGGTTCTTCCATTTGAGGCTTGCATCATCTAAACAGAGGGGCTTGAACATTGGCCAAATTTGGAAACCTTGCCTTGACATGTTTTGCACATTACACTTTAAACTCCAATTTCACCAATTTCCACACCTCAAATGGATTTTTGCCCAACATAACAATTGTTCCTTACATCAAGATCTTTCCAACCATTACCCACATGCTTATGTTTGGATTTTCCAAATGGGACTTTTGAAGAGGTGAATGTTTAGGTCAAAATATGGAATTCACATGAAATCTTGATACACAAGCAAATGCCATACAAATTACACGTCCAATTCAACTTGGTTTGTGTTCAGCATTCATTTGCATCAGCTTTTGGGCTTTGCACGCGCCTGTACAGGCCCATGCATGAAGGGTCCAAGTTCCATGCACACGAGAATTCACCTTGCTTGCAGCTTGTTTTGCTATAAATGGAAGTGTTCAGCTTCATTCAAACTCAACCTAATGGCGCCTAAGATGCTGCACAATTGAATCCATAACCATTACCAAAGAAGCTAGTTCATTTTTCTCCAAATTTTTCAGATCCAAAATTCAACTACATCTGGTTGAATCCTTGGATCTAAAGCTTCTAAACCTTCATCCTGCATCTCATTGATCTTCTGTTTTGGCAAAGAAAGCAAGGAATCGAGCTCAAGTTTCCAGAAATCAAGTTTGTTCTTCAACTGGTATTTTCTTCGAAACTCATCATATATTGACCTATTTGCTTGGATCTTGTGTTGGCTGAAGTCCTCTCAATAGAGGCATCTTGATCCAACGCCTCACACTTTTTCTCATTTTTAATTTCTGATTTTTATTTCCATTTAATTTCTTTTATTCCATTGTTTTCAAAAATTCATATCTTCTTCATTTTAAGTCCAAAAATTCATATCAATTCACCAATTGCATTAGTCTCCAAATAAATTCTTGTTCCTATTTCTGATTTTTAATATTTTTTATTTTATCATTTGATATTTTTTATGATTTTTCTCTTTTCTGATTGTTTTTAATTCATTTTAAATAATTTTTGATATTCAAAAAATACAAAAATATTTTCCTAACCTATTTGATTGATGATGGATCTATGAAAAATATTCTCATCGATTTTTCAATTGATTTGAGATTTATTTGAGATTTTAGTTCAATTAGGTTATTTTTATTCATTTTTAATTGATTAAAAATAGTTTCTGACTTTTAAAAATTCTGAATTTTTTTGTCAAACTTGGTTTTGACCTTGTTGAACTTGGGATAAATTACTTGGACCTTTCAAGGTTAATTTGAAGTTATTTTGAAGTTTGACGTTTCTTTTATTTTTAATTCAAGTTTATTTTTAATATTAAAAATGCCAAAAATATTTTATTCATTTCTTGACTTCCAATCTTCATCTCACTTCTGTTTTTGATTGTTTGACTTTGACTTTCAATGTTATTGGTCAACATATGATAATTGGTACATTTTATTTCATTTAATGCATTTGTACTTTTGCCATTTTATTTCCATCATCCATCTCCTTCTTCTTCCTCTTCTTATTTTCTTTTTGATCAATGAGTTGAAGGTTGATAAGTTAGCATTGATTAGGGAGACTTAATCTTCCTTGATTCAAATCTAATTCATCTTGATCAATTGATCAAGTGAATGGCTTTGCATTAAGGATAGGTTGTTTTCTAAATCATGCAAAAGGCTTAAACCAGTACAAGATCAATCCTCTTTTTTTTTTCTTTTTGGCATGGCAAGTTGTTGGAACTTGGTTCACTAATCAAGACTTCTAACTTGTGTTGTTGCCTACATTATTATTGACCGGCCTCAGATAGTTGTGACTTCTACATAAGTCCAATTACGATTGCTTAACATAGCGCTAAATTCGCCTTATGGCACACTAACTACTAACATTAATTGCTAACAACTAACATTTACTTTTTGCTTTTTATTTTAATGTAATTTACTATTCTTGCACATATTATCCATTTGCTTTTCCCTTTGCGCACTTGAGCACATGTTTATGTTAATGCCATTTGCCTTTTGCTCACTTGAGCATATAATTGTGTATATACTATTGTGCTTGTGTTTTTGTTTTGATTGTTATGGACCAAATGCAAAGAAGTGGACTTAGATCTTAGGACTTTCCCTATGCAAAATGGACAAATGGACTTAGTTTCTAGGATATTCCCTATGCAAAATTGGAGTAAAAGGACCTTAATGATGAAGATGGATTAGAAGGACCAAATCTCTAAACTCACTCTTGTCCATTCTTGGTTTACTTCATGAAACTTTTGATGTGTGTGCTTTTGTGCTAGGGGATTCTATGAGCTCAAATTGAAGGACCATTGCCATGTTCATTCAAAGTGAAAGACAAGATACATTGGGGATCTCCTAAGAGACTTGTTTGATTGCTTGAGCTTACTATTATTGTGATTGCTTATTCCAAAGGATGGGAGCTACTTGGATCATCAATATGATCTCAAGAGAGGAACTCCATTGTGGTTTTATTTCTTTATCCCTCACCTTTTTGCTTTACTTAGGACCTAGCCTTTCTTCTTCTTCCCTCCACTCTAACCCAAGCCAAATTTTTTGTGCAAAACATTTAACATTTCTTTCCAAACATTAGAAACCTAAGCCTTATGCTTTTGATTTTCAAACTCTTTTTTCATAATACTTATTTTGAATTGAACCTTTAAATCAACTTTGACCATTTTTGTATATACTTCTAATTGGTAAATATAACCCATTCAAATGTTTTTTTTGTGGTTCCAATGGCCACTTCTTTAATCAATTTTTTTTACAACCTTTAGTTATTAGGTTTGAGTTATCTTTGTGGTAGATGTAATACTCACCTATATCCTTAGTGATGGACAATGAGTCTTCCATGCTTATTATAGGGTTAACCCCTCACTAGCATGTTGAAGTTATCCTCACATGGTGGATTTGTGGTTTGGTTGAGTTTTCTCCCTTTGATAACAAAAGACCTTAAGGCTTTTGGACCAATCAATTCACCAACTCTTTTGAGATATTTACCCCGAACTACGAGGTTTTGATCCTAATCTTTTTATAAGAGGGTACGTAGGCAATGGGTTTATCCATCCAAACACAAAATGTAAATAACTTGTATATTCTCTTCTCATCTCTTCAATCATGTTTGCACAAACAAAATTTTCACAAAACAACAACCTTGCAACAAGAATGAAAAGGGCTCCCTAGGAGTACCTAGGATGTTTTGGGTGCCTAACACCTTTCCATTACATAACCAACCCCCTTACCCAGATCTCTGTTTCTTTTTTACTAGTTTTTGTTAAAACTTTTAGGTTTTTGTTCGCTTTCTAACCATTCCTTTGGATAAATAGAAGTGCGGTAGCAACTCGACTTGTATGATTTACCTTGGATTTAGTCAATATCTCTAATGGTAACGAATACCCCGCTACAGAAAAGTGGTGACTCTGCTGGGGATCAACCACCAGTGGGTTTTGCCTACTTTTCATAGTTGTTGTATTGTATTGTTTTGTGACATATTTTTGTGCAATTTGGGATTACTGTATTGTATGTAATGATTGATTTGCTTGATATTAAATTCCTTGTGTGCTTGGTGATCTTTGTGAGATGAGTTCTATACCCGGACTCGAGTGCACTTAGGATAGGAGGATGGCGTAGTCTTGTTGACTTGGGTGGAGTTATTCCTTAGCAAGTTGACTTGCAAGTCCATTCACTTGGTGGAGGTCATGTTGGGATCAATAATGTCACACAAGTAAGTTGTGGTTAGACATTACTCTTTCCAATATAGACCTTAGAAGCCAAGGACCTTAGTTTACCAAGCCCATCTTGGCCTATTTTTAGGATGTAGTGCGAAAGTCGTTCAAATGTAAGATTTGATACGATTGTTACGCGATACTACACTCATAAGAGTCTCTCTTAAGAATATTTTTGGAATACGAGTAGTCGTTTATCCGACAATATCCGAAAGATGGGATGATGACTGTGGGAACCACTTGTAGAACATGTTTGGCAGGTTTAAACCCTAGTACATTCCCTTTGGGTGGTTCTTAACCAAGACCCCATGCTCGTGACTCGCAACAAACCCTTAATTCGTGGTTGATCTGTTCATGTATCCTTAATATCAATGGAACTTAGGTGTTGATAAGGTGTAAACCATAATCCACCAAAATGGATGATTGATATTAAGGATGATATGATCCATCCCATGACCTTTGTTTGGTGTGCTTTGCTTGATTCTTGAGTGTGATTGTTGCATTCATGCATTCATGCACCCATTTGCATCCATATCATCAATAATAAAGAAATCTTTCAAGGAACTTAAGGGGTTTATTTGCAAAATTTTCAGACATGGAAAGACAAAGAAGGAATACCAAGAAGTACAGTTTCAGACAACCAGATTTGAAAGAGTTAAGGAATCTGACATCCTATGTATTAGATCCCTTGGGTTTCAAGGCTCGTTTTGGGAAGCTTCTTCCTCTTCTGACTACTCAGGTGGACGAAGGATTGATGAGTGTATTGGTGCAATTTTATGACCCTCTGTACCGTTGTTTCACGTTTCCGGATTTCCAGCTTTCGCCTACCCTTGAGGAGTATGCCTACCTTGTGGGTATACCTATCCTAGACCAGTTGCCGTTCAGTGGCTTGGAGAGTATTCCTACTTCTCAAGAGATAGCAGACATGTTGCACATAGGTGAATCTCTGGTTGGTGCTCATATGACTACCAAAGGTGGAATTTAAGGTCTCCCTTCCGAGTTCCTCATCGCTCAAGCTACCGTATATGGGAAGGCCATGAGTGAGGATACCTTTGAAGCCATATTTGTACTTCTCATCTATGGGTTGGTGTTGTTCCCCAACATCGACAAGTTTGTGGATGTGAACGCTATTAGGATTTTCTCTATTCTTAATCCCGTTCCGACTTTATTGGGTGATACCTATTTCTCTTTGCATATGAGGAATACAAAGGGTGGTGGTGCCATTGTGTGCTGTTTGCCTCTGCTGTATAAGTGGTTTATTTCTCACTTACCGCAAACGGTCGCCTTCAAGGAGAACAAAGGATGTCTACGGTGGTCCACGAGACTTATGTCTCTCACTAATGATGATATCTCTTGGTTTAACCGTGTGTATGATGGTGTGCAGATCATCGACTCTTGTGGTGAATTCTCCAATGTACCTCTTCTTGGTACATGTGGTGGGATTAACTACAACCCTATTTTGGCACGTCGTCAGCTTGGGTTCCCCCTAAAGGATAAACCCAATAACATTCTGTTAGAGGGTGTGTTCTTTTAGGAGGGTAAAGATCCCAAGGCTTGAAGGGCAGAATGGTCCGCGCTTGGCGCAAGATTCATAGGAAAGGAAGGAAGGAGTTGGGTCCTAAGAATTGTGTTGCTATGGAGCCGTACACTGCTTGGGTTAGAAAAAGAGCGTCTGAGTATCTCATGCCTTATGAGTATCCAAGACCTACACCCTTGGTTATGGCTGGGCCTTCAACCCTCCCTGACCAAGGAGTAGAGGAGTTGAGAGACGAAGACCGATCACGTGCTTGGATCCGTGAACGAGAGGAGTTGCTTCAGCAGATTAAGGAGAAGGATGCTTTGATAGAGTTCCTCGAACATCAGGTTATCGATGATCCTAATGATGCATGGACTTCTCTACTTCCTCAGTCTTCCAGGTTTTGGAAGAGGAAGTACGACCGACTCGCCAAGGAGAAAGCAGATATAGAGGCAGCCTACAAGAGGGAGGTGAAGAGACTTCGTGCATCCTATCTTCCTGTGTCCCGAGCTTTGGATGATTATTTCTAGGGATCCATAGGATGATTATTTTCCTTTTCTCTTGTATATGATTGACAATGATGTACTTCTTTTCCCCGATATTATTTGATGAGATATTTCCATATGTGATAAATGTTTAATATTTCCAAAAAATTTCAAATAGAACCCTAAAGTTCCTTTCAAAATAAAAGAAAAAATCATATGCACGAGCATTGCATGCATCATGTGCATAAGCAGGTTTTACTCACGGCTTCTTGTCCTGTGGTCTAACTCTGTGTTCTTCATTTATTTTGAAGACAAGCTGACTCACCGGTACTACACCATAGCCAAATTTTCAAGACTGATGGATCATTTGGAACAAGAGAACCGCGAGCTGAAAGAGGAAGTGGCCAGATTAAGTGCCTTGATGGAGTCATTCTTGGCTGCCCAGAGCCAGTCTTCTCCGACACCTTCAATTCCTCCCCAGAGGACAGTCATCTCTGAGATTGTCTCCTCGACTGTGCCTGTAGCCAGTGCACATTTTGCTCCAACATCCATGCCAACCGGATTCCTGTGGGGGATGCCTCCCAATTTCATGCCCGAGGGTCCTTCTCCTACCTTTGCTTCTATGCCGGCATCTAGCCCGGTCCTTACTGTTCCTCCCCCCGTCGTGCATACTATGCCAAGGGTAGACGACACCATCTATCATTCTGAGTCATTTGAGGGCCCAGATGTCTATGAGAAGATGGACGCTATGAATGATCAATTTCTTGAGCTTCGCAAGGAATTGAAAACTCTCAGAGGAAAAGATCTTTTCGGCAAGTCTGCTGCCGAACTCGTCTTGGTTCCTAATGTAAAGATCCTTGTGAAATTCAAGGTCCCTGACTTTGAAAAATACAAGGGAAATACCTGCCCTCTCAGCCACCTGGTCATGTACGCCAGGAAGATGTCGACTCAGACCGACAATGACCAATTGCTCATCCACTACTTTCAAGACAGTCTGTCTGGTGCCGCTCTGCGTTGGTACATGGGTTTAGACAGCGCGAATATCCGATCCTTCAACGATCTTGGCGAGGCCTTCGTCAAGCAGTACAAGTACAATGTGGATATGGCTCCCGTTATGGATCAATTAAGAGCCATGTCCCAGAAGGACAAGGAAACATTCAAAGAATACGCCCAGAGGTGGCGAGAGTTAGCAGCACAGATCGTACCTCCGCTAGAAGAGAAATAAATGACTAAGATCTTTTTGAAGACCTTAAGTTCTTTTTATTATGAGCGATGATTGCTAGTGCTCCTTCTGACTTCACCGAAATGGTGAATATGGGGATGCGTCTAGAAGAAGGGGTTAGAGAAGGACGTCTGACCAGAGAAGAAGGCTCTTCTGCCAATCGTTATGGGGCGTTTGCGAATAAGAAAGATGGAGAGGCACATGTTGTGACCTCCCATGTGAAACTAAGAAGACCCTCCGTGAGGAGGAAGACCGTGTGTCCCGCCGGTAACCAGCACCAGGTGGCTCATATAGCACTTGTCTTCAGAGATAATCAGCAATATCAGCAACACAACAACAATCAGCAACCACAACTATAATATCAACAACAACAGCACCGACCGCAACAGCAGGCCTACCAGCCTCGAAACAGTAATCAAACCAGCACAAGTTATGAGAGGAAAAGGGTCACCTTCGATCCCATTCCGATGACGTATGCAGAGTTATATCCCTCTTTGATAGAGAGGAAGTTGATTACTCGGCGAGACCCACCGGCTATACCTGCTAACCCCCAGTGGTGGTATAAGCCTGAATTACACTGTGTTTATCATTCTGGTGCTCCCGGCCACGACGTGGAGAATTGTTACCCTTTGAAGACCAAGGTTCAAGACCTTGTAAGGTGTGGCATTCTGTGTTTTGAGGACGTAGGTCCTAACGTGAAAAAGAACCCATTGCCCGAGCATGGGAAATCTGTCAACATGGTCCAGGGCTGCCCTGGCAAATACAAAGTCAAATACGTCAGTCATATTCGACAATCTCTGGTCGAGATGCATCGTTTGCTATGTGATTATAGTCATTATGAACACGACCACGACAGATGTCGAGTCTGTTCTGTCAACCAGAGAGGTTGTCGCCAGGTGCGTAAGGATGTTCAGGAAATGCTGGATGAAGGAGTCATTGAGATCCTTCAGAACAAAAATGTTGATGAAGATGAGCCTGAGGTCAACATAATTTCTCCAGTATTCCGAATCCCCGAACCTATTATCATCAAGTATGATGGTAGCAAGCAGAATGTTTCTCCTACATTAACCATCAAGCCAGTCAGACCGGTACCATACTCTTCTGAAAAAGCAGTTCCCTATCGCTACAATGTTGGTGCGGTAGAAAATGGGAAAGAGGTGTCCTTGCCATCTTCCTCTGTTGTTAACATTGCGGATGTTAGTGGTTTGACCCGCAGTGGTCGTGTATTTTCAGCACCCTCGAAGCCCCAAGCTAATGCTGATTCTGTTGAACGCCCGATTGGGAGTGCGGTGAGCACCCCGAATCCGGCACTTGTTGTTAAGCCCTCCTCTACACTGAAAACTCCTACTTCTGTTGGTCCAAGTGGAAATGTGAAAGAAGACTGTGATGAGATGCTGAAGCTCATCAAGAGAAGCGAGTACAATGTTGTAGACCAGCTTCTACAAACACCATCCAAAATATTAGTGTTATCAGTGCTTTTGAATTCAGAACCACACCGAGAGGCTCTGCAGAAGGTTTTGGATGTGGCATATGTGGATCACGATGTCACGATAGAACAATTCGATAGCATCGTTGCAAACATTACTGCTTGTAACAACTTGAGTTTTTGTGATTCTGATCTCCCCGAGGAGGGAAGAGACCACAACTTGGCATTGCATATATCTATGGGTTGCAAAGACGACGCCATGTTGTAGCACCTCAAATTTGCACCCCCCCATTTGTACATTCATTTCATTTTTTAGGTCATTTGACATCACATTAACATTGCATTAACATTGCATAGTACCTTGCATCTTATCAGTCAAGACTGGTATCAAGAGAATTCATCTGTGTAAGAGACCAGGCATTTCCATAAGATAAAGACCCTATGGTTGTTCTAGAGAGCTTACATGAATCAAGGTTCATTTTGAAGCCATTGTACCAAGTGCTAGAGGCTCAAAGTCCACAGTGCAGTTTCAGGTCATCTGGGGCCCGTGAAAGTCAACTGCAAGTCAAATGAGGGCTAGGAGGTGGAGAAATGGTTTGAGACACCTCATTCATGTCCCAAAGAGGTCTATTCATCATGTCAAACTCATACCTTGAAGATTTTGAAGCCAGATCAAAAGTTTCCAAAAATGGAAAGTGACCTGTAATTTCAAGTTTCCAAAAATGGCAAGTTTTTGGACCACTTTCAACTTGACTTTCCAACATCAAAGAAGCTTCAAATGAAATTTTGTCTAACATGAAAGTTTAAGATCTTTCTCTCCCATTTCCAAAAAGTCCAAGATCATGAGCATCTGATGAATGGTTGAGAAGATATGATCAAATCATTGCCAAGTGTGCATGGAACTTCAAAAGGACATAACTTTTGACTCATAACTCCAAATGGAGTGCTCCTTTTTGCATATTTCTCCTCATGACATGAATTTTCCAAATCATTCATCATATTGAATGAAATTTAATCATATGACCATTTGCATATTCATGCTTATTTTGGAGGGAAAATGGCAAATTTGAAATTGGTGCATCACATGAGCCTTTTAACCATTCCAACATGTTCATAATATGGTTTTAAGTGGAAATGCATGGCCATTTGCTACTGTTCACGTGGGATTGCATGCATGGGGTGAAAAAACCAATTTTTGCATAACACCTCTTTTCTTCCTAAAATCTCATTAACCATGCTTAATTGTAATTAGCAAATGGATTAACATATCATATAAATAGTAAATCCTAACAGAATTCTCAGGATTCACAATTCTAGATCTAGATTGAAAATTTCCCTCCAAAATTTCTCTTCTTCGAAATTCAAATTTCTTTCACATAAGCCTTTGATTTTCTTCCATATTCTTGTTCTGTGATATTGATTTGGTGTAGATCAAGCCTTGGATCAGTGAATTCGACCAGAAATCAAGCATACTAAGCTCAAGAACATAGCAATGGCAATTGATATTTGAGAAAGATCTAGACCTCTCCAAGCTCCAATTTCTTCACAAAGCTTCATAACAGTGATAGAGGAGTGGATTTGAATCGTGCCAGGCCTTGAAACTGCTGATTCCAGAAATTGATCTTCAAGAGGTCAGATTTTCGTGTAGGATAATTCTTCTTTTTAAGTGCATAGTCTTGTAGATCCTTGCTTGCTGATCAATCTGATGAAAATTTCGTGTGGAATGGTTGAGTATCGCATGAGTTATGCTTGATTAAAGTTTTGAATCCAATATTGTTTTTGCTCGATCTAAATTTGTTGTGATGAATTAACATGAATTGATGCTGGATTCTTGTTGTACATGTCTTGAGCTTTTGATTGATATGATTTTTGGCCGTTTCTGGAAAAATTTTGGTGTGATGATATTGTTCATCCACCGTCTTCATGAGGAAGACGGTGGTTTCCACCGTGCACGGCTAGGTTAGGGTTTGGCTCTGGTTCAGTCATTCATGTACACTGTAGAAGCGCATTTCAAGTGTAGAGCGCGCGTTCGATTCCTCATTGTGGCAATTGTTTTGTTTAATTCATTGCTGACTGGTGCTTGCGTGGCGTCCTAGTGTCACAATCATTGGCCTGTACTCGTTGACTGCTTCCACGCAAGCTTGGACCAATGATGTGGATTGCCACGGTTCGAATCCGGCTGAAGCAATTGCCATTTTATTCAATTCTTTTTATTATTTTCATGATATTTCAATTTTTATTTCATTTTTTCCATGATTTTCAAAAAATCACCAAAAATAGTATAATAGTCCAATTAATTCCCAACTTTTTTCTACTTGTTCATGTGGATGTCTAGAATTTTATGGTGTTGATTTTAGGATTTTATCATTTCTGGAAATTAAATTGTGTTGAATTGTTTGAACATGTATACAAATGGACCATGCCTTATTCAAATTGATGTGAAATGCTCAATACTTATCCAATTGACATGAAATTTTGTGTGCTGATTCTCAACATGTTGTGTGATTTTTGAGGCTTGATTGTGCATTTTTCTCATTTTCCTTTTCTGTTTTATACACATGCTAATATGGTGTGACAATGTGTGTCACACAATTTGATGTTGATCTTCTCCATTTTCATTGCCTTTCCAATTGAGCTCCTCTGTTTACAATTTTTGGCATGATGATCATGTTTGACATGTTGATTGCTCATAAAAATTTCCAGAATTGTTTGAGTCATTTCTGTTTTAATATGGAATTTTTATTCTTGATGACCAATTGTATGCACCTTTTGATTGCCTTTGCCTTCTCATGCTCATGAAATGACTTTGCTTAATGATTTTGATTTGGTCCTTTTTAGGACATGTTCATGATTGTTTAAATGAGCTTTATGTTGAGTTTTAGTTGCTGCTTTGACTTTTTTCTCCATCTTTGACCCTAGGCTTTGCCCTAGGGGTTTGAACTCACATTTGAGCTGTGTATTTCAGGATCAAGCATCCAATCTCCATGGTTGATGTTGCCTCATCACTTGAGCTTTGATATTTGCTTTGCTTGCTAACATTTGATTGTGTTGTAGGTCCTTGGGCGGACTCACTTGAGTTGCATTTGACTTGTTTGTTGTGTATATTGGAAATCACTATTGTTTGTCTGCTGACTGTTTGTCTGAATACTATACTGATTGTTTGGTTGTTTACACAGGTACTTTAGCCGCTTTAACTCATTGTTTGAGTTGCTTTGCTTTGCTTGTGGTTGGCGTACCACCTAGGTAACTTCCTATTCTCCATGTAGTCTGGAAGACCTGTCATGTTATTTTGGCAGGCACCTGTCTGAAGCCCTCCTTAAGAGGCAATGTTTGTGCTTGTTTATCTTTGTGCCTTGTACATGTACAGACCTCCTAAGTGAAGAGGCATTGGCAGATAGAAGGGATGTGCAATCCATCCCCTGCTATTCAGTTGAGTCTTTCATATTGCTCGCACTACGTGCTGATGCATTTGAATAAACACCCAAGATCATTGTCTATCGAGTCAGTCATGTGGAGAAGAGTTCCTCATTCTGGACTCCCACACTTTCATTGATTGAAGCTCACCCAGGCCCGGGTTAAGAGCTATGAGGTCTTACCCTCATTACCTTTTCATCTGCTTCACCCTAACTCTCAATGTTAGGGTTAAGAGCTCAAAACACCCCTTCCAGTTGGCTTGTTTGTCGAGGTTGATTTGACCCCTTGACTAAAGCCCACCCTTGAATGAGCCACTTGTTTGCATATAGTGTGTGTGCTTGCTCTCCTGCGCTTATATGAATGCTTATTTGCTATTTAGGCTAGCTTGATCCCTGTGCAAGTTAGGTGCTGATTAGAGACCTCAACATAGGGATCGTATGCATTACAACTTCTAGGCTCGAGTCGTAGTCTCCCTAGTAGCTTGTTATCTCCCTAGTCTCTGGTTAGGATAGAAGTTTCTTCCCTGTTAAGGGGAACTACGTCGCCCTGATCCTCATACCAGATGAGGTACGTAGGCAGGAGATGAGCTGATCTCTCCGGGCGCCCTTTTTCTTTTTCAACCCCTTGTGTGTGTGCGGAGTCTAACGTAAGTCCAGCGATTGGCAGTCGGTTTCCCGTGTTGTGTGTGTGCTTGGAGTTTGATGTAAGTCCAGCGATTGGCTTTCGGTTTCCCGTTTGTTTGTTTTGTGTGGAGTTGGATGTAAGACCAGCGATTGGCATTCCATTTCCAGTTTGCTTTGACGTCTCAGCGTCTCTGTTTAGCATTTTATTTGGCGTGCGTTAGCCGAGCTACGAGTGCTCTGATTCTTTCTCTGGTCAGAGAAGATACGTATGCATAGGATGCGACATCCTAGCGAGCACGTTTCCCCTATCCCCGAACTACGTCGACTCTGATGTTTGTGTCTAATAAACTACGTAGGCCCAGGATGCGATATCCTGCTGAGTCCTGTTTCCTCCGTCTTTCATCTATGTTTCACTCCAGTTGTGTGCAGTTTTGAGCAGTCTTTTAGCAACCTTTCTTCTATCCTCTCTGAGCGTGGATCCCGTCGAGTACGACGGATGCGTAGGGGTGCTAATACCTTCCCTTCGCATAACCGACTCCCGATCCCATCAATCTCTGGTCGTGAGACCATTTCCTTTCCAGGTTTACTTCGAGCGTTTCCTTTCCCTCCTTTGGGATAAATAACGCACGGTGGCGGCTCTGTGTCTTTTTCCCGCCGGTTTTTTCGCGTAATGCGACAGCTGGCGACTCTGCTGGGGATAATCAGAAGTTGACCTCTTGCTGGTCCATCTTCCCTAAGTGAGTCAATCCTAGCGCTCTTTAGATTAGTTTTGGTTGCTTACTGCTTATTTATTGCATTCATTATTATGTTGTGATTGTATATGTGCATATGTGTTTGCATGCATCATATTATCATTGTGCTGGATTCTGTATAGGTTGGTTCCCTTGATTTTGGGGTGGGTGTTCTGAGTGGGGATAAAACCCAAGCCCGAGTATACATCTAGGATTTGCGTGGTCTCACGTCTCCTCACTTGTTGTATCAGCATGTTGTTGCGACGTGACATACCACAGCCGGACGAGGTTCATTTGAGAGAGTCCTTCCGTTTGGAGTATTCCACTCAGGTTGGGTTATCTCATCTGAGCTATTGACTTCGGTGACTGTTCTTTCCCGGATCTTTGGTTTAGACGATCTTATGAGAGCTACAACGGCACACCCGAAAGGGAAAACCCGTTGAGTATCTTGTCTGATTGTCGAGACCATTATCCGCCTTAGGATGACCTTGTTAGAATTCATCTGTGAGGGGAGGGTTTGATCCTTACAGATGCAGTTTCTGCCAGTGATGCTGTGTTGGTGACCTTAAGTCGGATTTATGGATCGTTATTTTCGAGACGCCGGAGGTTTGACCGTGGTATTGATCAGAGGGTTCCGTTTATTTCGGATCCCTGGGCTGAATTTGAGGGTACTGGCTCAGATGGTGACTTGGTTCTGAAGTATGGGTTCCTGAGTTCCAGATGATTTTGATCTGTGGTTTCCGGCGTCGAATTCATGCCGAAGTTTTGATCCTGTGCCAAGAGATACTCAGCCAACCTGCCATGGCTTCATCATTTGCATCATAGCATGTTTATTTTCAAAAAAAATAATGCTTAAAAAAAACAGCATACGCATCATACGCATCATATACATATCATTCTTGCATTATAAGTGTTCTTGAACAAGACTTCTCACTCTGGTTCCTGTTTTAGGCAGGATTGCTGATCGTCGTCCGCACCGCTACGCTACGAGACTGAATCAACAGAGAAGTATGGACCAAGTTCAAGTTGAGTTGGCAGAGATGAGGGCTAACATGGCCCAATTTATGAGCATGATGCAAGGGGTCGTTCAAGGGCAAGAGGAGCTGCGTGCCTTAGCCCAGAGACAGGAAGCTGTGATTCCACCGGTCAACCGTGCTTCACCAGAGGGGGTCCCCGTTAATGACAATGTTGCTGCTACTATTCCCGTCAACAACTATGCTATGGGTGATGAATTGAGGGGTATCAGAATTAATGGACAACCTCTTGTTGCAGAGACTGTCAATGTTCGAGCAACCCGTGCTCCGGTTCGCCCCCCTGCTCCGTTGGTTGACAGACAGGAAGACATGTTTACTCTCCTCAGTGAGGATGATGAAGTTGTAAGGACTGAAGAAAGGGATAGGAAGGTTGATGCCCTAGCTGAGAAAATCCGTGCCATGGAGTGTCAGAACTCTTTGGGATTCGATGTAACCAATATGGGCTTGGTCGATCGGCTGAGAATTCCTTACAAATTCAAGGCGCCATCCTTTGACAAATATAATGGCACTTCTTGTCCTCGCACCCACGTGCAGGCTTATTACAGAAAAATCTCAGCATATACAGATGATGAGAAGATGTGGATGTACTTTTTCCAAGACAGCTTGTCTGGAGCGTCTTTGGACTGGTATATGGACTTGAAGAGAGAGTCTGTTAGAAGTTGGAGAGATCTGGGTGAAGCCTTCTTGAGGCAGTATAAACATAATATGGATATGGCTCCGAGTAGGACCCAACTGCAGAGCTTGTTCCAAAAGTCTGGTGAAAGTTTCAAAGAGTACGCCCAAAGATTGCGTGAGTTAGCTGCAAGAGTGCAACCTCCTATGTTGGAGAGAGAGCTGACTGACATGTTTATTGGGACCCTACAGGGGGTGTTTATGGCCCATATGGGGAGTTGCCCGTTCGGTAGCTTTTTCGATGTGGTTATCTGTGGAGAGAGGACTGAGAGCCTTATTAAAGCAGGGAAGATTCAAGACTCGGGTTCTTCATCTTCCAGTTCTAAGAAGCCATTTTCTGGGGCACCCCGGAGGAGGGAGGGGGAGACTAATGTTGTGCAACACAGAAGGAATACAAACAGAGGACAGTATCGTCAGGTTGATGCTGTGACCATCCCAACTCAACCTCAGCAACAACAACAAAGAGCTCCACAACAACAACAACAACGCCCGTTTCAACCAAGGCAGAGAATGCCCGAGCGTCATTTTGATCCGCTACCAATGACATATGCTGAATTGCTTCCTGAACTGCTCAGGTTGAAATTTGTTGAGCTTCGCACCATGGCTCCATTGACAAGGATTCCTACTGGGTATGATGCCAATGCTCATTGTGATTTTCATTCCGGTGCTCCGGGGCATCACATTGAGAACTGTCGGGCTTTCCACCATAAAGTCCATGATTTGATTGATGCTAAAACAATCAACTTTGCTCCTGTTCCGAATGTTGTGAACAACCCTATGCCTTAACATGGTGGGCCCAGGGTAAACAACGTGGAAGAAGGGGAAGTTGTAGATTTGGTAGTCAGTGTTGATGAGGTTCAGACGTCGTTGTCTGTGGTAAAAGAGCGTCTGCTGAAAGGGGGAGTGTTCCCGGGCTGTGACGAGGGCTATTCAAATTGTGTTGACCAAGAGAATGGCTGCGAAAAACTGAGGAACGGTATCCAGGGTTTGATGGATGATGGTTGCCTGCAGTTTAGTCGGGCTGTGAAAGATCGTGGGGTGGTATCAACCATCACCATTTATTTCAAACCGTCTGAGGGTCCTGGACGTGCTCCGAGAAATGTTAATGCACCCGTAACTGTCGGTACGCCAGTGACTATATCTGCTCCAGTAACTGTTGGTGCTCCTACCACTATTGATGCTTCTAATAGAAGACCTGTTGAGAACAGTAGGGTCGTTCCTTGGAAATATGACAATGCTTACCGTAACAACAGAAGGTCAGAAACTCAAATCAGACCAGTGAATCAAGCTCTCGTGACAATTGGTGTGCTAAATAGAACTCTTGTAGCTGTTGGTCCGGCTGTGGACAATGTGGGAGGACCTGGAGGGTTTACAAGGAGTGGTCGTCTGTTTGCACCACAGACTCTGAGGGATAGCAATGCTGAGGCTCTTGCCAAAGTAAAAGGTAAGCAAGTTGTGGTTGAAGAGGGACCTGGACAGAAGGAGGCTCCTGGGGGTTCCTTTGAGAAAGATGTGGAGGAGTTCATGAAGATCATTAAGAAAAGTGATTATAAGATCGTGGATCAGCTGAACCAAACTCCGTCCAAAATCTCTATCCTTTCTCTGTTGTTGTGTTCTGAGGCACACCGTAACGCCTTGCTGAAAATGTTGAATCTGGCTTACGTGCCCCAGGAGATTTCTGTCAATCAGCTCGAGGGTGTTATTGCTAATGTGAGTACGAGACATGGTTTAGGGTTCACCGGCCTGGATCTGACGCCTGAGGGTCGCAACCATAACAGAGCTCTACACATCACAATGGAATGCAAAGGTGCAGTGTTGTCGCATGTGTTGGTGGATACTGGCTCTTCCTTGAATGTGTTGCCCAAGAAGATTTTGAGCAAGATTGATGTTGAAGGGGTTGTCCTCACTCCGAGTGATCTCATAGTTCGTGCTTTTGATGGATCCAAGCGATCTGTTTTTGGTGAAGTCACATTGCCAGTGAAGATTGGCCCGGAGGTATTTGATGTTGTCTTCTATGTGATGGATATTCAACCAGCATATAGTTGCTTATTGGGGCGTCCCTGGATACATGGGGCTGGAGCAGTTTCGTTAACTCTCCATCAGAAGCTGAAGTACGTATGGAATGGTCAGGTTGTGACTGTGTGCGGCGAGGAGGACATTCTTGTGAGTCAACTATCTTCCTTCAAGTATGTGGAGATGGATGGCGAGATTCATGAAACTCTGTGCCAATCGTTTGAGACCATTGACATTGAGGGGTGGCTTTTGCTGAGCAGAAGAAGCCAGGTGTCTCAATTGCATCATACAAACAAGCTGTGGAAGTTGTTAAGTCAGGCAATGCAAAAGGCTGGGGCAAGATGGTTGACATGCCCGTTAAAGAAGACAAAATTGGCATCGGTTATCAGCCTCTCCAGGCAGAGCGGGGTGTTCAGAAAGGGCTGAGTACCTTCACCAGCGCTGGGTTGATGAATCATGGAGACGTCTTTGCAGCCGGTAGTGAAGACGGTGACAGTGACTATGACGTGGACAACTGGGTGCGCCCGTGTGCTCCAGGGGAGATGGTGAATAATTGGACAGCCGAAGAAATGGTCCAAGTTACTCTTCAGACAGAGTAATTTTCTTTTGTTTTTTTCATTTTGCACAAAAACCCTGCGCTCTGCCCAGGGCGTAGTGGTTCATTGTAGGGCCACATCATGTTTTCAATGATTATCATTAATAAAGGACGTTTTCCAAACAAATTTGTGCTCATTGTATTTCTGTTTTATTTTCATTTTTTTCAAACAATAAAAATGGCAATGTTTTTTGTTTTGTGTGACTTTCTTGGACTCTTTTTCTAAAATAAAGCATTAAACATGCAGAATTGATCTCGCGGACTCCACTAAAAACAGTTCTGTTATGGCTCAGTATGATTTCGATAATCCCATTTACCAAGCTGAAGAGGAGAGTGAGGAAGATTGTGAACTCCCCAAAGAATTGGTTAGATTATTGAAGCAGGAGGAAAGGGTCATCCAACCTCATCAGGAGGAGTTGGAGATTATTAACCTTGGTACTGAGGACGCCAGGAAAGAGATCAAGATTGGGGCTGCTTTAAAGGAATCTGTCAAGAGAGGGTTGATTGAAGTGCTGAGAGAATATGTGGAAATCTTTGCATGGTCGTATCAAGATATGCCTGGGTTGGATACAGATATTGTGGTGCACAGGCTGCCTCTCAGAGAAGATTGTCCTTCGGTAAAGCAGAAGCTTCGTAGAACTAGTCCGGATATGGCCGTCAAGATCAAAGAGGAGGTTCAGAAGCAGTTGGATGCGGGTTTTCTGGCAGTTACCGACTATCCCCCGTGGGTGGCCAACATCGTTCCCGTGCCGAAGAAGGATGGTAAAGTCAGGATGTGTGTCGATTACCGGGATTTAAACAGAGCCAGTCCGAAAGATGACTTCCCATTACCTCACATTGATGTATTGGTTGATAACACTGCTCAATCCTCGGTTTTCTCTTTCATGGATGGTTTCTCTGGCTATAATCAGATCAAGATGGCGCCAGAAGACATGGAAAAGACGACATTCATTACTCCTTGTGGCACGTTCTGCTATAAGGTG
Organism: Lathyrus oleraceus; assembly: GCF_024323335.1. Classification (NCBI taxonomy): domain Eukaryota; kingdom Viridiplantae; phylum Streptophyta; class Magnoliopsida; order Fabales; family Fabaceae; genus Lathyrus; species Lathyrus oleraceus. The sequence continues at coordinate 96,501,438 of NC_066581.1, forward strand.
ATGCCATTTGGGCTGAAGAATGCCGGTGCTACCTATCAGAGGGCTATGACGACTCTCTTTCATGACATGATGCACAAAGAAATTGAAGTGTACGTGGATGATATGATTGCGAAGTCTCAGACAGAAGAGGAGCACTTGGTAAACTTGCAGAAGTTGTTTGAAAGACTGAGAAAGTTCAAACTGAGGCTGAATCCAAACAAGTGTACGTTTGGAGTGAGATCCGGAAAGCTGTTAGGCTTCATTGTCAGTAAGAAGAGGATTGAGGTTGATCCAGCAAAAGTGAAAGCTATTCAAGAAATGCCTGAACCGAGAATTGAGAAGCAGGTTCGTGGGTTTTTAGGGAGGTTGAACTACATTGCACGGTTCGTATCTCACCTAACTGCCACGTGTGAACCAATATTCAAATTGCTAAGAAAAGATCAAGCAATCAGGTGGAACAGTGATTGTCAAAAAGCTTTTGATAAGATAAAAGAATATTTGCAGAAACCCCCAATCCTTATACCTCCAGTTCCGGGGAGGCCTCTGATAATGTACCTTTCAGTAACTGAGAATTCGATGGGGTGTGTATTGGGACAGCATGACGAGTCTGGTCGAAAAGATCATGCTATATACTACCTTAGCAAAAAGTTTACCGACTGTGAAACAAGATATTCACTGCTCGAGAAAACTTGCTGTGCTTTGGCATGGGCTGCTCGCCGACTGAGACAGTATATGTTGAACCATACTACCTTGTTGATTTCTAAGATGGATCCAGTGAAGTACATCTTTTAAAATCCGGCTCTCACTGGGCGTGTTGCTCGTTGGCAGATGATTTTAACAGAGTATGATATCCAGTACACGTCGCAAAAGGCCATCAAGGGTAGTATTCTGTCTGACTACCTTGCCGAGCAACCGATCGATGATTATCAGCCGATGATGTTTGAATTCCCTGATGAAGACATCATGTATCTAAAGATGAATGATTGCGAAGAGCCTCTTGTCGAGGAAGGACCGGATCCTGATGACAAGTGGACATTGATGTTTGATGGGGCGGTTAATGTGAATGGAAACGGTGTTGGGGCAGTACTTATCAATCCTAAAGGTGCTCACTTACCTTTTTCTGCCAGATTGACTTTTGACGTAACCAACAACGAGGCCGAGTATGAGGCTTGTATCATGGGGATTGAAGAATCCATCGATCTAAGGATCAAAACTCTGGACATCTATGGAGATTCCGCTCTAGTGATTAACCAAGTCAATGGAGATTGGAATACTCATCAGCCGCATTTGATTCCTTACCGAGATTACACTAGAAGGATCCTGACTTTCTTCAAGACAGTGACGTTGTATCATGTACCCCGAGATGAAAATCAGATGGCTGATGCCTTGGCTACTTTGTCTTCTATGATCAAAGTCCATTGGTGGAATCATGTGCCACATGTTGCTGTGAATCGACTCGAGAGGCCTGCGTATGTGTTTGCAGCCGAGTCTGTGGTTGATGAGAAGCCTTGGTACTATGATATCAAGAATTTCCTCAAGAGTCAGGAGTATCCTAAAGGAGCGTCAAAGAATGACAAGAAAACCCTAAGAAGGCTAGCTGGAAGCTTTTATTTGAATCAGGATGATGTGTTGTACAAGAGGAACTTCGACATGGTTCTGCTCAGATGCGTGGATAGACACGTAGCAGACATGTTGATGCAAGAAGTACACGAGGGTTCGTTCGGTACCCATGTTGGTGGATATGCAATGTCCCAAAAGCTGTTGAGAGCCGGTTATTACTGGATGACTATGGAATCCGATTGTTTCAAATACGCTCAGAAGTGCCATAAATGTCAGATCTATGCAGATAAGGTGCATGTACCACCAAGCCCTCTGAATGTCATGAATTCGCCCTGGCCATTCGCGATGTGGGGCATCGACATGATTGGGAAGATTGAACCTACTGCTTCTAATGGGCATCGCTTCATCCTGGTTGCGATCGATTACTTCACCGAGTGGGTGGAAGCGGCTTCCTACGCAAATGTTACCAAGCAAGTGGTTTCCCGATTCATTAAGAAAGAGATTATCTGTCGTTATGGGGTTCCCGAGAGAATCATCACTGATAATGGTTCGAATCTCAATAACAAGATGATGAAGGAGCTTTGCAAAGATTTTAAGATCGAACACCATAATTCTTCTCCTTACAGACCAAAGATGAATGGTGTTGTAGAGGCGGCAAACAAGAACATTAAGAAGATTGTGCAGAAGATGGTTGTGACGTACAAGGATTGGCATGAGATGCTGCCTTTCGCTTTGCATGGGTACCGTACCTCAGTACATACGTCGACCGGGGCAACCCCTTACTCCCTTGTGTATGGTATGGAAGCAATCCTACCTGTTGAAGTGGAGATTCCTTCTCTGAGAGTCCTGTTGGATGTCAAGCTAGACGAAGCTGAGTGGATTCGGACAAGGTTTAACGAGTTGAGCCTTATCGAAGAGAAGCGGTTAGCAGCTGTGTGCCATGGGCAACTGTATCAGAGAAGGATGAAGAAGGCCTTTGATCAGAAAGTGCGTCCTCGGAGCTATCAGACAGGTGATTTGGTTTTGAAGAGGATCCTTCCTCCTGGTACAGACAACAGGGGCAAGTGGACTCCGAATTACAAAGGTCCATATGTTGTTAAAAAGGTTTTCTCTGGTGGAGCCTTGATGCTTACAACTATGTATGGTGAAGATTTTCCGTCCCCTGTGAACTCAGATGTAGTCAAAAAATATTTCGCATAAATTGACCCGCTGGACGAAAAGAATAAAAGAGTCCAGGCAAAAAAGGGCATCCCGGCGAACCAAGAAAAAAGAAAAAGAAAAAAGGTTCGGGCAAAAGTTAGGGATAAAGAATAAAAAGAATATGTACACCCGGTAAGTCGAAAACCCGCAAGGGCGGCTTAGGCAAAAATGGGTATCCCGGTGGATTAAAAACCTGAAAGGGCGATCCAAGCAAAGAGGGATTAAAGCGAAGACTACAGTCTGAGTTATCTGTACTTCATCGTGCTTCATCGTCTACCATCTCAAAGGATATGATCGGTCCAATCATTCTTCTCAGAAGGCAAGGAATGTGGGGGAAATTGACGATCTGTGAGTCATAACAGAATTGGAAAATAGTGGATGTCGTGTTCACATTGCCAATAGGATAGTTTATTTCCTTGTTTGGCGCAATTACCTCTTCCTAGGAATTGCTTCCTGATGTATTTGCCTTTATAGGGCCATTTTCAATCAATAAAAAGTCGTTATTCAGTTAAATTGCTCTCTTTTTTTTATTTTACTGTTTTGTTTGCAAAAACGTCTGAATTTTTGATAAACATTGCATCTGAAAAACATGAAGGCTAGACAATAATGTGCAGAAGGATAAAACATTTGAAAATCATTTTGAATGTTGAGTACACTTGAGTGTATCTTGTCCATACAATCCCTTGGGGCATGTATGTCATGCTGTTTTGCAGGTTATTATCTTTGATTGCTGGCTAGAGCAGATAAGCCACGGTTTGTTCAGAGATGTTTCAACACTGTCCGTTGGTGTGAGGAGGTGGGCTGTCTAAAGTTCAGGACTTGTCTCCCCAACCTATTCGAGATCAGGGATTTCCCAGCAGGGTTGAGGATGTCTCCCCAACAGGCTTGAAAGTGGCTCTTTCCCTAGCAAGTATGTAAGCTTTTAGAACTATTTTTCCCCAGCGGAGGTGTCTGTGGGTAGTTTGTCCCTCAGCAGCAGGCCTGAAAGTTGCTCTTTCCCCGGCAAGTCTGAAGACTGTTAGTCCCCACTGAGTCTGAAGGTTGCTATTTCCCCAGCGGTGGTGCCTGTGGGTAGTTTTGTTCCTCAACAGTCGGGTCTGAAGTACTGTATTCCCCAGCAGGGTCGTGAATGCCTTTCCCCAGCAGGGTTGTGAATGTTTTCCCCTAGCAAGTCTGAAGTGGGCAGTCTCCCCAGCGGAGGTTTATGTTGATGGTTTTCCCCAGCGGAGTCCCCAAGCGGATCAGGCTCGGTGAAAATTATCCCCAGTAGAGTTAGTCCTGCCCGTGGGTTGGCAGTTATCCCCAGTGGAGGTGAGCATTGGTTGTTTCCCCTTGCGGAGTCTCCAAGTGGATTGGATTCAGTGAAAGTTGTCCCCGATGGGATTTATCCTTTCTCCAGCAGCAGTGCTATTCCCCAGCATGTTTGAGAGGTTGGTGTGTTCCCTAGCCAGAGACTCCCCAGTTGAGTGGGTTTCTCTGTCGTCCAGAGTGTCAGATCAATAAAGCATCCGCAGCAGAGTTGTTGTGTCTCCCCACGGAGTTGGAGGATCAAATCAGAATTGTGTGCTCAGCAGAGCAACCAGTTCTCCCCAGCAGGAGTTTTCTTCATTTGCATCTTGCACATAGTAATCATTGCATCCTCAAATCACATAGCATTTCCATTCAATATGGAGCATTACGCCATAGAAAAGCTCAAACATATGCATACATGTGTTAAACCTGATTAGACCATATCCCCAGCAGAGGCGGATCATTGTTCAACAATCTGCACGGCACATTTGCAGCGCCTGATAGTATGTAGAGTTGACAATCCCCAGAGAGGTTTATTTCCTCGCCCGCTTGTGGAAGGAAAGCTTGACTCCCCAGTGTAGTCCCCGGCAGGTGTCTACCCGGTCCTGGCATATGTAAATGTCGTCCTTATGATACCAGTAGGTGTCGTGTTGATCCCCGTGTGGGTCCTTCCTTTTTGGTGTCAGTAGACATCATCTTTCGATGTCGGTAACATCGATTTCTCTTCCTATTCATCGTCTTTCGATGTCTAGTCGTAGTTTCTTTATTCCTAGTCGTTCGTTGGCGTCTAGTCGTGGTTTCTCTTCCTATTCATCGTCTTTCGATTTCTAATCGTGGTTTCTTTATTCCTAGTCGTCCGTTGGCGTCTAGTCGTGGTTTCACTTCCTATTCATCGTCTTTCGATGTCTAGTCGTGGTTTCTTTATTCCTAGTCGTCTGTTGGCGTCTAGTCGTGGTTTCTCTTCCTATTCATCGTCTTTCGATGTCTAGTCGTGGTTTCTTTATTCCTAGTCGTCCGTTGGCGTCTAGTCGTGGTTTCTCTTCCTATTCATCGTCTTTCGATGTCTAGTCGTGGTTTCTTTATTCCTAGTCTTCCGTTGGCGTCTAGTCGTGGTTTCTCTTCCTATTCATCGTCTTTCGATGTCTAGTCGTGGTTTCTTTATTCCTAGTCGTCCGTTGGCGTCTAGTCGTGGTTTCTCTTCCTATTCATCGTCTTTCGATGCCTAGTCGTAGTTTCTTTATTCCTAGTCGTCCGTTGGCGTCTGGTCGTGGTTTCTCTTCCTATTCATCGTCTTTCGATGTCTAGTCGTGGTTTCTTTATTCCTATTCGTCCGTTGATGTCTAGTCGTGGTTCCTTTCTCCCATTCATCCGTTGATGTCTGGTTGAGCTTTTCCTATTCGTCCTTTGGCGTCTAGTCGTGGTTTCTTTATTCCTATTCGTCCTTTGACGTCTAGTCGTGGTTTCTTTATTCCTATTCGTCCTTTGGCGTCTAGTCGTGGTTTCTTTATTCCTATTCGTCCTTTGGCGTCTAGTCGTGGTTTCTTTATTCCTATTCGTCCGTTGGCGTCTAGTCGTGGTTTCTCTTCCCATTCATCGTCTTTCGATGTTTGGTCGTGGATTCTTTCTCCCATTCATTCGTTGATGTCTGGTTGAGTCTTTCCCATTCGGCCGTTGGCGCCTGGTCGTGGCTTCTTCTTTGTTCCCATTCATCTGGTGATGTTTGGTAGTGGTTTCTGTCTCCGACGAAAAGTCAAAATCCCCAGTTGAAGTTTCCATTGGTGAACATTCTTTTCTTTGATCATCCCCCACAGAGTGCAAATTTCTACGGTTCTTTTGGTATTCAATCCCTGTTTACCTTGACGGTCTGACAACCGTTACTCTCATCCGTTCAGGTTCCCAGTTGATTGAATAGGGGCAGCTGTAGCACCTCAAATTTTCACCCCCCATTTGTACATTCATTTCATTTTTTAGGTCATTTGACATCACATTAACATTACATTAACATTGCATTAACATATCATATAAATAGTAAATCCTAACAGAATTCTCAGGATTCACAATTCTAGATCTAGATTGAAAATTTCCCTCCAAAATTTCTCTTCTTCCAAATTCAAATTTCTTTCACATAAGCCTTTGATTTTCTTCCATATTCTTGTTCTGTGATATTTATTTGGTGTAGATCAAGCCTTGGATCAGTGAATTCGAGTAGAAATCAAGCATACTAAGCTCAAGAACATAGCAATGGCAATTGATATTTGAGCAAGATCTAGAACTCTCCAAGCTCCAATTTCTTCACAAAGCTTCATAACAGTGATAGAGGAGTGGATTTGAATCGTGCCAAGCCTTGAAACTGCTGATTCTAGAAATTGATCTTCAAGAGGTCAAATTTTCGTGTAGGATAATTCTTCTTTTTAAGTGCATAGTCTTGTAGATCCTTGCTTGCTGATCAATCTAATGAAAATTTCGTGTGGAATGGTTGAGTATCGCATGAGTTATGCTTGATTAAAGTTTTGAATCCAATATTGTTTTTGCTCGATCTGAATTTGTTGTGATGAATTAACATGAATTGATGCTGGATTCTTGTTGTACATGTCTTGAGCTTTTGATTGATATGCTTTTTGGCCGTTTCTGGAAAAAATTTGGTGTGATGATACTGTTCATCCACCGTCTTCATGAGGAAGACGGTGGTTTCCACCGTGCATGGCCAGGTTAGGGTTTGGCTCTGGTTCAGTCATTCATGTACACTGTAGAAGCGCATTTCAAGTGTAGAGCGCGCGTTCGATTCCTCATTGTGGCAATTGTTTTGTTTAATTCATTGTTGACTGGTGCTTGCGTGGCGTCCTAGTGTCACAATCATTGGCCTGTACTCGTTGACTGCTTCCACGCAAGCTTGGACCAATGATGTGGATTGCCACATCATTTAATGATGCTGTGCGTTTTGAGGCGCACGGTTCGAATCCGGCTGAAGCAATTGCCATTTTATTCAGTTCTTTTTATTATTTTCATGATATTTCAATTTTTATTTCATTTTTTCCATGATCTTCAAAAAATCACCAAAAATAGTATAATAGTCCAATTAATTCCCAACTTTTTTCTACTTGTTCATGTGGATGTCTAGAATTTTATGGTGTTGATTTTAGGATTTTATCATTTCTGGAAATTAAATTGTGTTGAATTGTTTGAACATGTATACAAATGGACCATGCCTTATTCAAATTGATGTGAAATGCTCAATACTTATCCAATTGACATGAAATTTTGTGTGCTGATTCTCAACATGTTGTGTGATTTTTGAGGCTTAATTGTGCATTTTTCTCATTTTCCATTTCTGTTTTATACACATGCTAATATGGTGTGATAATGTGTGTCACACAATTTGATGTTGATTTTATCCATTTTCATTGCCTTGCCAATTGAGCTCCTCTGTTTACAATTTTTGGCATGATGATTATGTTTGACATGTTGATTGCTCATAAAAATTTCCAGAATTATTTGAGTCATTTCTGTTTTAATATGGAATTTTGATTCTTGATGACCAATTGTATGCACCTTTTGATTGCCTTTGCCTTCTCATGCTCATGAAATGACTTTGCTTAATGATTTTGATTTGGTCCTTTTTAGGACATGTTCATGATTGTTTAAATGAGCTTTATGTTGAGTTTTAGTTGCTGCTTTGACTTTTTTCTCCATCTTTGACCCTAGGCTTTGCCCTAGGGGTTTGAACTCACATTTGAGCTGTGTATTTCAGGATCAAGCATCCAATCTCCATGGTTGATGTTGCCTCATCACTTGAGCTTTGATATTTGCTTTGCTTGCTAACATTTGATTGTGTTGTAGGTCCTTGGGTGGACTCACTTGAGTTGCATTTGACTTGTTTGTCTGTTGACTGTTTGTCTGAATACTATACTGATTGTTTGGTTGTTTACACAGGTACTTTAGCCGCTTTAACTCATTGTTTGAGTTGCTTTGCTTTGCTTGTGGTTGGCGTACCACCTAGGTAACTTCCTATTCTCCATGTAGTCTGAAAGACCTGTCATGTTATTTTGGCAGGCACCTGTCTGAAGCCCTCCTTAAGAGGCAATGTTTGTGCTTGTTTATCTTTGTGCCTTGTACATGTACAGACCTCCTAAGTGGAGAGGCATTGGCAGATAGAAGGGATGTGCAATCCATCCCCTGCTATTCAGTTGAGTCTTTCATATTGCTTGCAATACGTGCTGATGCATTTGAATAAACACCCAAGATCATTGTCTATCGATTCAGTCATGTGGAGAAGAGTTCCTCATTCTGGACTCCCACACTTTCATTGATTGAAGCTCACCCAGGCCCGGGTTAAGAGCTATGAGGTCTTAACCTCATTACCTTTTCATCTGCTTCACCCTAACTCTCAATGTTAGGGTTAAGAGCTCAAAACACCCCTTCCAGTTGGCTTGTTTGTCGAGGTTGATTTGACCCCTTGACTAAAGCCCAGCCTTGTATGAGCCACTTGTTTGCATATAGTGTGTGTGCTTGCTCTCCTGCGCTTGTGTGATTGCTTATTTGCTGTTTAGGCTAGCTTGCTCCCTGTGCGAGTTAGGTGCTGATTAGAGACCTCAACATAGGGATCGTATGCATGACAACTTCTAGGCTTGAGTCGTAGTCTCCCTAGTAGCTTGTTATCTCCCTAGTCTCTGGTTAGGATAGAAGTTTCTTCCCTGTTAAGGGGAACTACGTCGCCCTGATCCTCATACCAGATGAGGTACGGAGGCAGGAGATGAGCTGATCTCTCCGAGCGCCCTTTTTCTTTTTCAACCCCTTGTGTGTGTGCGGAGTCTGACGTAAGTCCAACGATTGGCAGTCGGTTTCCCGTGTTGTGTGTGTGCTTGGAGTCTGATGTAAGTCCAGCGATTGGCTTTCGGTTTCCCGTTTGTTTGTTTTGTGTGGGGTTGAATGTAAGACCAGCGATTGGCATTCCATTTCCAGTTTGCTTTGACGTCTCGGCGTCTCTGTTTAGCATTTTGTTTGGCGTGCGTTAGTCGAGCTACGAGTGCTCTGATCCTTTCTCTGGTCAGAGAAGATACGTATGCATAGGATGCGACATCCTAGCGAGCATGTTTCCCCTATCCCCGAACTACGTCGACTCTGATGTTTGTGTCTAACAAACTACGTAGGCCCAGGATGCGATATCCTGCCGAGTCCTGTTTCCTCCGTCTTTCATCTATGTTTCACTCCAGTTGTGTGCAGTTTTGAGCAGTCTTTTAGCAACCTTTCTTCTATCCTTTCTGAGCGTGGATCCCGTCGAGTACGACGGATGCGTAGGGGTGCTAATACCTTCCCTTCGCATAACCGACTCCCGATCCCATCAATCTCTGGTCGTGAGACCATTTCCTTTCCAGGTTTACTTCGAGCGTTTCCTTTCCCTCCTTTGGGATAAATAACGCACGGTGGCGGCTCTGTGTCTTTTTCCCGCCGGTTTTTTCGCGTAATGCGACAGCTGGCGACTCTGCTGGGGATAATCAGAAGTTGACCTCTTGCTGGTCCATCTTCCCTAAGCGAGTCAATCCTAGCGCTCTTCAGATTAGTTTTGGTTGCTTACTGCTTAATTATTGCATTCATTATTATGCTGTGATTGTATATGTGCATATGTGTTTGCATGCATCATATTATCATTGTGCTGGATTCTGTATAGGTTGGTTCCCTTGATTTTGGGGTGGGTGTTCTGAGTGGGGCTAAAACCCAGGCCCGAGTATACACCTAGGATTAGCGTGGTCTCACGTCTCCTCACTTGTTGTATCAGCATGTTGTTGCGACGTGACATACCACATCCGGACGAGGTTCATTTCTGAGAGTCCTTCCGTTTGGAGTATTCCACTCAGGTTGGGTTATCTCATCTGAGCTATTGACTTTGGTGACCGTTCTTTCCCGGATCTTTGGTTTAGACGATCTTATGAGAGCTACAACGGCACACCCGAAAGGGCAAACCCGTTGAGTATCTTGTCTGATTGTCGAGACCATTATCCGCCTTAGGATGACCTTGTTAGAATTCACCCGTGAGGGGAGGGTTTGATCCTTGCAGATGCAGTTTCTGCCAGTGATGCTGTGTTGGTGACCTTAAGTCGAATTTATGGATTTTTATTTTTGAGATGCCGGAGGTTTGACCGTGGTATTGATCAGAGGGTTCCGTTTATTTCGGATCCCTGGGCTGAATTTGAGGGTACTGGCTCAGATGGTGACTTGGTTCTGAAGTATGGGTTCCTGAGTTCCAGATGATTTTGATTTGTGGTTTCTGGCGCCGAATTCATGTCAAAGTTTTGATCCTGTGCCAAGAGATACTCAACCAACCTGCCATGGCTTCATCATTTGCATAACACCTCAAATTTGCACCCCCTATTTGTACATTCATTTCATTTTTTAGGTCATTTGACATCACATTAACATTGCATTAACATTGCATAGTACCTTGCATCTTATCAGTCAAGATTAGTATCAAGAGAATTCATCTGTGCAAGAGACCAGGCATTTCCATAAGATAAAGACCCTATGGTTGTTCTAGAGAGCTTACATGAATCAAGGTTAATTTTGAAGCCATTGTACCAAGTGCTAGAGGCTCAAAGTCCACAGTGCAGTTTCAGGTCATCTAGGGCCCATGAAAGTCAACTACAAGTCAACTGAGGGCTAGGAGGTGGAGAAATGGTCTGAGACACCTCATTCATGTCCCAAAGAGGTCTATTCATCATGTCAAACTCATACCTTGAAGATTTTGAAGCCAGATCAAAAGTTTCCAAAAATGGAAAGTGACCTGTAATTTCAAGTTTCAAAAAATGGCAAGTTTTTGGACCACTTTCAACTTGACTTTCCAACATCAAAGAAGCTTCAAATGAAATTTTGTCTAACATGAAAGTTGAAGATCTTTCTCTCCCATTTCCAAAAAATCCAAGATCATGAGCATCTGATGAATGGTTGAGAAGATATGATCAAATCATTGCCAAGTGTGCATGGAACTTCAAAAGGACATAACTTTTGACTCATAACTCCAAATGGAGTGCTCCTTTTTGCATATTTCTCCTCATGACATGAATTTTCCAAATCATTCATCACATTGCATGAAATTTAATCACATGACCATTTGCATATTCATGCTTATTTTGGAGGGAAAATGGCAAATTTGAAATTGGTGCATCACATGAGCCTTTTAACCATTCCAACATGTTCATAATATGGTTTTAAGTGGAAATGCATGGCCATTTGCTACTGTTCACGTGTGTAGCGGTGTATTCGTCGCTATATGATTTATTGATTAAACCATAAGCAAAGCATACAAAGAATCGAGTCGCCACCGCACTTTTATTTATCCAAAGGAATGGCTAAAAAGCGAACAAAAGCCTAAGAAGTTTTACACATAGAAAACTAATGAAAAGATCAGAGATCGGGGTAAGGGGTAAATTACGCAGTGGGAAGGTGTTAGGCACCCAAAACGTCCTAGGTACTCCTAGGGAGCCCTTTTCACACTTGTTGAATGAAAATGTCATTTGTTATGAAAAACATTATTGTGCAAACATGATTGGGATGATGAGAAAAGAATATACAAGTTAATTATTTTTGTGTTTGAACGGATGAACCCGTTGCCTACGTACCTTTCCATGAAAAGGTAAAGGATCAAAACGCCGTAGTTCGGCTAAAAGATTTCCAAAACATGAGTGAGTTCATTTTAAAACAAGAGCACTAAGGCTTTTCATTATCAACGGGAGAAAACTCAACCAAAATCAACAATCCACCATGCGAGGACGGCTTCAACATACTAGTGAGGGGTTAACCCTATAATAAGTATGGAAGGCTTACAATCAACTCACTAGGGATACGGTAAGATTTACATCAACCACTATGATAATTGAAACCTATGGCTAATGTATGAAAACATATCAACAATGGACAAAGCCACAAAAACAATTGAATGGGTGAAGTTAATTGATTATGAGTATTCACAAAATATGGTCAGAGTATGATTAAAATTTAATTCAAAAGGAAGTGTTATGAAAATGAAGTGTGAAAAGTCAAGGACTTAAGGTCCAGGTTTCTAATTTGAAAAGGCATGAAGATGTCTGCACAACAATACTTTCAAGTTTTAAAAATCAACAACTGAAAAGAGGTTTAGAACAAAAAAGGTGGATGAAGGAGTGTAAAACTTCTCAGAGGTTCACCTCTTGAGATCATATAGAAGATGATCCAAGTGTGTCCTTAGGAATAGGCAAATGAGTAATAACAAATAAACCAACAAATGATACCGGATGCCAATCAATGGACTTACACCAATCTCACAAACAAAGGTGGATACCGGATACCAATAAATGGATTTACACCAATCTCCTAAAACAAACATGGATATCAGATGCCAATATATGGGCTTACACTAATCTCCAAAGAAACAAAACAAAAAGGATGTCAGATGCCAATATATGGGCTTACTCCAATCTCCTAAAGCAAAACAAAACAAAAAAGGGGGGTGGATACCGGATACCAATAAATGGATTTACACCAATCTCCCAAAGCGACACGAAACATGGATATCAGATGCCAATCTATCTGGACTTATTCTAATCTCCACAAGATGATCATAGGAATACAAATGCCAACAACATGGACTTACAATTGAATCCTCACATACAACAAACAAACAGAAGCAATAATCAAAAAGGGTACAAGTTGCCAATAAATGGTCTTACACTCAATCCCTTCCAAATCATAGGATCAATGGCCAACATGTGGACTTACAACTGATTCCTCAATGGACAAACAACAATGTCACAGAGATATGAAATGATGATCATGCAATAATGAACAATTAATGATGATAAATGCACAAGGCATGCAAGCAAACATGTACAGATGGAGGAACCAACAAGCAAGCACAGTCAAATAGCACACACTATATCCAAGCAATTAGGCTCAAACAAGGGCTAGACTTTAAAAGTCAACTGGAATAGGGTGAATGGTGCTCTTAACCTTAACATTGAGGGTTAAGGTGAAGCAAATGAAAAGGATATGAGGGGTGTGTGTCGCATTACGCGAAAAACCGGCGGGAAAAGAAAGAAACAACAGAGCCGCCACCGTGCGTTATTTATCCCAAAAGAGGGAAAGGAAACGCTCGAAGTAAACCTGGGAAAAGACATGGTCTCGCAACCAAAGAGAATGGGTTCGGGAGTCGGTTATGCGAAGGGAAGGTGTTAGGCACCCTACGCATCCGTAGTACTCTACGGGATCCACGCACAGAAGGAAGGAAAATTGGTTGCTAAAACACTGCTCAAACACACACACACTGGCTGAAAGAGACGAAAGAGACTGACTGAAACTGACTCGGCAGGATATCGCATCCTGGGCCTACTTAGTCTATCAGGCATAGACATCAGAGTCCAAGTAGTTCGGACAGGGGAAACGACACATGCTCGCTAGGATGTCGCATCCTATGCATACGTATCTTCTCGGACGAGAGAAGAATCAGAGCATTCGTAGCTCGGCTGACATGCACACAAACAAACAAGACACAGGCAAACGTGGAGCCCGAATGCCAATCACTGGACTTACATCAGCATCCGAACCTAAACACACACAGGAAACCAACTGCCAATCGCTGGACTTATGTCGGACTCCAACCAGAACACACACAAGGGTGGTTAAGACACAAAGGGTTGAAAAAGAAAAAGGGCGCCCGGAGAGATCAGCTCAATCTCCTGCCTACATACTTCATCTGGTATGAAGATCAGGGCGATGTAGTTCCCCTACGCAGGGACAAAGGACTAGCCTAACCAGATAACAGAGGGAGACACAACTCTAGGGAGACTACGACTCGAGCCTAGATGTTGTCATGCAAAGTCAACCCTAAGTTAAGGTTTCTAGCTAAATGGCACAAGGGCCAACCTATCCTAAACAAGGCTTGCACAGGAAGCAAGGGTCTCGATTGCAACGAGGGCAAGAGAAAGGGGAGGTCTCGATCGCAACGAGGGCGAGAGAAAGAAGAGATCTCAATCACATAGGGGTGAGAGAAAAGAGTTAGTGTTAGTGGTTAGTCAAACTCGGCAAGACATCGCATCTCGTGCCTACGTATCTCATCTGAACATGAGAATCAGAGTTGCCGTAGTTCGGCCGAACAACTCTAAGCATGGCTCACACAGGGAGTAAGCCACACAGACTTGACTTGCACAGGAAGCAAGTCAAGCACAATCCTACCTTGCACAAGGGCAAGTCTAAGCTAAACCTAAAGAGGCAAAGCAAACAGGCAATCACAATCACAAGAAGCACACTCTATATGCATACAAGAGGCTCAAGCAAAAGGTTAGGCACTAGGGCCAACTGGAATAGGGTAAGTGTGCTCTTAACCTTGCCATTGAGAGGCTAAGGTGAAGCAGATGAAAGGATGAGGAGAGGATGAGACCTCACAGCTCTTATCCCTGGCCAGGGAGAGCTAATAGACAAATGAGCATGGGTCCAGAAAGTGGGAACCCTTCTATACTCGAAGACTCTGACACTGTACACTTTGTACAAGATCTTGGGTTTGTATCCCAATGCATCAACACACAGCAGTGTGAGCAGAGGGATGACACAACAAGAGTAGTGGGGGATAGATTGCATATCCCTACCTTCCACCAATTGCCTTTTTGAAGGACTTTCAATATGTACAGGGACAAGATTTAAACATACACAAACATGGCCTCTTAAGGAGGACTTCAGACAGTTTGCCTGGTCAAATAACAGACCGGGTCTCCAGACTACATGAAGTAAAAGAGATTATACCTCAAGCAAGTTGCTAAAAGCAAAGCAAAGCAAGTTCAGAGAACTTAAGCAACTAAAGTACCTGAAAAAGTCAAAACAATCAGCAAACAGTTCAAAAGTTTAAATCAAAAGGAATTGGTAAACAGTCAACACAGATGGTCAACTGTGCAAGGCATAAGACTCAAACACATGAGTCAAACCTACAAAACAAAGGTTAGCATATGATAAAACAATCAAGTTCAAACAAGTTTGAATGATCTTTGAGGCATTGGTGCTTAACCTGAAACAGGAACTCAATTGTAAGCTCAAAAGACCACTAGGACTAGCCTAGGGTCAAGGATGAAAGAAAAAGTCAAAACAGCAAAGAAAAGTCAACCAAAGTCAAGGTCAAACATTTAAGAAGCTATCACAATTGGGCCCACATTCAAATCATGCATTATTATCATTTCATGAACATTTGAAGTCAAAGTAAGGCAAATGAAAGCACAAAGAAGTCAACAGAATGACTTGCATCAAAAGTCAACCCAAACAATCTCAAAAATCATCAAATAAATCACATTCAATCCTAACATCTAGCATGGCAAGCATGTCAAGTTTCATGGCATTTGGATGAGAGGAAGGCAGTCAATGAAAATCAAAAAGTCAAACCAAATTCAAGCATGCACAATGAAGGTCAACAAACATGAGTCAACTTCAAAAAATCATATCAAATTGAAAACAGGTGAGAAATGAATGAGATTAACACCAATGCAAAGCTCAAGATGTCTAGTTATCACATATGAAATTTCATGATCATACAATATGGTATGAGAATTTCCCAAAGGATTTGGCAACATGTATCACATAAAGTCAATCATTGACTAGGCAGGGAAGAAAAATCTCAAATAAATGGAAAACAGCACAATTAATTCCAAGAAAATTAACACATGAACTAGACATATAAGAGAGGGATCATGCAAAATTTGGGGTCATTTGGATGTAAGGAAGCATGCCATTGAAAATCAAGAAAATGCATATCATTAGTGTGACACCAAATGCAACACCTAACTTCAAAAAATCAAAGCTCTCAATCCACATATGATAAATGCACAAAATTTATATGGAAACAAAGGTGAATGAGTCTAGTTTTACTACAAAAAATTTCAGAACCAATGGATGCAACATGAGTATTTCACAATTGTTTTGGCAAAAGGTGTCAATTAGGCATACATGTTGAGAAACTTAATTCCATTAAAAATCCAGCCAACCCAAAATTAATTAAAAATCAGGAAAAAATAGTAGACATTCATGTGATCATCATGCAAGAAATTTCAGGATTTTTGGATGATTAATGAAGAAGAAATGAATTTTAGAAGATTGATGAATAATTGAAGCAACATGAATAAAATGACATGGATTAGTGGGTCAAACTAAAGTCAGCGTGGCACGCTCGTAATTATGGGCATCATTAATCAAAACGACGCGTTTTGCAAGGGGCCACGAAATATTGTGATTGGCTGTTGCCTAATGAAACAGTGCAGAGGGCCAATGGATGTTCAAGCTTTCTGGGTTTAAAAACCCTAGGGTTTTAGCAGCAACATTCAACTTCATGTTCATGGTTCATCATCATCAAACAAAATTCGAGCAGAAACACACAATGGCATGGCATTAGTACTTATGTAGCACCATAACACCAACAAACAGGACACGATTTATGTGGATTTCTGGGCAGGGCAAGGGATTTAAACAGCAGGGTATTCATCATCTTCATCAAAATCAATAAGAACAAGTGTGCCCAGAAGTTAACAACATGCATATCAATAGCTTCAACAAACCAAGCACAAACACAATCCACCATCTATATTCATTAATTCGAGCACATAACAGAGAAATCCACAAAAACAAGTTTGAGCATAGAACTTCAAAACCATATTTCTCTTAACACAGTGGATCATTTTTGATGGTTTAAGGTTCATTGGCATCAGCAAGTCAAGGACTACACATGGCATAGCATGGATAAGAGAAAAGAGGGGGTCGAAAAACTTACTTGATTTGAAGAACTCGATGGAACAGTGGTTATTTGATGGTATTTGCTCAAACAGTCGAAGGTTCCAGCTCCAAATGATGGATGATGAAGTTGTTTCAGCTCAAACTTGCTTGGACATAAGTAAATCACGATCTGCCATGGGAGGTATCTTGGAGAAACAGAACATGGAGAGGCTGCACAGGTGAGGTTTGATGCTTCAAAGGAGCTCACAAAGATGGCTAGAGCATGGAACCATGAAAGCTAGCTCGAGGGTTTTGGAGTTTTGAGCAGAAATCCAAAATCGTGAAAATTGCAAGTGAGAGAGTTTCTGGTTTTTTGTGTTGGCTGCTCTTAGTCTCTAGGGTTGAAATGTGCAGAAAATGTCCTCTTATACCTCTGTTTAGCATTGTTAATCCATGTGCTAAGTTGGTTTAGTTTAAAATGAATCATTTGCCATTTTGCTAATTTGTACAAAAGTGGATATGGAGGGTGTAGCATTGCACGAATGGGCTTGGAAAGGCTGCAAACAGACCATCCAATTTGCTGTTTTTGGTCTGTACATAAATTGCTAACCTTGCTTTGTTTAATGAAGCCAATTGCAAAATTAACAAGTTTGCACCTTTTGGTCAAAATGGTAGCATGGTGATAGCATGAACACAAGCTTGGACTTGGAGCATGTTTCAAATACCATATGAAACAAATCCCAATTGGCCAAAGTGAGAAAAAATCAAAGAGTCAAAAAGTCAACTATTGGTCAAACTTGATTTTTAAATGAAATAGGTCAAAAAATGCCATTTTGATTGGCAAGGTTTTGGTGAATGAAATTTATATTTTTGGAAAAAGGAGGAAAAATGTGGTTTGTAGGAAAAAACCCCACCAAATTTGGCCTTATGGTTTGAGAGATATGGCCTTTTGAAGTTCAAGAATTTTTGAAATTGAATTGATCATATCTTGACAACCACACATGGGATTTGAGAGTTCTTGGACTTTTTGAAAATGGGAGAACAAGATATTCAATTTTCATGTTGGGCAAAAATTCATTTGGAGCTTGTATCATGATGCAAGTTGAGGATCAAGAAGTTTCCATTTTTGGCAGTTGAAATTACAGGTCCACTTTCTATTTTGGGAAATTTTCTGATTGGCTTCAAATTCTTCCATGATGTTGATTGCCATGACACATGAGGCCTATTGGGACATGTATAAGCTCTCTCAAACCATTTCCATCCATCAAATCCACAAAATCAACCACAGTTGACCAACTTTGACTTTTCTAGGGTTTCTGACTGTCTATGCACTGACTGATGAATTCCAAACCCTAATTCCTTGAGACCTTGACTTCAAATGATGACCCAAGTTGTGTGGACTCTTGATTATTGATCATGGTGCCCAAATTCCACAAGAATGGCCACCATCCACTGCTTTGACTGACTGTTGACTGTCTAGGGTTTTTGCCTGACTGTGCATGACTTGATGACTTCTGAACATCCAACCCTTGACTTAAACACTTCAAATGGGCCCTTTAGTCATGTGAACTTGATGAACAAACCCTAGGGCCTTGGCTCCTTGAGAAACACCTTTGCTTGATTGGTTGACTGATCTCCTGATCAGTTTGACCTAATTCTTGACTTGCTTGCTCTTGAGGCAACTGGGGACAATGCAATGCTATGCAGTGGACCATGTTATGCTATGACCTAATATGAGAATGTATGTACAAGGATAGGTGCAAATTTGAGGTGCTACAGCTGCCCCTATTCAATCAGCTGGGAACCCGAACGGATGATAGCAATGGCTGTCAGGCTTTCAGGGTAAACAGGGATTGAATACAAAAGAACCGTAGAATTTGCACAATACAAGGATCCACCAATGGAAACGTCCACTGGGGTTTATTACTGGGTATATATATTTTTTTGAGTTTTTGTTTTCAAAGAGTACGGCCACATCCAGACATCGCAACGACGATGAATGGGAAAAGAAAATCACAACTAGCTGCCGACGGACAACTAGGAAAAACTCAACGTTTATCGGAACCAACGGAGAGGTAACCAGACATTATGAATGACTGGGAGGAATACAACCATACGTCAATGGACGAAATGGGAAAAACTCAACGTTTACCAAGACCAACGGAGAGGTAAACAACTGGGGACGACCAGGAAAAACTCGACGTTTATCGAAACCAACGGAGAGGTAACCAGACATTAATGAATGACTGGAAGGGATACAACCATACGTCAACGGACGACATGGGAAAAACTCAACGTTTACCAAGACCAACGGAGAGGTAAACAACTGGGGACGACCAGGAAAAACTCGACGTTTACAGACATCGAAAGATGATGTTTACAGACACCAAAAGGATCGACCAGACATTTACAGATGAATGGGAAGGCTCGACCAGACATCAACGGATGAATGGGAGAAAACTCGACGTTTACAGACATCGGAAGATGATGTTTACAGACACCAAAAAGATCAACCAGACATTTACAGATGAATGGGAAGGCTCGACCAGACATCAACGGATGAATGGGAGAAAACTCGACGTTTATAGACATCGGAAGATGATGTTTACAGACACCAAAAAGATCAACCAGACATTTACAGATGAATGGGAAGGCTCGACCAGACATCAACGGATGAATGGGAGAAAACTCGACGTTTACAGACATCGGAAGATGATGTTTACAGACACCAAAAGGATCGACCAGACATTTACAGATGAATGGGAAGGCTCGACCAGACATCAACGGATGAATGGGAGAAAACTCGACGTTTACAGACATCGGAAGATGATGTTTACAGACACCAAAAGGATCGACCAGACATTTACAGATGAATGGGAAGGCTCGACCAGACATCAACGGATGAATGGGAGAAAACTCGACGTTTACAGACACCAAAAAGATCAACCAGACATTTACAGATGAATGGGAAGGCTCGACCAGACATCAACGGATGAATGGGAGAAAACTCGACGTTTATCGACACCAACGGAGAGGAGTAATGGAGATAATGAACACAACCAAACCATCAACGGATGATCGGGAAAAACTCGACGTTTATCGACACCAACGGAGAGGAGTAATCTTCACTAGGGAAGGGAGGACGACGTTACGAACATCGAAAGATGATGTTTACAGACATCAAAAGAAAACCAGACACTTACGCATGACTGGAAATCACCGAAAGATGGTGTTTACCGACACCAAAGAGGACCAGACACTTACGCATGACTGGAAATCACCGAAAGATGGTGTTTACCGACACCAAAGAAGACCAGACACTTACGCATGACTGGAAATCACCGAAAGATGGTGTTTACCGACACCAAAGAAACAAACACACGCGGGTGCTGACGGGGTATACTGACATTCACCAGATGACAGGGCTAGGCTGAACACTTGCAGGGGGTCTCACTGGGGAGATGTAGGCTTTCCTTTCACCGACGGATGAGGGAATAAACCTCTATGGGGATACCAAATGCTGACTGGAGCAACTGTAGCAAATGCGTTGTACAGGTTGAACAAAAAATCCGTCTCTGCAGGGGATACGGTCTGATGGGGTTTCGAACACATGAATGCATATGTTTGAATTTTTCTATAGCGTAATGCTCCATTTAGGAATGGAAATGCTACGCGATTTTTGAAGATGCAATGATCACTACATGCAAAATGCAAATGAACCCTGGCTAGGGAGCCAAAAAGATCAGACATTCCAACTCTGTGGGGACACTCTGACTGAGGAAACTCTGCGGGGAACTCCGCTTGGGGGAATAGCAAAGCGACTTCACTGGGAAGAAGACCCAACCAATCCTCGGATAGGATAAACTCTACTTGGAGAATATCTGTTATTCCGCTGGGGGTGACCCATGCCGACTATAGGTAGAATCAACTCAGCCGGGGATGCAAATATCAGTCTACTATAGGAACTCGTCCAATCCACTGGTAGGATGAACTCTGCTGGAGTGAATAATTCTACTCTACTAGGGACGACCCAACCAATCCATATGTAGGAGAATTACTGCTGGAGATGTATTTCACTGAAACCCGCTCCACTCGGGGAACTTGCTGAGAAAAACACTCGCTTCCTTCTGCTGATGAGAACAACCATAGTGGTGAGAGTAACAACTCTGTTGAGGATGATAGCACGTCATTTCATACTGGAGATAAACCTCCACAACCTTGCTGGGGATGAGCACTCACAGCTATACTGGAGATTACCGCATCATAAACCCAATTGTTGAGGAACACACAAACAGTCTATTGATACACTCCGCTGGGGAACTCCCGGGGAAAATCAACTCCAGGCGCTCAGCGGGGATTCTCAACTGGGGAAATCTGCAAGCACGGGCCTGCTGGGGAGAAGCAATCTTTAGATCTGCTAGGGAAAGAAGGTACTGTCCACAGGCGTCTCTGTAGGGGAAATACCTCTGATAGCTTCAATACTGATTTGGGCTGAGGAACCGCCCTCTACTCTGAGAAACATTCTGCCCCTGCCCCTGCTGGGGATGTGATAACCTTCGGGCTTGCTGAGGAAACAACGATCGCGAATCTGTCAGGGAGATCACACTCTCAATCCTCTGGGGAGATGCAGCTTGTTTGAAAGGAACACCGGTCGACCCGTCGAACACTGGTATTCATCGTCCACCCACAGTGTTGACTCTCCATTCTTAAGAAACTTCCGGACTCATCTGGACTTTTCTGCTCCATCATCTTGTATTCCCTACTCGTCCGTACTTCACGGAGACTGAACTCCTGGGGTTTATACATACTTTCCAGTTATCAGACTTTGAAGAGTCTTCTTGATTAACTTTCCAAGATCGTCGTCGTGACTCTGTCGCGGTCTTCACACTGTTCAACTATCTCTTGCCCCTGATCAGGCTCCGCAGCAGAGATCGTTAGGTAAAAGCGTGCCCCAGGTATGCCCCAGGTGTTCTGGTATTTAGACACTTAGGTCATTCAGACTTCCGAGTAAGATTTCCAGGTTTTAATCTCACAAGCACGCATCGGAAGGGACCTCTATGTTTCAAAATGCAGTTATTCTTATCAAACTAAACGGATGTTTTCGTAATCAAAACGGTAATGTCACAAAAACAAAATTTATTTGACTGAACACGCATTTTATTGACTGGAATAAAAAATGGCTCACAATCGAGCAATGCACAAGAAGCAAACCCTGGAAAGAGGTGATTGCGCACAAAGGAAAAAATCTACCCTATTGGCAACGCGGAACCGTGATCTCATCGGGTTCCAACTCGGTTACACCTCATATGTCCTCAAGACTTCCCGCACTTTCTGTCTTCTGAACGAGACGCTTCTAATCGGTCTCTGTCGGAGATTAGCCAAGTCATCAAGAGCACAAACGATCATGCTGGACGCAGCTGTTCGTTTCAATCCCTCTTTTGCCTGGACCGCCCTTTCGGGTTTCAGTCCACCGGGATACCCTTTTTTGCCCAAGTCGCCCTTGCGGGTTTTCAACTTGCCGGGTGTACAGTTCTTTTCTTTTATTTTTATCCCTAACTTTTGCCCGAACCTTCCTCTTTTTCTTGGTTCGCCGGGATGCCCCTTTTTTTGCCTGGACTCTTTATTCTTTTTTTTTGTCCAGCGGGTTTCTTTCACGAAGTATTTTCTAACTGCGTCCGCACTCATAGTGGATGGAAAATCGTCGTCATCCGTGGTCGTCAACTACAAGGTTCTGTCAGGGGAAACCTTCTTGACCACGAATGGACACTCATAACTGCTCATCCATTTGCCCTACGATCGTCTTGAGGAGGAAGGATCCTTTTCAACGCTACATCTCTCATACAGTACGCACGAGGTCACACTTCTCGGTCAACAACACGCTTCATTCCCTGGGTACAACTGTCCCATAACAAGTAACTGTCAGCCCTCTTCCTCAGTTGGACTCAACGTGTCATTCTGAGTCCTTATCCATTCAGGCTTCTCTGACTTCTCATACATCTGTGAGGAAGACACCGCCCCAAGTAGATGCACATCCCAAGGTTCGATACCCAGGATACAGACTTTATGTTCAGCCACCATTGTTGGTGCAACCAACTGTGATTCGGGAAGCACTACCTCATTCACTTTACTCCCCCATCAGACATCGGAATCCGTTCGGATTCGGGGTCAGACCCCTCCTCCGGGATCGGTCACTCTCAATCTTTCGATTTGAGTACCTCGAGATGTCCTCATCAGGGACCTCAAACTTCCTTGGTTGATGACCTTCCATGGGTTGCCTTTAGCTTCTCAAACACTTACCTGATCAGATCCATTTTGGACTTCCACGAAGTGGTATGAATCAGCATACACTGTCTCAGTCGGCGAGCAGCCTATGCCAAAGTACATCAAGTTTTTTCGAACATTGAGTGTATTGTTTCATAGTCGATAAACTTTTTGCTTAGGCAAATTGCATACTCTTTTCGACAAGGCTAGTCATGCTGACTCAGTACGCACCTCATAAACCCCTCGAGGGCTGCCGAGTACCAGATTAACAATCATCCCCCTGGGAAACATCGGAATCAGAAGTTCCTGCCATTTATCTTTTTTTCAATGCCCCTTGGCAATCATTATTCCGCCTGACAATTTGATATTCTTCTTTTTTTTTTTTTTTTTTTTTTTTTTTTAGCAGGATCGACCTCGATTCCTCTGATTCGCTCACAACAAGCCTCGGTAGCTTGATGGACAGCACTCCATAAGTGCACTGATTTAGACTCAAAAGTATGAGTTATCTCAAACGGTCAAACCACTTGCCCCAGGTCTACCGGATGCCCCTGTTCTCTTCGGGACTTTGTCATCATGTCCTCAACATGGGATTTGTTTTCACGATGAATCATATCATGAAACAAAGTCACCGTAGACTTTTGATACGTGGCACCGGCCTCTTGTGATTGAACGACATCACCTTAGAACGAGAAGGTGCCCCTTGTGTGATGGACCTGGCTTACTTCATATCATCTGGCAGCAATTCAATCTGGTCTTGGCCAAGAAGCCATCCATGAAGATAAACACTGAGACCTGAGCTATATAATCAACCAATACCTCATTGTGAAGTACCGGGAATTCATCCTTCAGATTAGCTCTGTTCGCATCTTGGTGGTCTATACACCTTCTCATCTTTCAGCACCAGTTTCTGCTTCACTGGAGGACAGTCTTCTCTTAAGGGTAGCTCGTGCCCCATAACATTGGTATTCCGCCCTGGTGTATCTAGATACAATCAGGCATACGTATCAAACTGCTCTTCTAACAGAGCTACCACTCTGTTCTCGACTTGTCTCTGAAGCGGCCTCAACCTTCACTTTCCCTTCTGACCTCGGCGGTTCCTGGGATGACAAACTTGACTCGCTCCTCGTGCGGTTGAATCATCTTCTCCTCTTGTTTCAACGACCTGGCTAATTCCAGCTGATCACAATCTTCTGCGCCTTCTTCTTCGGCATGATAGCTTGGATTGTCGAAGTCATATGGAGGTGTAACCAAATTGTTATCGATGAGCTCAGGAGAATCATTTTTAAGGTTGGAACCAAATGAATCAAAAGGAAAGAGAATAAAAACATTGCCATTTTTTTATTATATTTTTTAAAAAAAAAAAAACTGCAAAAAATGAAAAACAGGGAACACCGCTTTTTGATTGAAAAACCATCCATTTATTAATGATGCCGAAATATTGCAAAATGAAACATGAGGTGGCCCTTACAATGGACCATTACGTGTCGGGCAACACGTATGGCTTTCATGCAAACAAAATTAAAACACAGAAATACTACACTTCCGGATGAGCGACAGTGATGCTTTCGGAGGCCCTCCAATCGCCTGGCACGCACGACTTTATCCACGCCTCAAGCTCGCGGTCGCTGTCAACATCTTCACCCACTGAACGGGCATGGCCAGGATCCAACATCCCTGCACTGACGAAGGTGTAAGGTGGGCGACATCCTCTATTTGATCTAGACGACTCTTGACCCGGCTGATAACCGACCCCAAACATGTCTGCTTTTATCACAATGTCGATAATCCTTCCCCAGCCTTGGGCCTCTTTGTTCTTCACCACTTCCAGAGCTTGTTTATAAGAAGAAATGGACAGCTTCTTCTCTTTCTCGGCGACAAGAGCGTTCTCCACCTGGACGGTTTCAACTGCCAGACTGGGTGCTTTACATCTTTCATTGTCCATTTCTACTTTCTTCATCTTCTGGGTCGGGTCCTTCATCAATACACACCCTTTGGTAGTGACAGTCACACAAGCATTATCAACAGCAGGGCAGGCTCCATCCCGTAGCAGAAGTTTTGGAACCATAGCCATTGGACCTTTTAGCTGACCCTCTTCAATCACTTCTATTCTTTTCTTGACCTTTTTCACCATCTTTACCTTTATTGGTCCCTGCCTGAGTACGGGGTTGACATCCTCATCCATTATCTGTGCCAAGCTGATAGCCTTGGAGTCCACCAGATCTTGGACAATATGCTTAAAAGCTCTGCAACCTTCAATGTCGTGTCCGGGTGCCTCAGAGTGGAACTCGCACTTGGCACTTTCATCATAGTTTGCATGCCTCCGCTGCTGTTCTATCGGAATCAAAATCCTCGGTTGAACTAATCCCAGATCCCTCAACCTTTGGAAAAGAAAGGCATAAGTCACAGGTGGTTCCTCAAACTGACGATCCCCATTCTTCTTCCTCACCCGGCTCTTAGCTCCCGATGTCTTCTGTTGAGGTGGCAGTTGTTGCTGTTGAGCAGGTGGATTGATGACAGGAGTGGTTACAGTGGCGGCATAAGGATGATAACGATCTTTACTACGTTCTTTCTTTGCAGGCACACCAACCGGCTCAACCTTCTTCTTAAATGAACCACTGTCGGAGGGTTTCTTTGCTACAGTACCAGAAGGTTTGTTCACTTCGGAAGACGGAGCCTTCCCCTGGACTTTCTCCACTATCAGCCATTTCTCGATCCTTTCCAAACTCTCAGACATGGCTTTCTGCCCCAAGGCAAGTCCTTGCACAACACTGAACAACTCCCTCATCATCTCTTTCAGCTCAAAGATGTCGGCGTTGGGAAGATCCATCAGCTTGGATTTGTTGACCCCCAGCAGGTTATCTGAACAGATGAGCTACGCGCACTGGTTGAATACTGAGACCTACAAAACAGCAAATGGGTTAGTATGACTCACCCATGCAATGTCTGTCCGTACTAGGAATATTCAGTCCTCTTTTTTTTGGTTTCATTGAGACAGATAAAATTTATCAACAACATTTTGACATCTGGATGTCTCTCGACCTGAGTTTTAATAAAAAACAATGGACCCTGAGTACGGACAGACATGAGTTGAATGCAGATGAATGCGAAATGATATGATGCAAATGCATGAATGCAGGCCACTGTGCTGCCAAGTCAACTGTAGACCCATTAGGTCTATAAACTAGTCACAGTTATCTGGAGAGCTAGGTCACCATAAATCCAGCTTGGGGAAATTCCGAAATAGACGGAACCGGAGATTACATCACTAGCTTCACAGGAACAAACACTGATCGGGTGACAAACAGATCCTCTGAACAAATGCTCTCAAATTCAACCCGGGGATCCGAAATAAACGGAACCCGCTGATAAACCACGGACAGAACTCCGGCGTCCCAGAAATAAATGCCCATAATTCATAGTCACCGTCAGTACCAATAGTCACCAACAAGTCACCAACCAATCAGCAACTGTACCTGTAATAATGATCGAACCCTTCCCCACTCACGGGTGTCGTCTAGGCCAGGGTAAGGTCGAGAGAAACGCAGCATAAATAACCTTTCGTGGAATATCATCCTGTGCACACCCGATGTATGCACCGATAATATCCCACCAGGGTCTGAACTGCTCGTGATATCAATGTTCCGCTAAGTGGCGTACACCACCCGCTTCCCATGAATCACTCTATTCCTAGGTTTCCTAGATTTCACTCATAGCCTGGGTATTGGGCCTTTTACCTCAACTGACTCCCCCCCACACAGAGAAAAACAGACAGCCAGCCAGTAATGAATAATGAATATGAAATGCAAACATCAATGCACACAATCAATGCAAACAATAAATGTACATATATACAATGAATGCAATAAAATACAACAAGCAGAAAGCAACCAAAACCCTAATCCTAGAGAGCGCTAGGAGAGACTCGCTCAGGGAAGATGGACCAGCATAGGTCAACTTCTCTACGTCCCCAGCAGAGTCGCCAGCTGTCGCATTACGCGAAAAACCGGCGGGAAAAGAAAGAAACAACAGAGCCGCCACCGTGCGTTATTTATCCCAAAAGAGGGAAAGGAAACGCTCGAAGTAAACCTGGGAAAAGACATGGTCTCGCAACCAAAGAGAATGGGTTCGGGAGTCGGTTATGCGAAGGGAAGGTGTTAGGCACCCTACGCATCCGTAGTACTCTACGGGATCCACGCACAGAAGGAAGGAAAATTGGTTGCTAAAACACTGCTCAAACACACACACACTGGCTGAAAGAGACGAAAGAGACTGACTGAAACTGACTCGGCAGGATATCGCATCCTGGGCCTACTTAGTCTATCAGGCATAGACATCAGAGTCCAAGTAGTTCGGACAGGGGAAACGACACATGCTCGCTAGGATGTCGCATCCTATGCATACGTATCTTCTCGGACGAGAGAAGAATCAGAGCATTCGTAGCTCGGCTGACATGCACACAAACAAACAAGACACAGGCAAACGTGGAGCCCGAATGCCAATCACTGGACTTACATCAGCATCCGAACCTAAACACACACAGGAAACCAACTGCCAATCGCTGGACTTATGTCGGACTCCAACCAGAACACACACAAGGGTGGTTAAGACACAAAGGGTTGAAAAAGAAAAAGGGCGCCCGGAGAGATCAGCTCAATCTCCTGCCTACATACTTCATCTGGTATGAAGATCAGGGCGATGTAGTTCCCCTACGCAGGGACAAAGGACTAGCCTAACCAGATAACAGAGGGAGACACAACTCTAGGGAGACTACGACTCGAGCCTAGATGTTGTCATGCAAAGTCAACCCTAAGTTAAGGTTTCTAGCTAAATGGCACAAGGGCCAACCTATCCTAAACAAGGCTTGCACAGGAAGCAAGGGTCTCGATTGCAACGAGGGCAAGAGAAAGGGGAGGTCTCGATCGCAACGAGGGCGAGAGAAAGAAGAGATCTCAATCACATAGGGGTGAGAGAAAAGAGTTAGTGTTAGTGGTTAGTCAAACTCGGCAAGACATCGCATCTCGTGCCTACGTATCTCATCTGAACATGAGAATCAGAGTTGCCGTAGTTCGGCCGAACAACTCTAAGCATGGCTCACACAGGGAGTAAGCCACACAGACTTGACTTGCACAGGAAGCAAGTCAAGCACAATCCTACCTTGCACAAGGGCAAGTCTAAGCTAAACCTAAAGAGGCAAAGCAAACAGGCAATCACAATCACAAGAAGCACACTCTATATGCATACAAGAGGCTCAAGCAAAAGGTTAGGCACTAGGGCCAACTGGAATAGGGTAAGTGTGCTCTTAACCTTGCCATTGAGAGGCTAAGGTGAAGCAGATGAAAGGATGAGGAGAGGATGAGACCTCACAGCTCTTATCCCTGGCCAGGGAGAGCTAATAGACAAATGAGCATGGGTCCAGAAAGTGGGAACCCTTCTATACTCGAAGACTCTGACACTGTACACTTTGTACAAGATCTTGGGTTTGTATCCCAATGCATCAACACACAGCAGTGTGAGCAGAGGGATGACACAACAAGAGTAGTGGGGGATAGATTGCATATCCCTACCTTCCACCAATTGCCTTTTTGAAGGACTTTCAATATGTACAGGGACAAGATTTAAACATACACAAACATGGCCTCTTAAGGAGGACTTCAGACAGTTTGCCTGGTCAAATAACAGACCGGGTCTCCAGACTACATGAAGTAAAAGAGATTATACCTCAAGCAAGTTGCTAAAAGCAAAGCAAAGCAAGTTCAGAGAACTTAAGCAACTAAAGTACCTGAAAAAGTCAAAACAATCAGCAAACAGTTCAAAAGTTTAAATCAAAAGGAATTGGTAAACAGTCAACACAGATGGTCAATTGTGCAAGGCATAAGACTCAAACACATGAGTCAAACCTACAAAACAAAGGTTAGCATATGATAAAACAATCAAGTTCAAACAAGTTTGAATGATCTTTGAGGCATTGGTGCTTAACCTGAAACAGGAACTCAATTGTAAGCTCAAAAGACCACTAGGACTAGCCTAGGGTCAAGGATGAAAGAAAAAGTCAAAACAGCAAAGAAAAGTCAACCAAAGTCAAGGTCAAACATTTAAGAAGCTATCACAATTGGGCCCACATTCAAATCATGCATTATTATCATTTCATGAACATTTGAAGTCAAAGTAAGGCAAATGAAAGCACAAAGAAGTCAACAGAATGACTTGCATCAAAAGTCAACCCAAACAATCTCAAAAATCATCAAATAAATCACATTCAATCC
The DNA here is from genome assembly GCF_024323335.1 of Lathyrus oleraceus. Classification (NCBI taxonomy): domain Eukaryota; kingdom Viridiplantae; phylum Streptophyta; class Magnoliopsida; order Fabales; family Fabaceae; genus Lathyrus; species Lathyrus oleraceus. Next base: position 96,530,699 of record NC_066581.1, read on the forward strand.
TAACATCTAGCATGGCAAGCATGTCAAGTTTCATGGCATTTGGATGAGAGGAAGGCAGTCAATAAAAATCAAAAAGTCAAACCAAATTCAAGCATGCACAATGAAGGTCAACAAACATGAGTCAACTTCAAAAAATCATATCAAATTGAAAACAGGTGAGAAATGAATGAGATTAACACCAATGCAAAGCTCAAGATGTCTAGTTATCACATATGAAATTTCATGATCATACAATATGGTATGAGAATTTCCCAAAGGATTTGGCAACATGTATCACATAAAGTCAATCATTGACTAGGCAGGGAAGAAAAATCTCAAATAAATGGAAAACAGCACAATTAATTCCAAGAAAATTCACACATGAACTAGACATATAAGAGAGGGATCATGCAAAATTTGGGGTCATTTGGATGTAAGGAAGCATGCCATTGAAAATCAAGAAAATGCATATCATTAGTGTGACACCAAATGCAACACCTAACTTCAAAAAATCAAATCTCTCAATCCACATATGATAAATGCACAAAATTTATATGGAAACAAAGGTGAATGAGTCTAGTTTTACTACAAAAAATTTCAGAACCAATGGATGCAACATGAGTATTTCACAATTGTTTTGGCAAAAGGTGTCAATTAGGCATACATGTTGAGAAACTTAATTCCATTAAAAATCCAGCCAACCAAAAATTAATTAAAAATCAGGAAAAAATAGTAGACATTCATGTGATCATCATGCAAGAAATTTCAGGATTTTTGGATGATTAATGAAGAAGAAATGAATTTTAGAAGATTGATGAATAATTGAAGCAACATGAATAAAATGACATGGATTAGTGGGTCAAACTAAAGTCAGCGTGGCACGCTCGTAATTATGGGCATCATTAATCAAAACGACGCGTTTTGCAAGGGGCCACGAAATATTGTGATTGGCTGTTGCCCAATGAAACAGTGCAGAGGGCCAATGGATGTTCAAGCTTTCTGGGTTTAAAAACCCTAGGGTTTTAGCAGCAACATTCAACTTCATGTTCATGGTTCATCATCATCAAACAAAATTCGAGCAGAAACACACAATGGCATGGCATTAGTACTTATGTAGCACCATAACACCAACAAACAGGACACGATTTATGTGGATTTCTGGGCAGGGCAAGGGATTTAAACAGCAGGGTATTCATCATCTTCATCAAAATCAATAAGAACAAGTGTGCCCAAAAGTTAACAACATGCATATCAATAGCTTCAACAAACCAAGCACAAACACAATCCACCATCTATATTCATTAATTCGAGCACATAACAGAGAAATCCACAAAAACAAGTTTGAGCATAGAACTTCAAAACCATATTTCTCTTAACACAGTGGATCATTTTCGATGGTTTAAGGTTCATTGGCATCAGCAAGTCAAGGACTACACATGGCATAGCATGGATAAGAGAAAAGAGGGGGTCGAAAAACTTACTTGATTTGAAGAACTCGATGGAACAGTGGTTATTTGATGGTATTTGCTCAAACAGTCGAAGGTTCCAGCTCCAAATGATGGATGATGAAGTTGTTTCAGCTCAAACTTGCTTGGACATAAGTAAATCACGATCTGCCATGGGAGGTATCTTGGAGAAACAGAACATGGAGAGGCTGCACAGGTGAGGTTTGATGCTTCAAAGGAGCTCACAAAGATGGCTAGAGCATGGAACCATGAAAGCTAGCTCGAGGGTTTTGGAGTTTTGAGCAGAAATCCAAAATCGTGAAAATTGCAAGTGAGAGAGTTTCTGGTTTTTTGTGTTGGCTGCTCTTAGTCTCTAGGGTTGAAATGTGCAGAAAATGTCCTCTTATACCTCTGTTTAGCATTGTTAATCCATGTGCTAAGTTGGTTTAGTTTAAAATGAATCATTTGCCATTTTGCTAATTTGTACAAAAGTGGATATGGAGGGTGTAGCATTGCACGAATGGGCTTGGAAAGGCTGCAAACAGACCATCCAATTTGCTGTTTTTGGTCTGTACATAAATTGCTAACCTTGCTTTGTTTAATGAAGCCAATTGCAAAATTAACAAGTTTGCACCTTTTGGTCAAAATGGTAGCATGGTGATAGCATGAACACAAGCTTGGACTTGGAGCATGTTGCAAATACCATATGAAACAAATCCCAATTGGCCAAAGTGAGAAAAAATCAAAGAGTCAAAAAGTCAACTATTGGTTAAACTTGATTTTTAAATGAAATAGGTCAAAAAATGCCATTTTGATTGGCAAGGTTTTGGTGAATGAAATTTATATTTTTGGAAAGAGGAGGAAAAATGTGGTTTGTAGGAAAAAACCCCACCAAATTTGGCCTTATGGTTTGAGAGATATGGCCTTTTGAAGTTCAAGAATTTTTGAAATTGAATTGATCATATCTTGACAACCACACATGGGATTTGAGAGTTCTTGGACTTTTTGAAAATGGGAGAACAAGATATTCAATTTTCATGTTGGGCAAAAATTCATTTGGAGCTTGTATCATGATGCAAGTTGAGGATCAAGAAGTTTCCATTTTTGGCAGTTGAAATTACAGGTCCACTTTCTATTTTGGGAAATTTTCTGATTGGCTTCAAATTCTTCCATGATGTTGATTGCCATGACACATGAGGCCTATTGGGACATGTATAAGCTCTCTCAAACCATTTCCATCCATCAAATCCACAAAATCAACCACAGTTGACCAACTTTGACTTTTCTAGGGTTTCTGACTGTCTATGCACTGACTGATGAATTCCAAACCCTAATTCCTTGAGACCTTGACTTCAAATGATGACCCAAGTTGTGTGGACTCTTGATTATTGATCATGGTGCCCAAATTCCACAAGAATGGCCACCATCCACTGCTTTGACTGACTGTTGACTGTCTAGGGTTTTTGCCTGACTGTGCATGACTTGATGACTTCTGAACATCCAACCCTTGACTTAAACACTTCAAATGGGCCCTCTAGTCATGTGAACTTGATGAACAAACCCTAGGGCCTTGGCTCCTTGAGAAACACCTTTGCTTGATTGGTTGACTGATCTCCTGATCAGTTTGACCTAATTCTTGACTTGCTTGCTCTTGAGGCAACTGGGGACAATGCAATGTTATGCAGTGGACCATGTTATGCTATGACCTAATATGAGAATGTATGTACAAGGATAGGTGCAAATTTGAGGTGCTACAGTGTGCCTCATGCTCTTATCCCTGGTCGGGGAGAGCTTCAAATGATAGAAGGTGTGGGAGTTCAGAAAGTTGGAACTCTCTCCACAAGTTAATGACTCTATAGATCTTGGGTTAAGATCCACAATGCTATAACATGTAATGTGAGCAAAGGGATGACACACAGTATAGTAGGAGATGGACTACACATCTCTTTTATCTACCAATTGCCTTATCAAAGGACTTTTCCTGCTTGGGGACAAAGATAAACAATCACAAACATTGCCTCTTAAGGAGGACTTCAGACAGGTGCCTGACCAAATAACAGGCCAGGTCTTCCAGACTACATGAAGAAGAGAAGGTATACCTAATTGGTTAAGCAACCAAGCAAAAGCAAGTTCAAAATGAACTTAAGCAAATAATGTACCTGAAATTAATCCAACTCAATCAGTATACAAGTCACAAAAGTCAAACAGATAATCCAAGTCAACAGATAATGTACAATCAAACAAGCAAGCTACATTGTGCAAGGCACAAGCTCAACTCAAATGAGCTAAGAGCAGCCCACAAAACAAATCAATGTTAGTCCATAACAAACACACAAACCAACTCAATCCATATGAATTAATCTCCTTAATGTCATATGCTTCTTAACCTGAAAACAAACTCAAACATGAGAAGAAAACCACTAGGACAAGGCCTAGGGTCAAAGAAGGAGAAATAATCCAAAACAGAACATGAAAATTGACCAAAATCAATATTAATCAATTAAGAACAAAGTCCAAGTGGTCTCATGTCAAAAACATCAACCAATTTCATTTCATAACCAAATCATGTCAAAGCATGCAATTTGGAAGCTCAAAGAGGCAAACAGAATGAACCAACTTAAATCAAATCAAAAATGGCTCAATAAATTCCAAGAAAAATCATGCCTAAACAGAACACCTCAAAGGATAAACACACCAAAAATCATGGCATTTGGATAAGTATAAGCATGTCAATAAAAATCATCAAGTCAAGGTAGGCATAAACAAGCTCAAACAAGACCTCAAATGGTACATCAAGTTCACACAAGCATAAAACAGTGATGACAAATGATAAATGATCCAAACCAAAGCCAAAATGAACTTCAACATGTTAGGAATCAATGTGCAAAACTTCAAGCTCATAAGATAAGGCACAAGAATTTCACAAATCATGGAAGTTCAACACTCAACAAAAGTCCAATTATGACCAACCAGCAAAGAAAATCTCAAACAAATAGGAAATGGATCCAAAAATTCTACAAAAAATTATGCTCATAACCTAACATCTAGAAGTATCACCATGCAAAATTTTAGATCATTTGGCATTTTAATGGTGTCGCATTACGCGAAAAACCGGCGGGAAAAGAAGAACAACAGAGCCGCCACCGTGCGTTATTTATCCCAAAAGAGGGAAAGGAAACGCTCGAAGTAAACCTAGGGAAAGACATGGTCTCGCGACCAAAGAGAATGGGTTCGGGAGTCGGTTATGCGAAGGGAAGGTATTAGCACCCCTACGCATCCGTAGTACTCTACGGGATCCACGCACAAAAGGAAGGAATATTGGTTGCTAAACACTGCTCAAACTCACACACACTGGCTGAAGGAGACAAAAGAAACTGACTGAAACTGACTCGGCAGGACATCGTATCCTGGGCCTACTTAGTCTATCAGACATAGACATCAGAGTCGAAGTAGTTCGGAGTGGGGAAACGACACATGCTCGCTAGGATATCGCATCCTATGCATACGTATCTCCCTGGACGAAGGAGAATCAGAGCATTCGTAGCTCGGCTGACACGCACACAAACAAACAAAGGCAAAGGCAAACGTGGAGCCTGAATGCCAATTGCTGGACTTACATCAGCATCCGAACCAAGACACACACACATTGGAACCCGAATGCCACTCGATGGACTTACATCAGCTTCCAAGCACACAACAACACACACAAGGGTGGTCAAGACACAAAGGGTTGAGAAAGAAAAAAGGCGCCCGGAGAGATCAGCTCAATCTCCTGCCTACATACTTCATCTGGTGTGAAGATCAGGGCGATGTAGTTCCCCTACGCAGGGATAAAAGATCTAGCCTAACCAGATAACAGAGGGAGACACAACTCTAGGGAGACTACGACTCGAGCCTAGATGTTGTCATGCAAAGTCGTCCCTAAGTTAAGGTTTCTAGCTAACTTGCACAGGAAGCAAGCCTATCCTAAACATGACTTGCACAGGAAGCAAGCCACACCTAACCCAACTTGCACAGGAAGAAGAAGGGTCTCGATTGCAACTAGGGCAAGAGAAAGGGGAGGTCTCAATCGCAACGAGGGCGAGAGAAGAGAAAGGTCTCAATCGCAACGAGGGCGAGAGAAGAGAATTAGCGTTAGTTGTTAGTCAAACTCGACAAGACATCGCATCTCGTGCCTACGTATCTCATCTGAACATGAGAATCAGAGTTGCCGTAGTTCGGCTACGGAGGGACAAAGGTCTCGATTGCAACTAGGGCAAGAGAAAGGGAAAGTCTCGGTCGCAACGAGGGCGAGAGGAAGGAAAAGGCTCGATCGCAACGAGGGCGAGAGAAAGGAAAAGGCTCGATCGCAACGAGGGCGAGAGAAAGGAAAAGGCTCGATCGCAACGAGGGCGAGAGAAAGGAAAAGGCTCGATCGCAACGAGGGCGAGAGAAAGGATCGCAACGAGGGCGAAAGCAAACAAGGATTAGTCTAAACTAAACCTAACTTGCACAGGAAGCAAGTCAAACAAACATGCAAGCACAGGTAGCACACACTATACACAAGCAAGGGGCTCAAACAAGGCTAGGTTTTAGTCGAGGGGTCATATCAACCTCAACAAACAAACCTCTGGAACTGGGTGAATGTGCTCTTAACCTTGCCATTGAGGGGCTAAGGTGAAGCAGATGAAAAGGAGATGAGGGGTGTGCCTCATTGCTTCTATCCCTGGCCTGGGAGAGCATTTGACAAGAATGTGTGGGTTCAGAAAGTGGGAACCCTTCTACACATTTGATGCTGACTCAACTGTGCAATTGCACAAGATCTTGGGTTTTTATCTGAAATGCATCAACACAGTGGTGTGAGCAAAACAGAAGACACACTGAATAGCAGGGGATAGGTTGCTTATCCCTTGGTTCTGCCAATTGCCTCTTCACTTAGGAGGACTTTGCATATGTACAAGGACAAATTAAACATACACAAACATTGCCTCTTAAGGAGGACTTCAGACAGTTGCCTGGCCAAGTAACAGGCCAGGTCTTCCAGACTACATGAAGAAAAAGGAATTATACCTCAAGCAAGTTGCTAAATAGCAAAGCAAAGCAAGTTCAAAGAACTTAAGCAACTAATGGTACCTGAAATAGTCAAACAAATCAGTACACATTTCAACAGTCAAAGCAAAAGGAAATGGGAAACAACAGTCAACACAGAGGGACAAATGTGCAAAGCACAAGACTCAAATCATATGAGTCATACCACCTACAAAATAAAGAGGTTAACACATGATATATAATCAAGCTTAATCAAAAGAAATTGATCTCATTGGTCATTTGGTGTTCAACCTGAAAACATAAGCTCAATAGTAAGTAACTGGACCACTAGGACAAGCCTAGGGTCAAAAGAGAATGAAAAAATCAAAACAGCAAAGGGCAAGCATTCAAAATCATGTTTAATCAATCAAGAAACAATCCCAATTGGGTTCACATTCATATTATGCATCATCATCAATTCACAAGCAAAAGAAGTCAAAGCATGGCAAGGGAGAGCTCAAAGGAGTCAATAGAATGACTTGCATCAAAAGTCAACTCAAACATTTTCAAAAATCACCAAATAAATCATGATCAATCCTAACACCTAGCATGGTAAGCATGTAAAATTTCATCACATTTGGACAAGTGGAAGGCAGTCAATGAAAATCATAAAGTCAAAGCAAATTTGAACATGCTCAATGAAGTCAACAGCAAGACTTAGCTCAAAACCAAACATAATCAATTCCAAAAATCACCAAATAATTCATGCTCAATCAAAATCCATAACATGCCATGCATATAAAATTTCAGCTCAATTGGATCATGGGAAGGTGGTCAATTAAAATCAGAAAGTCAAAACAATTTCAATCATGCTCAAAGAAGTCAAACAAACATGTATCAACTTCAAAAAATCATAACTCAATGATAACAGATGAGAAATGAATGGGATCAACACCATGGCAAAGCTTGAGATGTCTAGTATGCACATGTAAAATTTCATGATCATCCAATAAAGTATGAGAATTTCCCAAATGGAATGGCAACATGTATCACACAAAGTCAACATTTGACTAGGCAAGGAAGAAAAATCTCAAACAAATAGGAAATAGCATAATTAAGTCCAAGGAAATTCACACATAAACTAGACATATGAGAGAAGGTTCATGAAAAATTTCACATTAATTGGAGGCCAGGAAGCATGGATACAAAAATCAGGAAATTGCATATCATTGGTGTGACACAAATTGTCACACCCTACTTCAAAAAATCACAACTCTCAAACCACATAGGATAAAATCATGATCTTTACACCAAAATAAGCATGAATGAGTGTAGATTATGCACAAAAAAATTCAGATCAAAAGGATGTATCATCACAATTTCACAATGGTTTTGGCAAGATGTACAATATTTGGTCACATTCTACAAACCCTAAGGCCATTTAAAATTCACTAATCAAAAAAATCTGGAAAAATGATGATAAAAAACTAGACAATCATATGAACATGATGCAAAAATTCCCACTGGATTTGGAATTGAAATGAACAAGTTATGAATTTTGCAAAATTGATGATCAAAGTGAAATAATATGTGAAATTAAATGGATTAATTTGAATAAATGAACGAGAATGGCATTTGTGTAAATATGGCCTTCATTAAACCAAACGACCGCGTTTTGGACGCGGAAAGGGAATGTTATGATTGGTTGGCATGGTGCAACAGTGGCATGCAGACGAATAAGACAAAAACAGCTGGAAAGGCTTATGAACATTAGGGTTTGTGTACAGCAGTATGAACACTCATCTTCTCAAATCGTGTTTTTTCACAAAAATTCCCAGAAACCAAATTTAAATACACACAAATGTTCAGCATGGCATGGCAAAGACAAATCCAACATCAATTTTCATGGAAACAAGCTATTGAGAGAGAATCGAGCAAAAATTCATATGAACACCAAACTTCATTTCCAGATTTCTTGCTAAATACTTAACCATATTACATGAGACAAAGCTCATTGGACTCAGCATACTAAGATCTATCTAACACATGGCATGGTTTAGGAAAATGAGTAAATCGAAAACTGACCAAAAGTGAAGAGCAGATGGAGATTCAGGTATTTTCTGGCTTGGATATGCTCAAACAGATGCAGATTATGCTTCCACAAGTTGAATGATAAAAGGAACTTGGCTCATGGATGCTTGCTTTGGTCCAGAACTCGAGCTGCCATGGAAATTGCTTTGGAATAACAGTGCACGAAAATGACCTTCCAGATGTGATATGGCAGTTGAAATGTGCTTGAAATGATGCTTGGATGGTGAATAAACAATGGCTTGCTCGAGTGCTTTGGAGATTTTGGCCAGAAAATGCAATATGTAAAAATGCAAATTGAGAGAGAATGAGAGTTTCTGTGTGTTTTGGCAGCTGCTAGGGTTGCTCAAATGACAGAAAATGTCTTAAATATGGACTGTTTGAGGTTTGGTAATCATGTGCTAATCAAATTCTGCTCTAATGAACCAATTTGCACAATTGCTAATTTTGAGCCAATTGCTACAAGGAGGTGTGGTCTGCCCGAGTTTGGGCCTCAAACATGTCTCAAATATCACCTTAAATGAATCCCAATTGGCCAAAGTGAGTGAAAATGCCTAATTCAAAAAGTCAACTTTGGTCCACACTTGAATTTAAATAAGACAAGTCCAAAAATGCCATTTTGATTGGCAATGTTTTAGCACATGAAATTTACATTTTTGGAAAGAGGAGATGAAATGTGGTTTGTAGGAAAAAACCCCACCAAAATTGGCCAAATGGTTTGAGAGATATGGCCTTTTGAAGTTCAAGATTTTGTGAAAATGATTTGATCATATCTTGACAACCATGCATGGGAATTGAGAGTTCTTGGACTTTTTGGAAATGGGAGAACAAGATCTTCAACTTTCATGTTGGGCAAAAATTCATTTGAAGCTTGTATCATGATGTAAGTTTGGGATCAAGAAGTTTCCATTTTTGGCAGTTAAAATTACAGGTCCAGTTTCTATTTTGGGAAATTTTCTGATTGGCTTCAAATTCTTCAATGATATTGTTTGCAATGATATATGAGGCCTATTGGGACATGAATAAGCTCTCTCAAACCAAATCCATCCATCAAAACCATAAAATCAACCACAGTTGACCAACCTTGACTTTCTAGGGTTTCTGACTGATTGTGCATGAACTGAGGGCTTCTGAACATCCAACCTTTGACTTAAACACTTCAAATGGACCTCCAAGTCATGTGAACAAATTGGACCAACCCTAGGGCCTTGGCTCCTTGAGAAACACCCTTGCTTGCTTGGTTGACTGATCTCCTGATCAGTTTGACCAAAATTCTTGATTGGCTTGCACTTGAGGCAACTGGGACAATGCAATGCTATGCAGTGGACCATGATATTCTATGACCTAATATGAGAATGTATGTACAATGATAGGTGCAAATTTGAGGTGCTACAGCTGCCCCTATTCAATCAGCTGGGAACCCGAACGGATGATAGCGATTGCTGTCAGACTTCCAGGGTAAACAGGGATTGAATACAAAAGAACCGTAGAAATTTGCACCGACTGGGTATGATACAAAGAGAACCACGTCATTTACCGATGACAACTGCATGATAGCTTCAGAAAAAAGATTTACCGATGGTTGGAGAACTGGAAACTTGATATTTACCGATATCAACTTCAGCAAAACCATTTACCGATGGTTGCTGGGAAAACAACTTCTGAAAAACAAATTTGATGTAGAAAGGAAGCAAAACCATTTACCGATGGTTAAAACTTGATATTTACCGATATCAACTTCAGCCAGACCATTTACCGATGGCTGCTGGGAAACAGATTGATGAAAAACAAAACCATTTACCGATGGTTAAAACTTGATATTTACCGATATCAACTTCAGCACGACCATTTACCGATGGTTGCTGGGAAATAATTTGATGTAGAAAGGAAGCAAGACCATTTACCGATGGTGGCTTCAAAGCAACTTGATATTTACCGATATCAAGGCCATTTACCGATGGCTGCTGCAACTGGGAATTCGATATTTACCGATATCGAAGAAAATGGGGCCATTTACCGATGGTATCTCCGCTTGGGGAGGAACAAAATCTTTGTGGTGAAACCAGACAAGACGTTTACCGACGACTTCTGGGGGTTTTGATTTTATTGACCAGACATTTACCGATGACTGGGATGAGACTCGATGTTTACCGACATCGAAAGATGATGTTTACCGACATCAAAAAGAATGACCAGACATTTACCGATGACTGGGAATGAGGAATTTATTGGGAAGAGACAAACAAATATTTGCCACTGAAAACCAGGTAGGACATTTACCGATGACTCTACTGGGGATTTTTGTTGGGGGATTATCAGACATTTACCGATGACTGAAGGAAAGACTCGATGTTTACCGACACCGAAGCAATGGCGTTCACCGACACCAAAAAAATGACCAGACATTTACCGATGACTGGGTGAGACTCGATGTTTACCGACACCGAAGCAATGGCGTTTACCGACACCAAAAAATGACCAGACATTTACCGATGACTGGGGTGAGACTCGATGTTTACCGACACCGAAGCAATGGCGTTTACCGACACCAAAAAATGACCAGACATTTACGGATGACTGGGGTGAGACTCGATGTTTACCGACACCGAAACAATGGCGTTTACCGACACCAAAAAATGACCACACATTTACCGATGACTGGGGTGAGACTCGATGTTTACCGACACCGAAACAATGGCGTTTACCGACACCAAAAAATGACCAGACATTTACCGATGACTGGGGTGAGACTCGATGTTTACCGACACCGAAGCAATGGCGTTTACCGACACCAAAAAATGACCAGACATTTACCGATGACTGGGGTGAGACTCGATGTTTACCGACACCGAAACAATGGCGTTTACCGACACCAAAAAAATGACCACACATTTACCGATGACTGGGGTGAGACTCGATGTTTACCGACACCGAAACAATGGCGTTTACCGACACCAAAAAATGACCAGACATTTACCGATGACTGGGGTGAGACTCGATGTTTACCGACACCGAAACAATGGCGTTTACCGACACCAACGGAGAGGAGGAATACTTCTTCGATTTGAAAATCGGAAATTGGCCTGAACGCCACTTCGGTCTGAATACCGGAAAATTGGCATGAGTGCCATGAGTACATTGACCTGATCGTCGGAAACTCCTTCGGTCTGAATACCGGAAAATTGGCCTGAGTGCCATGAGTACATCGACCTGATCGTCGGAAACTCCTTCGGTCTGAATACCGGAAAATTGGCCTGAGTGCCAAAGCGTGAATTGGTTTGTGTTCCAAAACACTCAACATCCTGAAGAGGGCTAGAAAAGCAGTCTTGTTAAAGGATGGACATTCGATTCCACAAGGAATACGAATCTTACTCTGCTGGAGATAACAATCGAAAGATTGACCAAAGAGTGCATGAGATATATTATCTATAGCCGTCAAAACGTAGATAATAACCTCGCATGGAAGATTATCCATAACCGGGTTATAGGTTGTTAAATGGATAAACGACCGAAAAGAAAGGCATCGGTACCAGGACTAGGTATGCAAAGATGACCAATCAAAAGAGGATGAAGTTGCCAACTCGGAGCAAATATCCAAAAGGAAAGGGAAGGCCCAATGGGGACAATACTGCTTGATCAAGGCAAGTATCCAAAGGGGACAAGACCATTAATACCACAAAGAGGGGATTACATCTACCGGTTTGTAGGCAGAAAACCACGGAAAAGTAACCAGTCATCATCGGGATGAGCACAAACGGTTAACTCCAACAAGGGGATGAAAGTGGGATTTTACAACTACCAGCTAGTGGGTAGAAAACCACAAAGATAGGACTTACAGCTACCGGTTTGTAGGCAGAGGCCAATGGAAAAGTAACCAGTCATCATCGGGATGAGCACAAACGGTCAACTCCAACAAGGGGATGAAAGTGGGATTTTACAACTACCAGCTAGTGGATAGAAAACCACAAAGATAGGACTTACAGCTACCGGTTTGTAGGCAGAGGCCAATGGAAAAGTAACCAGTCATCATCGGGATGAGCACAAACGGTCAACTCCAACAAGGGGATGAAAGTGGGATTTTACAACTACCAGCTAGTGGGTAGAAAACCACAAAGATAGGACTTACAGCTACCGGTTTGTAGGCAGAGGCCACAAATTCCGCTGAGGATGGAATGAACGAGTGTCGGTTAGTGAGCGACTATTCATTTATGCCCCAGGGAAGCACAAGAGACAGTCAACGGGTAGCCAATTTAGGATCGATCCAAAAAGGCAGACTGAAACAAGACTCATCCTAATGAGGAAAGAACTCAATAGGGAGAACCCATCCCGTGTAGGGAGGGAACGGAAATGACCGTCATCCACGAGGATGTATCTCAGTGGGGAAATGGCAGGAAAGGATAGACACTTTCTGCTTAAGGGGTTGGCTCTACATGGAGAGATCAGACACACCCATATCTGCTAGAGGAAAATCTATTGGAGAGATTCTTATCACCAAACAGCAGGAGGCAACAATCAACAGATACATGGCAACAGCTGCAACATGAGTATCCGAATGCTATGATTATGCATGTATGCTTTATACCTAAAATGTATGATGAATGTTGACAAACAGACATGCTCAAACCACAGGTCCGGGAATCGATCATCCGGAGAGCAAGACCAAAGTCACCAGAGAGCCAAGAAAATCCACTGGAGACTGGGACAATAGGGAACAATCATCATCCTGCAGGGGAGAAAGACCACCAGAGGTTTCCGGAGGGATCGTCGGTCACAACCGGAGAAAAGAGTTCAACATACAGGCGGATGCGCCACAACAACTTGTGTTGGAAATCAGGGATACCAAGAAGCAACCAGATCTCTGATGAGAAATACAAAAGCATTGATAAAGCTCCTTACGCGAACAACTCCACCCGGGGATCTATCTGAGGGAATGCCGGATTACGGGGATGTCGATCCTTCAAATACTGAATCTTCCAAGAAAAGCACCCATGCTGGGGGGAGATGAAGACTGCTCTGCTGGAGAGGCGAAAGTTGAAGTCTTCAGTAAACACTCTGCTAGGGGAGCTGCCCCACAAAAGTATTTCAACAGCAACCTTGCTGGGAATGCCCCACGGTAGGGCTCAAACAAACCTATACTGGAGATGCCCCACAAAAGGGCTCACAGGGACCTGGAGGAAGAAAGTTGTACTGCCGGGAACGTGAAAATGAACAACTTCAAACAACACTGCATCGGGCAACTTTGCTGAGGAGAAACCAAAAGAGGTTCGACAGGAGAAAGATAAAGTTATGCTCGAGATACGAACAAATGTCTTACCTGTTGGTAATCATACCACCCTCGGGAGAGCACTTGCGGGTCTCCTAAGTATCCTTCCATCATTGTGAATGTTCACTTTGTTTAAGAACAATTTTTTTGAAAAATTTGTTTATTTTGAAAACAATGATACTTTATCAATTAAACATGCAAAACATTTGTTGAGTCGAAAACAAATAAGAGTGCAAATAATTGGATAAAAGCTCAAATAGATGTAATGGAATGGTAGTCTGCAAAGGGCGAGACTCCATGGATCTGTACAAGTTTGAAATCGATGATATATATTGGAGAGGGCTACATTGAACATAATGACCTTTCCTTTACCATTCTGAATTTTCGATGTATTCAAAGCTTCAGTCGACGATGAATCGAGAATCCCTGACGGATGACAGATATAGAGCACAGTCTTGTCAAGATGCAGTTACTTGCCAAATCCCTAATTTTTGCCTAGATTGCCCCAGTGTGAGGTGATCAATCTAGCGGGATGCAAATTCGTTTTTTCAATGTCTCTAACTTTTGCCTGGATTGCTCTTTCGAGTTTTCAATCCACCGAGACGCTCCTTTTTGCCTAAGTCGCCCTTTGGGGTGTTCGACTTAGCGAGCTATTCTGCTTTTTTGCTTTTAGGCGAAGTATTTCTTGACTGCATCAGAATTCACAGGACGAGTGAACTTCCATCCATCGTTGTAAGTGTCAGAACATTGCCTGAAGAGGCTCTCTTGACAACACATGGACTTTCATAGCTTGGGGGTTCACTTGCCCCTGGAATCGGGCACGAAAGACAAGACTTTCTTGAGCACAAGGTCCCTCGGAACACACGAGGCTTGACCTTCTCATTGAATGCTTTTTTCACTCTCTGCTGATATGACTGACCATGACACATGGCAGTTAATCTCTTTTTTCTTTCAGCTGGATTCAGCATCAGTCAACTTGGGACTTTGAGGGTGCTATTTTTCTTTTGTTTTTTTTTTCTTTCTTTTTCTTTCTTTTGATTTCTTTTGATTTTTTTTCTTGGATTTTTCACCCTCCTCTTTCTCTTTTTTTTCTCTTTTTTTTTTTTTTTTTTTTTTGATAATGCCCCAGTTGGCTGTTCTGCTGATTCTCGAGATGCAGCTGAGTGATCTTCTTTTCTCGCTCAAGAAGTCGGGAAATCTCGTCAGGAATCCCTTCAACATCATCTTCTTCCGCTTCGAATACAGGGAATTCAAAATTGGGAGATGACGTCCGACCACCATGTTCAATGGGTTTGAGAAACAACCTGCATAAAGATTTTGAGTATAAAAAGCACTTTGAAAATCAAACAAGACAATCGTTATGCAGATGAAAAGATTGCTTTTATTCTTGTTTTTTAAGGTTTTTTGTGATCACCAATTTCATGCAAAAAGCGAAAAGGGAAAACAAATGGGAAAACAAATGTTTACATGAATTTATTTGAATGAAAATATCATTGCACAAAATGTTGCCAACAATGTCATCACTTCTCCTTTTGGCATGGGAGAAGGGTTTTTAAACAAAGTGATTATTACAATGACTCATGAACAACTGTAGGAACGCCCACAGTGACCCAATTGTGATAGATCCCGCCGGGGATGACAACAGTCAGTATCTCTTGCATCAGCAGCTTCTGTTTTCTGAACAACCCTTCTGAAGAAAAAGTCGGCGCCAGCCCAGGACTTGTTATCTTCAGGCTTGATTAACACGGGGACCTAAATCCTCCAAGATCAGAATACCTGACCTCACAAGGTCTTGAACCTTCATCTTCAGCTGGAAACAACTATCCACATCATGACCAGGAGCACCCGAATGATACACACAATGTTGTTCAGGCCTATACCACCACCGAGGGTTGACGGGTATGGGCGGCGGGTCTCTGGGAGTAATCAAGTTCCGTTCTATCAGAGTGGGATACAGTTCGGCGTAGGACATGGGGATTGGATCAAAAATGATCTCCTTCCTCTCATTACTCGTACTGGCTTGATTATCAATGGGAGGCTGGTAAGCCTGCTGTTGAGGACGATGTTGTTGACGCTGATGCTGCTGAGTTGGTCTTCTCTGTTGCTGTTGAGGTTGAGTGGCTGGAATAGTCACAGCGGCGACCTGACGATACTGTCCTCTGTTCGCACTCCTCCGACGGTGCACAGCATTTGTTTCATCCTCTCCCCTTCTGGGTGCCCCAGAGGATGGCTTCTTAGAACTGGAAGAACTTGAAGAGCCAGGATGGCGAACCGGAGCGCGGGTTGCTCTGACATTAACAGTCTCTACAGCAAGAGGCTGTTCACTGATTCTGATCCCCTTCAATTCATCACCCACGGCGTAATCATCGACGAGAATAGTGACAGCAGCATTCTCATGAACGGGTACATCCACTGGTGGAGCACGGTGGACTGGTGGAATCACGGCTTCCAGTCTCTGGGCTAAGGCACGCAGCTCCTCTTGCCCCTGAACAACTCCTTGCATCATTGTCATGAACTGGGCCATGTTTGCCCTCATCTCAGCCAACTCTGTCTGAACCTGGTCCATAATCCTCTGATGATTGAGTCTGGTTGAGTACTGATGCGGTCTTCGATCAGCAATCCTGTCTCAGTCAGGAACCAAAGTGAGAAGACTCTCCCAAACATGTCTGCAATGCAAGGATGTCATGTGCATGATATGCATGATGCGGATGCTATTTTATCATGAATGATCCTGATAAAGGATATGCGTATGCGAGTTAACTTTTTCTTTTTCATGCATTATTATTTTTTTGAAAATAAACATGCTATGATGCAAATGATGTAGCCAAGACTGGCCAGGCTGTGCGTCTCAAGGCACAGGGTCAAAGCTTCGGCTGGAACTCGAAGTCACAATCCATCTGAAACCCAAAGTCAATCTGGTCAACTGGCATCTGAAACCAATCTGAAGAACCAAGTCACCATAAATCCGACTTGGGGAGTTCCAAAATAAACGGAACTGGAGATTACATCACTATCATCACAGGAACATCCACTGAACGGATGACAGCCAGATCCTCTGAACAGGTACTCTCAAATTCAACCCGGGGATCCGAAATAAACGGAACCCGCTGATAAACCACGGACAGAACTCCGGCGTCCCAGAAATAAATGTCCATAATTCACAGTCACCATCTGTACCGAGAGTCACCAACTGTACCTGTTAAAATGATCAATCCCCTCCCACTCACGGGTGTCGTCTAGGCCAGGGTAAGGTCGAGAGAAACGCAGCATAAATAACCTTTCGCAGAATATCATCCTGTGCACACCCGATGTATGCACCGATAATATCCCACCAGGGTCTGAACTGCTCGTGATATCAATGTTCCGCTAAGTGGCGCAATACCACCCGCTTCCCATGAATCACTCTATTCCTAAGGTTCCTAGATTTCACTCATAGCCTGGGTATTGGGCCTTTTACCTCGAGTAACTCCCACCCCAAACAGAGAAACACAGCCAGATGAACAGATGAATATGAATGAATGCAAACATTAATGCAAATAATAAATGCAAACAGTAAATGCAAATATATACAAAGAATGCCATAAAACAGTGCAAAGCAACCAAAGCCCTAACCTAGAGAGCGCTAGGAGAGACTCGCTCAGGGAAGATGGACCAGCACAGGTCAACTTCTCTACGTCCCCAGCAGAGTCGCCAGCTGTCGCATTACGCGAAAAACCGGCGGGAAAAGAAGAACAACAGAGCCGCCACCGTGCGTTATTTATCCCAAAAGAGGGAAAGGAAACGCTCGAAGTAAACCTAGGGAAAGACATGGTCTCGCGACCAAAGAGAATGGGTTCGGGAGTCGGTTATGCGAAGGGAAGGTATTAGCACCCCTACGCATCCGTAGTACTCTACGGGATCCACGCACAAAAGGAAGGAATATTGGTTGCTAAACACTGCTCAAACTCACACACACTGGCTGAAGGAGACAAAAGAAACTGACTGAAACTGACTCGGCAGGACATCGTATCCTGGGCCTACTTAGTCTATCAGACATAGACATCAGAGTCGAAGTAGTTCGGAGTGGGGAAACGACACATGCTCGCTAGGATATCGCATCCTATGCATACGTATCTCCCTGGACGAAGGAGAATCAGAGCATTCGTAGCTCGGCTGACACGCACACAAACAAACAAAGGCAAAGGCAAACGTGGAGCCTGAATGCCAATTGCTGGACTTACATCAGCATCCGAACCAAGACACACACACATTGGAACCCGAATGCCACTCGATGGACTTACATCAGCTTCCAAGCACACAATAACACACACAAGGGTGGTCAAGACACAAAGGGTTGAGAAAGAAAAAAGGCGCCCGGAGAGATCAGCTCAATCTCCTGCCTACATACTTCATCTGGTGTGAAGATCAGGGCGATGTAGTTCCCCTACGCAGGGATAAAAGATCTAGCCTAACCAGATAACAGAGGGAGACACAACTCTAGGGAGACTACGACTCGAGCCTAGATGTTGTCATGCAAAGTCGTCCCTAAGTTAAGGTTTCTAGCTAACTTGCACAGGAAGCAAGCCTATCCTAAACATGACTTGCACAGGAAGCAAGCCACACCTAACCCAACTTGCACAGGAAGAAGAAGGGTCTCGATTGCAACTAGGGCAAGAGAAAGGGGAGGTCTCAATCGCAACGAGGGCGAGAGAAGAGAAAGGTCTCAATCGCAACGAGGGCGAGAGAAGAGAATTAGCGTTAGTTGTTAGTCAAACTCGACAAGACATCGCATCTCGTGCCTACGTATCTCATCTGAACATGAGAATCAGAGTTACCGTAGTTCGGCTACGGAGGGACAAAGGTCTCGATTGCAACTAGGGCAAGAGAAAGGGAAAG
Source organism: Lathyrus oleraceus (assembly GCF_024323335.1). Classification (NCBI taxonomy): domain Eukaryota; kingdom Viridiplantae; phylum Streptophyta; class Magnoliopsida; order Fabales; family Fabaceae; genus Lathyrus; species Lathyrus oleraceus. The sequence continues at coordinate 96,549,356 of NC_066581.1, forward strand.
TCTCGGTCGCAACGAGGGCGAGAGAAAGGAAAAGGCTCGATCGCAACGAGGGCGAGAGAAAGGAAAAGGCTCGATCGCAACGAGGGCGAGAGAAAGGAAAAGGCTCGATCGCAACGAGGGCGAGAGAAAGGAAAAGGCTCGATCGCAACGAGGGCGAGAGAAAGGATCGCAACGAGGGCGAAAGCAAACAAGGATTAGTCTAAACTAAACCTAACTTGCACAGGAAGCAAGTCAAACAAACATGCAAGCACAGGTAGCACACACTATACACAAGCAAGGGGCTCAAACAAGGCTAGGTTTTAGTCGAGGGGTCATATCAACCTCAACAAACAAACCTCTGGAACTGGGTGAATGTGCTCTTAACCTTGCCATTGAGGGGCTAAGGTGAAGCAGATGAAAAGGAGATGAGGGGTGTGCCTCATTGCTTCTATCCCTGGCCTGGGAGAGCATTTGACAAGAATGTGTGGGTTCAGAAAGTGGGAACCCTTCTACACATTTGATACTGACTCAACTGTGCAATTGCACAAGATCTTGGGTTTTTATCTGAAATGCATCAACACAGTGGTGTGAGCAAAACAGAAGACACACTGAATAGCAGGGGATAGGTTGCTTATCCCTTGGTTCTGCCAATTGCCTCTTCACTTAGGAGGACTTTGCATATGTACAAGGACAAATTAAACATACACAAACATTGCCTCTTAAGGAGGACTTCAGACAGTTGCCTGGCCAAGTAACAGGCCAGGTCTTCCAGACTACATGAAGAAAAAGGAATTATACCTCAAGCAAGTTGCTAAATAGCAAAGCAAAGCAAGTTCAAAGAACTTAAGCAACTAATGGTACCTGAAATAGTCAAACAAATCAGTACACATTTCAACAGTCAAAGCAAAAGGAAATGGGAAACAACAGTCAACACAGAGGGACAAATGTGCAAAGCACAAGACTCAAATCATATGAGTCATACCACCTACAAAATAAAGAGGTTAACACATGATATATAATCAAGCTTAATCAAAAGAAATTGATCTCATTGGTCATTTGGTGTTCAACCTGAAAACATAAGCTCAATAGTAAGTAACTGGACCACTAGGACAAGCCTAGGGTCAAAAGAGAATGAAAAAATCAAAACAGCAAAGGGCAAGCATTCAAAATCATGTTTAATCAATCAAGAAACAATCCCAATTGGGTTCACATTCATATTATGCATCATCATCAATTCACAAGCAAAAGAAGTCAAAGCATGGCAAGGGAGAGCTCAAAGGAGTCAATAGAATGACTTGCATCAAAAGTCAACTCAAACATTTTCAAAAATCACCAAATAAATCATGATCAATCCTAACACCTAGCATGGTAAGCATGTAAAATTTCATCACATTTGGACAAGTGGAAGGCAGTCAATGAAAATCATAAAGTCAAAGCAAATTTGAACATGCTCAATGAAGTCAACAGCAAGACTTAGCTCAAAACCAAACATAATCAATTCCAAAAATCACCAAATAATTCATGCTCAATCAAAATCCATAACATGCCATGCATATAAAATTTCAGCTCAATTGGATCATGGGAAGGTGCTCAATTAAAATCAGAAAGTCAAAACAATTTCAATCATGCTCAAAGAAGTCAAACAAACATGTATCAACTTCAAAAAATCATAACTCAATGACAACAGATGAGAAATGAATGGGATCAACACCATGGCAAAGCTTGAGATGTCTAGTATGCACATGTAAAATTTCATGATCATCCAATAAAGTATGAGAATTTCCCAAATGGAATGGCAACATGTATCACACAAAGTCAACATTTGACTAGGCAACGAAGAAAAATCTCAAACAAATAGGAAATAGCATAATTAAGTCCAAGAAAATTCACACATAAACTAGACATATGAGAGAAGGTTCATGAAAAATTTCACATTAATTGGAGGCCAGGAAGCATGGATACAAAAATCAGGAAATTGCATATCATTGGTGTGACACAAATTGTCACACCCTACTTCAAAAAATCACAACTCTCAAACCACATAGGATAAAATCATGATCTTTACACCAAAATAAGCATGAATGAGTGTAGATTATGCACAAAAAAATTCAGATCAAAAGGATGTATCATCACAATTTCACAATGGTTTTGGCAAGATGTACAATATTTGGTCACATTCTACAAACCCTAAGGCCATTTAAAATTCACTAATCAAAAAAATCTGGAAAAATGATGATAAAAAACTAGACAATCATATGAACATGATGCAAAAATTCCCACTGGATTTGGAATTGAAATGAACAAGTTATGAATTTTGCAAAATTGATGATCAAAGTGAAATAATATGTGAAATTAAATGGATTAATTTGAATAAATGAACGAGAATGGCATTTGTGTAAATATGGCCTTCATTAAACCAAACGACCGCGTTTTGGACGCGGAAAGGGAATGTTATGATTGGTTGGCATGGTGCAACAGTGGCATGCAGACGAATAAGACAAAAACAGCTGGAAAGGCTTATGAACATTAGGGTTTGTGTACAGCAGTATGAACACTCATCTTCTCAAATCGTGTTTTTTCACAAAAATTCCCAGAAACCAAATTTAAATACACACAAATGTTCAGCATGGCATGGCAAAGACAAATCCAACATCAATTTTCATGGAAACAAGCTATTGAGAGAGAATCGAGCAAAAATTCATATGAACACCAAACTTCATTTCCAGATTTCTTGCTAAATACTTAACCATATTACATGAGACAAAGCTCATTGGACTCAGCATACTAAGATCTATCTAACACATGGCATGGTTTAGGAAAATGAGTAAATCGAAAACTGACCAAAAGTGAAGAGCAGATGGAGATTCAGGTATTTTCTGGCTTGGATATGCTCAAACAGATGCAGATTATGCTTCCACAAGTTGAATGATAAAAGGAACTTGGCTCATGGATGCTTGCTTTGGTCCAGAACTCGAGCTGCCATGGAAATTGCTTTGGAATAACAGTGCACGAAAATGACCTTCCAGATGTGATATGGCAGTTGAAATGTGCTTGAAATGATGCTTGGATGGTGAATAAACAATGGCTTGCTCGAGTGCTTTGGAGATTTTGGCCAGAAAATGCAATATGTAAAAATGCAAATTGAGAGAGAATGAGAGTTTCTGTGTGTTTTGGCAGCTGCTAGGGTTGCTCAAATGACAGAAAATGTCTTAAATATGGACTGTTTAAGGTTTGGTAATCATGTGCTAATCAAATTCTGCTCTAATGAACCAATTTGCACAATTGCTAATTTTGAGCCAATTGCTACAAGGAGGTGTGGTCTGCCCGAGTTTGGGCCTCAAACATGTCTCAAATATCACCTTAAATGAATCCCAATTGGCCAAAGTGAGTGAAAATGCCTAATTCAAAAAGTCAACTTTGGTCCACACTTGAATTTAAATAAGACAAGTCCAAAAATGCCATTTTGATTGGCAATGTTTTAGCACATGAAACTTACATTTTTGGAAAGAGGAGATGAAATGTGGTTTGTAGGAAAAAACCCCACCAAAATTGGCCAAATGGTTTGAGAGATATGGCCTTTTGAAGTTCAAGATTTTGTGAAAATGATTTGATCATATCTTGACAACCATGCATGGGAATTGAGAGTTCTTGGACTTTTTGGAAATGGGAGAACAAGATCTTCAACTTTCATGTTGGGCAAAAATTAATTTGAAGCTTGTATCATGATGTAAGTTTGGGATCAAGAAGTTTCCATTTTTGGCAGTTAAAATTACAGGTCCAGTTTCTATTTTGGGAAATTTTCTGATTGGCTTCAAATTCTTCAATGATATTGTTTGCAATGATATATGAGGCCTATTGGGACATGAATAAGCTCTCTCAAACCAAATCCATCCATCAAAACCATAAAATCAACCACAGTTGACCAACCTTGACTTTCTAGGGTTTCTGACTGATTGTGCATGAACTGAGGGCTTCTGAACATCCAACCTTTGACTTAAACACTTCAAATGGACCTCCAAGTCATGTGAACAAATTGGACCAACCCTAGGGCCTTGGCTCCTTGAGAAACACCCTTGCTTGCTTGGTTGACTGATCTCCTGATCAGTTTGACCAAAATTCTTGATTGGCTTGCACTTGAGGCAACTGGGACAATGCAATGCTATGCAATGGACCATGATATGCTATGACCTAATATGAGAATGTATGTACAATGATAGGTGCAAATTTGAGGTGCTACAAATGGCATGGAAAATAAAATCAGCAAGTTGGACAAGAAATGGTGTGACACACATTGTCACACCTATATTGATCAAATCATATCTCACAAACCAAAAGTGCAAAAATAGCAAACTCAATGCCAAAATGTCAATTAGGATCTCTAGTTTATGCATGCAAATTTTCAGCTCCATTGGATCAAGCATCATCATCTCACAACCAAAATAGCAAGCAAGGTGCAAGAAGACACAAGCATGAACAAACCCTAGGAAATTTTTAAATCCAACCGAGCACAAATTCTGGAAAAATCATCATAAAATAGTAGACATTACAAGGAACATTGTGCAAAAAATTTCATGTGAATTGGATGAGTATTTTTTGAGTTATGAATTTTTTAATGTAGAGTAAAATTAAAAATGAATGTGGAATGGCATGTGAACAAGGAAGATGAAATGGAAATAATATGCAAGGCAATATTTGAAAAGTGACCGAGCCAAGGATCGAAGTGTGTGTGTGTTTGAAATGAAGCGCGCTGCTCAATGAAACGCAACGCTTCATTAATCATACGTGGCACAGGCAATCATTCAGAACCAATCAAATGTACATGTGGAATCCAAGTGGACCAGTGCATGAATTAGAAACAACAAAACGCATGCAACATGAACTTCACAAGATCAAAAGAAATCTGGAAACCGAAACCCTAATGTTCATCGCGTGTTCATCATGTTCATAATCATCAAGATCCAAACGTCACAGAAAATCATGAAACATATATCATTCGATCCGTCCTTCATCACACATTAACAATCCAGCATCAATTTCATATGATTCAAGGCATGTTCAAAGATTCAAGCGAAGAAAGTTTCACATGTCAACATTCAAATCCACATAACTACCTCAAAACTCAATGAAAATCCACGATCTAAAGTTCAGCATGATCAGTAATGAGAGATCTACAAGATGCATATCATAATTTCATGAATTAGAGCATTCGAATTTTAACCTTGTTGATGATGCAGAGTTGAAATCGGGTGAATCTGGCTTGGAGGAGCTGAAACAGATGCTCTATAGTGCTGAGGAAGATGAATGAATGATGGACAACAGCTCAACAATGCTTAATCTCGATGGAATCTTCAACTGCCATGAAAGTGCATGAACTTCAACAGCTGCGATTCTTCAAGAATTCTTCACAATCTTGCTTCAATAATCTTCAATTATGCCTGTAGAAGATGAATAAACCAAGAACAAAGCAAAAGCTACCAAGAAAATTGATGAAAAAGTTGAGAGAATTTGAGATGAAAATTTTTAGATCTGAGTTTGTGAAATTGTTGTTGATGAATTCTGTTAGGATTATCATTATATACCCTATGCTAATGATGCTGATTAAACATGTTTAGCCAAAAACCCAAGGATTAGTGAAATGGACATGTTTATGCAAATTGCCAAAATCACCCTTATGCTCATATGCCAATGGAACAGTGCGAATTTGGCTTGGAAATGCATTGCAAAATCTGTTTTGATGCATATGAAATTGGTTGGAAATGAAAATGATGCATATTTTTCAAATGGATATTTTCCCTCCAAAAATTCAAATTAATTCAAGTAAAAAATGCAATATTTTTGTGATGAGTTTTAATGAAATGTGATGCATGATTATGATAGTAGGGATCAAGAGTGAAATGTCATAAAAAGAACCACATGATTTGGCCATTTGGTGCAAAAGTTATGCTAGCTTGAAGTTCAAAATTTCTTGGCAATGATTTGATCATAATTCTTCAACCACACATGAGAAATTTATGTTCTTGGACTTTTTGGAAAGGTGAGAGCAAGATCTTCAACTTTCATGTTGGACACAATTTCATTTGAAGCTTTCTTGGACATGTAAATTTGAGGAGAAGACCTTTCCATTTTTGGCAGTTTGAAATTACAGGTCACTTACTATTTTTGGAAACTTTTCATCTGACCTCAAATTCTTCAATGATGATGTTTGAAATGTCAAATGAGGCTTGTATGGACATGAATGAGATCTCTTTAACCATCTCCCACCATCAAATCCCTGATTAAATGCACAGTTGACTTGTGTTGACTTTTCTAGGGTTTTAGTTGACTGAACAATGTTCTGATGAATTCCAAGCCTCTACCACTTGGGATCTTGATTCAAAATGATATCACAACTCATATGAATTTCTTATGAATGATCATGGTGCCCAAATTCTCAAGAATGGCCACCATCCCTTGCTCAATGGCTGCTTTTGACTGTCTTGACCTAGTGTTGCTTCATCTGCAAGTAACAAGGTTAGATGACATATTTTTGTACTTTTGGGTTAGTAAACAAATGAAAAGCAATGATATACAAATGCAAAACATGCTTGGTGATCAAGAATCACACTCACAAGATAACCCACCCACTAGGAGGGAAGCAAAGGTGCACAATGATCCTTGAGGCAATGATATAATATGATATGATGCCATGAGGAATCTTAGGGACAAAATTGGGGTCTTACAACGTGGGATTGCATGCATGGGGTGAAAAACCATTTTTTGCATAACACCTCTTTTCTTCCTAAAATCTCATTAACCATGCTTAATTGTAATTAGCAAATGGATTAACATATCATATAAATAGTAAATTCTAACAGAATTCTCAGGATTCACAATTCTAGATCTAGATTGAAAATTTCCCTCCAAAATTTCTCTTTTTCCAAATTCAAATTTCTTTCACATAAGCCTCTGATTTTCTTCCATATTCTTGTTCTGTGATATTGATTTGGTGTAGATCAAGCCTTGGATCAGTGAATTCGAGTAGAAATCAAGCATACTAAGCTCAAGAACATAGCAATGGCAATTGATATTTGAGCAAGATCTAGACCTCTCCAAGCTCCAATTTCTTCACAAAGCTTCATAACAGTGATAGAGGAGTGGATTTGAATCGTGCCAGGCCTTGAAACTGCTGATTCTAGAAATTGATCTTCAAGAGGTCAGATTTTCGTGTAGGATAATTCTTCTTTTTAAGTGCATAGTCTTGTAGATCCTTGCTTGCTGATCAATCTGATGAAAATTTCGTGTGGAATGGTTGAGTATCGCATGAGTTATGCTTGATTAAAGTTTTGAATCCAATATTGTTTTTGCTCGATCTGAATTTGTTGTGATGAATTAACATGAATTGATGCTGGATTCTTTTTGTACATGTCTTGAGCTTTTGATTGATATGATTTTTGGCCGTTTCTGGAAATTTTTTGGTGTCATGATACTGTTCATCCACTGTCTTCATGAGGAAGACGGTGGTTTCCACCGTGCACGACCAGGTTAGGGTTTGGCTCTGGTTCAGTCATTCATGTACACTGTAGAAGCACATTTCAAGTGTAGAGCGCGCGTTCGATTCCTCATTGTGGCAATTGTTTTGTTTAATTCATTGCTGACTGGTGCTTGCGTGGCGTCCTAGTGTCACAATCATTGGCATGTACTCGTTGACTGCTTCTACGCAAGCTTGGACCAATGATGTGGATTGCCACATCATTTAATGATGCTCTGCGTTTTGAGGCGCACGGTTCGAATCCGGCTGAAGCAATTTCCATTTTATTCAATTCTTTTTATTATTTTCATGATATTTCAATTTTTATTTCATTTTTTCCATGATCTTAAAAAAATCACCAAAAATATTATAATAGTCCAATTAATTCCCAACTTTGTTCTACTTGTTCATGTGGATGTCTAGAATTTTATGGTGTTGATTTTAGGATTTTATCATTTTTGGAAATTAAATTGTGTTGAATTGTTTGAACATGTATACAAATGGACCATGCCTTATTCAAATTGATGTGAAATGCTCAATACTTATCCAATTGACATGAAATTTTGTGTGCTGATTCTCAACATGTTGTGTGATTTTTGAGGCTTGGTTGTGCATTTTCCTCATTTTCCATTTCTGTTTTATACACATGCTAATATGGTGTGATAATGTGTGTCACACAATTTGATGTTGATCTTCTCCATTTTCATTTCCTTGCCAATTGAGCTCCTCTATTTACAATTTTTGGCATGATGATTATGTTTGACATGTTGATTGCTCATAAAAATTTCCAGAATTGTTTGAGTCATTTCTGTTTTAATATGGAATTTTGATTCTTGATGACCAATTGTATGCACCTTTTGATTGCCTTTGCCTTCTCATGCTCATGAAATGACTTTGCTTAATGATTTTGATTTGGTCCTTTTTAGGACATGTTCATGATTGTTTAAATGAGCTTTATGTTGAGTTTTAGTTGCTGCTTTGACTTTTTTCTCCATCTTTGACCCTAGGCTTTGCCCTAGGGGTTTGAACTCACATTTGAGTTGTGTATTTCAGGATCAAGCATCCAATCTCCATGGTTGATGTTGCCTCATCACTTGAGCTTTGATATTTGCTTTGCTTGCTAACATTTGATTGTGTTGTAGGTCCTTGGGTGGACTCACTTGAGTTGCATTTGACTTGTTTGTTGTGTATATTGGAAATCACTATTGTTTGTCTGTTGACTGTTTGTCTGAATACTATACTGATTGTTTGGTTGTTTACACAGGTACTTTAGCCGCTTTAACTCATTGTTTGAGTTGCTTTGCTTTGCTTGTGGTTGGCGTACCACCTAGGTAACTTCCTATTCTCCATGTAGTCTGGAAGACCTGTCATGTTATTTTGGCAGGCACCTGTCTGAAGCCCTCCTTAAGAGGCAATGTTTGTGCTTGTTTATCTTTGTGCCTTGTACATGTACAGACCTCCTAAGTGAAGAGACATTGGCAGATAGAAGGGATGTGCAATCCATCCCCTGCTATTCAGTTGAGTCTTTCATATTGCTTGCACTACGTGCTGATGCATTTGAATAAACACCCAAGATCATTGTCTATCGAGTCAGTCATGTGGAGAAGAGTTCCTCATTCTGGACTCCCACACTTTCATTGATTGAAGCTCACCCAGGCCCGGGTTAAGAGCTATGAGGTCTTACCCTCATTACCTTTTCATCTGCTTCACCCTAACTCTCAATGTTAGGGTTAAGAGCTCAAAACACCCCTTCCAGTTGGCTTGTTTGTCGAGGTTGATTTGACCCCTTGACTAAAGCCCAGCCTTGTTTGCATATAGTGTGTGTGCTTGCTCTCCTGCGCTTGTGTGATTGCTTATTTGCTGTTTAGGCTAGCTTGCTCCCTGTGCGAGTTAGGTGCTGATTAGAGACCTCAACATAGGGATCGTATGCATGACAACTTCTAGGCTCGAGTCGTAGTCTCCCTAGTAGCTTGTTATCTCCCTAGTCTCTGGTTAGGATAGAAGTTTCTTCCCTGTTAAGGGGAACTACGTCGCCCTGATCCTCATACCAGATGAGGTACGTAGGCAGGAGATGAGCTGATCTCTCCGGGCGCCCTTTTTCTTTTTCAACCCCTTGTGTGTGTGCGGAGTCTGACGTAAGTCCAACGATTGGCAGTCGGTTTCCCGTCTTGTGTGTGTGCTTGGAGTCTAATGTAAGTCCAGCGATTGGCTTTCGGTTTCCCGTTTGTTTGTTTTGTGTGGATTTGGATGTAAGACCAGCGATTGGCATTCCATTTCCAGTTTGCTTTGACGTCTCGGCGTCTCTGTTTAGCATTTTGTTTGACGTGCGTTAGCCGAGCTACGAGTGCTCTGATTCTTTCTTTGGTCAGAGAAGATACGTATGCATAGGATGCGACATCCTAGCGAGCACGTTTCCCCTATCCCCGAACTACGTCGACTCTGATGTTTGTGTCTAACAAACTACGTAGGCCCAGGATGCGATATCCTGCCGAGTCCTGTTTCCTCCGTCTTTCATATGTGTTTCACTCCAGTTGTGTGCAGTTTTGAGCAGTCTTTTAGCAACCTTTCTTCTATCCTTTCTGAGCATGGATCCCATCGAGTACGACGGATGCGTAGGGGTGCTACTACCTTCCCTTCGCATAACCGACTCCCGATCCCATCATTCTTTGGTCGTGAGACAATTTCCTTTCCAGGTTTACTTCGAGCGTTTCCTTTCCCTCCTTTGGGATAAATAACGCACGGTGGCGGCTCTGTGTCTTTTTCCCGCCGGTTTTTTTGCGTAATGCGACACATGTCCAATGTGCTGGTGGACACTGGGTCATCATTAAACGTATTGCCAAAAACCACTCTCTCAAAACTGTCATATCAAGGGCCTCCCATGAGGTAGAGTGGAATAGTTGTGAAGTGTTTTGATGGGTCTCGCAAAACTGTGATTGGGGAAGTTGATCTCCCAGTCAATATTGGACCAAGTGATTTCCAGATCACCTTCCAGGTTATGGACATTCACCCATCATATAGTTGTCTCTTAGGCAGACCATGGATTCACGAAGCAGGCGCCGTGACATCCACCCTACACCAAAAACTGAAATTTGTGAAGAATAAGAAGCTGGTGGTGGTAGGGGGAGAAAAGGCTCTCCTGGTTAGCCACTTGTCTTCCTTCTCATACATAGACGCTGAGGATGAAGTTGGAACTCCTTTCCAAGCTTTATCTATTGCTGAGCCTATTGAGAAGAGAACTCATTCATTTGCTTCCTACAAAGATGCAAAGTTGGCCATCGAGCGTGGTGCAACTGCTGGTTTAGGGAAAATGATTGAGCTAGAAGACAACAAGTCTCGGGCTGGCATTGGTTATTCTTCTAGGGTTTCTAATTCACAAGGGTTGTTCAAGAGTGGAGGGTTCATCCACATCAGTCAAGGAGAGGAAGCTGTTGCCATTTTGGAAGAAGATACAGAGGATTTTGGCAACTTCGTCATCCCTGGGGGAATCTGCAATAATTGGGTCGCTGTGGATATTCCAACAATTATCCACAAGTCGAAGTAATGTTCGCCGTGTTTAAAAACCCTCCTCCCATGCCAAAAGGAGGAGTGATGACATTGTTGGCGCATAAATACAATGATATTTTCATTCAATAAATTCATGTTAAATGTTTGTTTTTCCAATTATTTTCCCTTTTCTCTTTTTGCATGAAATTGGTGATCACATAAAACCTAAAAAATAGAATAAAATCAATCTTTTCATCTGCATAATGATTTGCCTTGTTTGAATTCTAAAGCTTTTCATATCCAAAATCATTATGCAGGTTGATCAAACCCATTGAACATAATGATCCAACACCATCTCCCAACTTTGAATTCCCTATATTTGAGGCAGAAGAAGATAATGTTAAGGAGATTTCTGACGAGATTACCCGTCTACTTGAGCATGAAGAGAAGATCATTCAGCCGCATCTTGATAATCTGGAAACAGTCAACTTGGGGTCTGAAGATTGTGTGCGAGAAGTGAAGATTAGGGCACTCCTAGAAGAATCTGTTAAGAAGGGGTTGATTGAATTGCTACGAGAATATGTTGATGTCTTTGCCTGGTCATATGAAGACATGCCTGGTCTAGATACTGATATTATGGAACATTTCCTACCTTTGAAACCTGATTGCGTGCCGGTGAAGCAGAAGCTCAGAAGAACTCATCCTGATCTGGCAGTGAAGATCAAAGAGGAAGTTCAGAAGATATGGAGAAGACAACATTCATCACACCTTGGGGAACATTCTGTTATCGAGTGATGCCCTTCGGTTTGAAGAACGCCGGAGCCACGTATCAACGAGCTATGACCACCTTCTTTCATGATATGATGCACAAGGAGATCGAGGTATATGTTGATGATATGATTGCCAAGTCAAGAACGGAAGTTGAACATGTAGAGCACTTGTTGAAGCTTTTTCAGCGTTTGAGGAAGTATAAGCTCCGTCTGAATCCCAACAAGTGTACATTTGGAGTCCGTTCCGGCAAGTTATTGGGCTTTATTGTTAGTGAAAGAAGTATTGAGGTTGATCCTGCAAAGGTCAAAGCAATACAAGAGATGCCTGCGCTCAAAACTGAGAAGCAAGTCCGAGGTTTTCTTGGCCGTTTGAATTATATTTCCAAATTCATATCCCACATGACCGCCACATGTGCGCCGATATTCAAGATCCTTCGGAAAGATCAGTCTCATGATTGGACCGAGGATTGCCAGAAAGCTTTCGACAGTATTAAAGAGTATTTGTCTGAACCTCCGATCCTGTCTTCGCCCGCGGAAGGAAGACCATTGATCATGTATCTAACTGTTCTTGAAGACTCAATGGGTTGTGTCCTTGGTTAGCAAGACGAATCAGGAAAGAAAGAATATGTTATTTACTACTTGAGCAAGAAGCTCACTGATTGTGAGTCTCGATATTCAATGCTTGGTTGATATCCATAATGGATCCAATCAAGTACATCTTCGAGAAGCCTGCTTTAACAGGGAGGATCGCCCGGTGGCAGATGTTGTTATCTGAGTATGATATTGAGTATCGAGCTCAGAAGGCTATTAAAGGTAGTATCTTGGCTGACCACTTGGCACATCAGCCGATTGAGGATTATCAATCAGTTCAGTATGACTTCCCAGATAAGGAGATTCTGTATTTGAAAATGAAAGATTGTGATGAGCCTACACTCGATGAAGGGCCAGAGCCTGGTTCCAAATGGAGTATGGTATTTGATGGCGCTGTAAATCAGTATGGAAATGGTATTAGGGCAATGATTATTACCCCTCAGGGCACACATATTCCTTTTACAGCAAGGCTAACTTTCAGATGCACGAATAATATGGCTGAGTATGAAGCTTGTATTATGGGATTGGAGGAATGCATTGATCTAAGGATCAAGCATCTTGATGTTTATGGTGATTCGGCCCTAGTCGTTAATCAGATTAAGGGTGAATGGGAAACGAATTAGCATGGTCTCATTCCATATAGAGATTATGCGAGGAGGATTTCAACATTCTTTACTGAGGTTGACTTCCATCATATTCCTCGAGATGAGAATCGGATGGCAGACGCTCTTGCTACACTTGCTTCGATGATTGTGGTAAAACTTTGGAATAAAGTCCCCAATATCACTGTGATGCGCTTGGATAGACCAACCCATGTGTTTGCGGTAGAAGAGGTGAAAGATGATAAGCCATGGTATTACGACATCAAGTGTTTCCTTCAGAACCAGGTTTACCCGCCCGGGGCATCCGTGAAAGATAGAAAGACTTTGAGGAGATTGTCCGGCAGTTTCTACCTCAACGGTGATATACTTTACAAGAGAAATTTTGACATGGTTCTGCTCAGATGCGTGGATAGACACGAAGCAGACCTGTTAATGACTGAGGTCCATGAGGGTTCATTTGGTACTCATTCCAATGGACATGCCATGGCTAGAAAGATGTTGAGAGCAGGCTACTATTGGTTGACAATGGAGTCTGACTGCTGCAAGTATGTGAAGAAATGCCATAAGTGTCAGATTTATGCGGATAAGAGTCATATTCCCCCTACACTTCTGAATGTGATTTCATCACCATGGTCTTTCTCTATGTGGGGAATTGACCAGATTGGCATGATAGAACCAAAAGCGTCTAACGGTCACAGATTCATTCTCGTAGCAATTGATTACTTCACCAAGTGGGTTGAAGCGGCATCGTATGCAAATATGACCAGGCAGGTGGTCGTGAAGTTTATCAAGAATCAACTCATATGCCGTTATGGTGTGCCAGATAAGATCATTACTGATAATGGATCTAACTTGAACAACAAGATGATGAAAGAGTTGTGTAGCGAGTTCAAAATTGCGCATCATAATTCTTCTCCTTACAGACCCAAGATGAATGGGGCTGTTGAAGATGCTAATAAGAATATCAAGAAAATTATCTAGAAGATGGTTGTCACGTATAAATATTGGCATGAGATGTTTCCATTTGCTTTACATGGATATCGTACGTCTGTCCGCACTTCAACAGGGGCAACCCCTTTCTCTCTTATTTATAGCATGGAGGTTGTGCTCCCAGTAGAGGTGGAGATCCCATCAATGAGAGTCTTGATGGAAGCCAAGTTGACTGATGCTGAATGGGTTCAGAGTCGTTATGACCAGTTGAATTTGATTGAAGAGAAAATATTGACTGCCATGTGCCATGGTCAGTTATATCTGCAGAGAATGAAGAAAGCTTTTGATAAGAAGGTCAAGCCTCGTGTGTACCGAGAAGGTGACCTCGTGCTCAAGAAAGTTTTGTCTTTCGCGCCCGATTCTAGGGGCAAGTGGACTCCAAACTATGAAGGTCCATATGTTGTTAAAAGAGCCTTTTCAGGCGGTGCTTTGATACTAACAACTATGGATGGGGAGGATTTCACTCGTCCTGTGAATTCAGATGCAGTCAAGAAATACTTCGCCTAAAAATAAAAACAGAATAGCTCGCTAAGTTGAAAACCCGAAAGGGCGGCTTAGGCAAAAAAGAGCGTCTCGGTGGATTGAAAACCCGAAAGGGCGATCCAGGCAAAAGTTAGAGACATGAAAAAATGAATATAGGTATCCCGCTAGATTGAGTACCTCATCCTGGGGCAATCTAGGCAAAAATTAGGGATTTGGCAAGTAACTGCATCCTGACAAGACTTTGCTCTACAACTGTCATCCGTCAGAGATTCTCGCCCATTCGTCATCAACCGAAGCTTTGAATACATCGAATTCAGAATTGGTGGAGAAATGGTCATTATGTTCAATGTAGCCCTTCTCCAATATATATCACCAATTTCAAATCTGTAAAGATCTATGGAGTCTTGCCATTTGCAGACTATCATTCCATCAAATAAATTTGAGCCTTTTATCCATTTATTTGCACTCTTATTTGTTTCTATTCGACAAATGTTTTGCATATTTTAATTGAGAAAATATCATTGTTTTGAAGAAACGAATTTTTCATAACTTGTTTTTAAACAAAATGAACATTCACAAACGACGAAAAGATACTTAGGAGATCCTCAGTGCTCTCCCAATGATGGTATGATCTCCAACAGGGTAAGACATTTGTTCATATTCCTGGCATGACCGTATCTTCTTCCTCCGGAGCCTTTTGTGGTTTATACTACTGAGTGGAATGCTTGTTGAGATATTCACCACTCTCCCCTTCAGCGGAGTAGCAACCTTTCCTCCTCAGCAGATGTGATATCCTTGGTAAGTACGGTACTTGGTGGTTGATCCCCAGAATCCCTTTATCCCTTGGATAGATTCCCCAGTAGATTTGCTTATATGGCGGATTTTATCTGTGCAATAACTCATGTCCTCAGCTGGAATGATTGACGATTCATCCCCTGCAGAGATTTTGTTGCTTCTTGGTTTCTCTTGCTCTCATCATATTGGATACTCTCCGTGGAATCTGGCTTTCTCTCTTGAGATGTAGTATCGGCTGTTTGAGTGCTTAATCATACATAAACCACGCATGTGTGCATATAATTTTCAAACATTCAGATATTCATGATTGCATCCTTTGCCATATATCTATGTTGTTATCCTCTGCTAGTTGGTAGTACATTTCCCAAGCAGATGTTGGTGCCTGGTCTCCCCATGTAGAGTCAGCCCCTTAAGCAGAAAGTGTTTATCTTTCCTTCCATATTCCCCACTGAGTTATATCCTCGTGGACGACGGTTGTTTTTGCTTCCTCCCAACACATATATTGGGATAGGTTTCCCTATTGAGCTATATCCTCACTAGGATGAGTCTTGATTCAGTTTGCCTCTTTGGTTTGATCCTAAATTGGCCTTCTTGTGACTGTTTCCTGCACTCCTCGTGGTATAAATGAATAATTGCCTAGTAATTAGTAATTATTCATCTTATCCTTCGGCGGAATCTGTGGTTTTCTACCCTCATACCGGTAGTTGTAAGCCCTATTTTCTCCCCTTTGCAGAGTTAACCTTTTTGTTCATCCTAATTGATGACGGTTACTCTTCCGTGGTTTTCTACCCAGTATCCGGTAGATGTAATCCCCTCCTTGACGGTTATCATTATCCAATATTCGGTGTTGATATTCCCTTCTTTTTGGATAATTGCTCTGATTAGGCAGTTTATCCCCAGCAAGTCATCTTTCATTTACCGGTTGTCGGTAATGTTTGTTGCTCCCCTTGATTGGTCATCATTATATACCTAGTTCGGTATCCCGATGCCTTTCTTTGTTGGTCGATTTATCCTTTATTAACCCAGTAACCGGTTGTGGATAATCTTCCATGCGAGTGTATTATCTACGTTCTGACGGTAATAGATAATATATCTCATGCACTCTTTGGTCGAAGCCTTTTGTTCTTCCCCAGTCGAGTAAGATTCGTACCCCTGTTTTGGAATCGAATGTCCATCCCATAATCGAGTTTGCTTTTTTGCCCTCTTTTTGGATGATGAGTGTTTTGGAAATATTCCCCAATTCACGCTTTGGTTGGTCACCTATTATATGCCCAGTAACCGGCATCCCTGGTGTTCCTTCCTTCTGCTCCCTATTATGACTTTTTGTGCCCTGTGGAGTCAGATTTTCCTGAGTTGAGATGTACCTTTCTAGGTCTTCCTCAGATGATTTTGTTGATTGATATCTCTCACCCTTATACCGGTCTTAGATATTCATTCTTCCCCAGCATGTTGATTCTCTCACCCTTATACCGGTGTTCAGATCACACGTCTCTTTGAGCTTATTACCTAGTATCTGGTAATACCTCATCCCGTTGCTTCACCAGAAGAGTTCTGTTGGAATCTTCCTCAGTTGAGTCCTTAGTGGACATCCTCCACCTGAGTCCGGATTTTTATCCGAAATATCCGTTGTGGATAATTTTTGGCTGTATTGGCATATTCCCCAATACATGCATCTTCGAGTCAGCTCGAGTCCTTCCATTGATTCATTTCATGGAATCTCTCTGTGTCTCTCAGCAAGTCTCAAGTCGTGACCTGCTCACGTATTTTTACCCTTTACTCCCCCAGAGTCCCTGTCTCCCTAGTGAGTGTATTACTCCTTTGGATTTTTAGTTTCTCCGGATTTCTTTTGTGGACGCATATCCCCACAGAGTTTTACCATTTTTTTGCATGCACACATCTGCATCATGAGGTCTCTTAGGGACCAAAATTCGTATCTTTGTTATTATTTAAGCCCATTCTACCCCGTCGAGACGAAGATTTTAACCTTCACTTATCCGGCTAGAATGATCTTAAATAGGGGCATCTGTAAGACCCCAATTTTGTCCCTAAGATCCCTCATGGCATCATAACATTGCATTTGCATTACCTCAAGGATCATTAGCATCTTGGTGCCCTTTGTCCTTGGGTGGGATCTCTTGTGAGTGGTTTGAGATCACCAAGCATACTTGAATTGTATATCATTGCTTTTCTTATTTTGTTTACTAACCAAAAGCACAAAAAATATGTCACTAACATCTTTTGTTTGTAGCTTAAGCAATCATAAGGTCAAAGCTTCTAGGATATCATCTGTGCAATGATAAGGCCAAAAGGAAATGATAGCAAGAATGGCAATGGTTCCCAAAGCTCTAATCCATCAAATATGCCTTCCTAGCATCTCAATTTATCATTTTGATCAAAGCAAGTCAAAGGGTTTGAGGTTTGTGTCCCCAAGGAAACCCTAATTCATCTGTGCACCACAATGCCTTGTTCTTGAAGCAACCTCAGCCCAAGGTCAAATTCAATCAAGGGAAGTTCTTTAATTCATCATTTAATGCATATTTGAACTTATTTGAGTGTCCTCAATCATCAATTCATTAAGATATGAGTCATGGCCTTGAGAAGTTGATCAGTCAATTCATTTGACTATTTTGAAATGCACTGAGACTTAACTTTTTATGTGTTGGTCAAATGGAGATGATTCCAAAAGAAAAAATGTTCTTAGGACAATATAAACAACGTTCATGTTCATCAAAATTTGATTTGAAGCTTGGAAGGTCATCATCCATTCCAAGACATTATAGGTCATTTTGACTAAAACCCTAATTTTGGGTCAACTTCCCAAGGACACAACTCATTCATTTTTTATGATTTTGAGGTGGGATCAAATGAATTGGAAAGCGTAAGATGTATAATTCAAATGTTATGTTGAACAAAATTTCAAAATCTCAAAGGAAATACATGTGATAATGCAAGACATTATAGGTCCTTTTGGACCAAATGCATTGAAAGGCAAAAAAGTCCAACTTCAAGTGCCCATAACTCTTTCATCAAAAATCCAAATGATGCAAATTTTAAGTCCATTTTGATTGTCTTAAGAATATCTACGACTTTGTTGTTGGAGGTTTTTCCATTTGAGGCTTTCATCATCAAAATAGAGGGGGTTGAACATTGGCCAAATTTGGAAACCTTGCCTTGACATGTTTTGCACATTACACTTTAAACTCCAATTTCACCAATTTCCACACCTCAAATGGATTTTTGCCCAACATAACAATTGTTCCTTACATCAAGATCTTTCCAACCATTACCCACATGCTTATGTTTGGATTTTCCAAATGGGACTTTCAAAGAGGTGAATGTTTAGGTCAAAATATGGAATTCACATGAAATCTTGATACACAAGCAAATGCCATTCAAATTACACGTCCAATTCAACTTGGTTTGTCTTCAGCATTCATTTGCATCAGCTTTTGGGCTTTGCACGAGCCTGTACAGGCCCATGCTTGAAGGGTCCAAGTTCCATGCACACGAGAATTCACCTTGCTTGCAGCTTGTTTTGCTATAAATAGAAGTGCTAAGCTTCATTCAAACTCAACCTAATGGCGCCTAAGATGCTGCAAAATTGAATCCATAACCATTACCAAAGAAGCTAGTTCATTTTTCTCCAAATTTTTCAGATCCAAAATTCAACTACATTTGGTTGAATCCTTGGATCTAAAGCTTCTAAACCTTCATCCTACATCTCATTGATCTTATGTTTTGGAAAAGAAAGCAAGGAATCGATCTCAAGTTTCCAGAAATCAAGTTTGTTCTTCAACTGGTATTTTCTTCGAAACTCATCATATATTGACCTATTTGCTTGGATCTTGTGTTGGCTGAAGTCCTCTCAATAGAGGCATCATGATTGCGCATTTAATTTTTGAAATCCATTGAGTTCATGATGAACACCACAGAACTTCCATCTCTGATTTCTTTCAATATAGAGATCTAGAGTGGAATTGAGTGGCACAGGGATGATGTACATCATCCCAACTTTCTAAAGATGTATAGATCGTGCATTTTGGTTGCCTTTTGAATCTCTGCAAATTTTGGACTCCGCCAGAGCTGGCCGGAGAAGACGGTGGCGCTGGCCGCCGTCCCATTTCCAGATCAATCCTGGACCCTTGGATTCGTTTTCCAGATTTAATCAGAGCCTATCTTTTGTATGACTTTATTTAATACTACATGTGGCACGGTTGACTAGTATGTTTGGTAGGCGCGCACATATGATCCGTTTGATGCGCCAGCTCAATTAATGAGCTCTTGATCCAACGCCTCACACTTTTTCTCATTTTTAATTTCTGATTTTTATTTCCATTTAATTTCTTTTATTCCATTGTTTTCAAAAATTCATATCTTCTTCATTTTAAATCCAAAAATTATGGGACCAATTGCATTAGTCTCCAGATAAATTCTAGTTCCTATTTCTGATTTTTAATATTTTTTATTTTATCATTTGATATTTTTTATGATTTTTCTCTTTTCTGGTTATTTTTAATTCATTTTAAATAGTTTTTTATATTCAAAAAATACAAAAATATTTTCCTAACCTATTTGATTGATGATGGATCTATGAAAAATATTCTCATCAATTTTTCAATTGATTTGAGATTTATTTGAGATTTTAGTTCAATTAGGTTATTTTTATTCATTTTTAATTGATTAAAAATAGTTTCTGACTTTTAAAAATTCTGAATTTTTTTGTCAAAGTTGGTTTTGACCTTGTTGAACTTGGGATAAATTACTTGGACCTTTCAAGGTTGATTTGAAGTAATTTTGAAGTTTGACCTTTCTTTTATTTTTAATTCAAGTTTATTTTTAATATTAAAAATGCCAAAAATATTTTATTCATTTCTTGACTTCCAATCTTCATCTCACTTTTGTTTTTGATTGTTTGACTTTAACTTTCAATGTTCTTGGTCAACATATGATAATTGGTACATTTTATTTCATTTAATGCATTTGTACTTTTGCCATTTTATTTCCATCATCCATCTCATTCTTCTTCCTCTTCTTATTTTCTTTTTGATCAATGAGTTGAAGGTTGATAAGTTAGCATTGATTAGGGAGACTTAATCTTCCTTGATTCAAATCTAATTCATCTTGATCAATTGATCAAGTGAATGGCTTTGCATTAAGGATAGGTTGTTTTCTAAATCATGCAAAAGGCTGAAACCAATACAAGATCAATCCTCTTGTTTTTCTTTTTGGCATGACAAGTTGTTGGAACTTGGTTCACTAATCAAGACTTCTAACTTGTGTTGTTGCCTACATTATTATTGACCGGCCTCAAATAGTTGTGACTTCTACATAAGTCCAATTACGATTGCTTAACATAGCGCTTAATTCGCCTTATGGCACACTAACTACTAACACTAATTGCTAATAACTAACATTTACTTTTTGCTCTTTATTTTAATGCAATTTACTATTCTTGCATATATTATCCATTTGCTTTTCCCTTTGCTCACTTGAGCACATGTTTATGTTAATGCCATTTGCCTTTTGCTCACTTGAGCACATAATTGTGTATATACTATTGTGCTTGTGTTTTTGTTTTGATTGTTGTGGACCAAATGCAAAGAAGTGGACTTAGATCTTAGGACTTTCCCTATGCAAAATGGACAAATGGACTTAGTTTCTAGGATATTCCCTATGCAAAATTGGAGTAAAAGGACCTTAATGATTAAGATGGATTAGAAGGACCAAATCTCTAAACTCACTCTTGTCCATTCTTAGTTTACTTCATGAAACTTTTGATGTGTGTGCTTTTGTGCTAGGGGATTCTATGAGCTCAAATTGAAGGACCATTGCCATGTTCATTCAAAGTGAAAGACAAGATACATTGGGGATCTCCTGAGAGACTTGTTTGATTGCTTGAGCTTACTATTATTGTGATTGCTTATTCCAAAGGATGGGAGCTACTTGGATCATCAATATGATCTCAAGAGAGGAACTCCATTGTGGTTTTATTTCTTTATCCCTCACCTTTTTGCTTTACTTAGGACCTAGCCTTTCTTCTTCTTCCCTCCACTCTAACCCAAGCCAAAAATTTTGTGCAAAACATTTAACATTTCTTTCCAAACATTAGAAACCTAAGCCTTATGCTTTTGATTTTCAAACTCTTTTTTCATAATACTTATTTTGAATTGAACCTTTAAATCAACTTTGACCATTTTTGTATATACTTCTAATTGGTTAATATAACCCATTCAAATGTTTTTTTTTGTGGTTCCAATGGCCACTTCTTTAATCAATTTTTTTTTACATCCTTTAGTTATTAGGTTTGAGTTATCTTTGTGGTAGATGTAATACTCACCTATATCCTTAGTGATGGACAATGAGTCTTCCATGCTTATTATAGGGTTAACCCCTCACTAGCATGTTGAAGTTATCCTCACATGGTGGATTTTTGGTTTGGTTGAGTTTTCTCCCTTTGATAACAAAAGACCTTAAGGCTTTTGGACCAATCAATTCACCAACTCTTTTGAGATTTTTACCCCGAACTACGAGGTTTTGATCCTAATCTTTTTATAAGAGGGTATGTAGGCAATGGGTTTATCCATCCAAACACAAAATGTAAATAACTTGTATATTCTCTTCTCATCTCTTCAATCATGTTTGCACAAACAAAATTTTCACAAAACAACAACCTTGCAACAAGTATGAAAAGGGCTCCCTAGGAGTACCTAGGATGTTTTGGGTGCCTAACACCTTCCCATTACATAACCAACCCCCTTACCCAGATCTCTGTTTCTTTTTTACTAGTTTTTGTTAAAACTTTTAGGTTTTTGTTCGCTTTCTAACCATTCCTTTGGATAAATAGAAGTGCGGTGGCGACTCGACTTGTATGATTTACCTTGGATTTAGTCAATATCTCTAATGGTAACGAATACCCCGCTACACTCTTTACATTTATGCAATTTATTATTCTTGTACATATTATTCATTTGCTTTTTCCTTTTGCTCACTTGAGCACATGTTTATGCTAATTCAATTTTCCTTTTGCTCACTTGAGCACATAATTGTGTATATATCATTGTGTTTGTGTTTCGTTTTGATTGTTGTGGACCAAATGCAAAGAAATGAACAATTGGACTTAGACTTTAGGACTTTCCCTATGCAAATTTGGAGTCAAAGAGCAACTAGGCATTGAGCCTTTAGAGTGCTATAAAAGTCAAAGAGCAACTAGGCATTGGGCCTTTAGAGTGATATAAATGTTGAAGAGGACTTTGAAAGGACCAATTTCTAAACTCCTTCTTGTTCATTCTTTGTTTGTTGATAGAACTTTTTGATGTGTGTGTTCTTGTGCTAGGAATTCTAACATTGAGCCAAATTGAGGAACCATTGCCATAAGCTTCTAAAGAGAGAGAGATCTAAAAGCCATTGGAAGATTCCTAGGAGCTTGTTTTGATTGTGTGCTTGATTGCTTGAGTATTTGCTTATCTTGCTTGCATATTCCAAAGGATGGGAGCTACTTGGATCATCAATATGATCTCAAGAGAGGAACTCCATTTGTGGTCTTGTTTCTTATCCCTTATCTCTTGTATGATTAGGATTTTAGCCATTCTTCTTCTTCCCTCCACTCTAACCCAAGCCAAAACTTTTGTGCAAACATTTGACACTTCTTTTCAAACATTAGAAACCTAAGCATTATGCTTTTGATTTTCAAAACTTTCTTTCATAACACTTATTTTGAATTGAACTTTAAATCAACTTTGACCATATTTTGTAAATACTCTTCATTGGTAAATAACACTCATTCAAATACCTTTTGTGGTTTCAATGGCCACTCTCTTAATCAAAAACTTTTTCATAACCTTTAGCTATTAGGTTTGGGTTATCCTTGAGGTAGATGTAATACTCACCTATATCCTTAGTGATGGACAATGAGTCTTCCATGCTTATTATAGGGTTAACCCCTCACTAGCATGTTGAAGCTATCCTCACATGGTGGATTTGTGGTTTTAGGTTGAGTTTTCTCCCTTGGATAACAAAAGACCTTAAGGCTTTTGGACCAATCAATTCACCAACTCATTTTGAGATTTTTACCCCGAACTACGAGGTTTTGATCCTAATCTTTTTTTAAGATGGTACGTAGGCAATGGGTTTATCCATTCAAACACAAAATATAAATAAACTTGTATATTCTTTCCTCATCTCTTCAATCATGGTTGCACAAATAAATTTTCACAAAATGCCAACCTTACAACAAGTATGAAAAACGCTCCCTAGGAGTACCTAGGATGTTTTCGGTGCCTAAAACCTTCCCATTGCATAACTAACCCCCTTACCTAGATCTCTGACATTTTTACTAGTTTTTGATTCGATAAAACTTTTTAGGTTTTTGTTCGCTTTCTAACCATTCCTTTGGATAAATAGAAGTGCGGTGGCGACTCGACTTGTATGGTTTACCTTGGATTTAGTCAAAATCTCTAATGGTAACGAATACCCCGCTACACCAGCGCCATCGTCTTCTCCGGCAAGCTCCAGTGGAAATCAAAAATTGTAGGTCAAAAAATGTTAACTAAAATGCACGATACAGGCACCATTCGAAAGGTGGAGTGATGTGCATCACTTCTATGCCACTCAATTCCACTCTAGATTCCTATTAAGAGAGAAATCAGAGATGGAACTTTGGTGGTGTTCAACTGAACTTGCTCGATTTCAACAATTAAGTACACAATAATGATGCCTCTATAGAGAGGATTTCAGACAACACAAGATCAAGGCAAATGGAGAAATGTATGATGAGATTCGAAGCAAATTTCAGTTGAGCAAAACCTTTGGATTGTGAAGAATTGAGTCACTCTTTTTGATTCCTTTTGCAAACAGAAGCTTCAATGGATCAAAGGGAAGAGGCTTAGGAACTTTAGATCTTAAAAATCAATCAATGCAATTGAATTTCAGATCTGAAAATTTTAGAGAAAAATGAAGTTTGTTCCTTTGGTATGGGTGGGGATTCAATTCAGCAGGGATTTAGGCGCCATTAGGTTCAAGAATTGTGAAGCTATGGCATGGTATTTATAGATGGAGATAGTTGTAAGCAATGCTGAATGTGTGACTTCAAATTTGCATGAATGGAAAGGGCCTCCATGCATGGGCCTGTACAGGCGCATGAAGGGCCCAATTCCACATGGCTTGGCAAGCTGAGATCATGAATGAATGAAATGGACGTGAAATTTAGGTGTAATCAGCTCATGCATGGCAATTGAATCAAGTTTTCAAAAATGCACCTAATTCTTCATGTCTTTGAAAATGATGCTTCCAAACTCCAAATGCAACCTTATGATTAATGGTTAGAAAGCTTGTTGCATAAGGAACAAATGCTATGTTGATCAAAACTCCAATTGGGCCTTGGAAATTAGTGAAATTTGAGCTTGAAGTGTAGGGTGCAAAACATGCATATGTGAAGTTTCCAAATTTGGCCAATGTTCAAGCCCTTCTGTCTCATTGATGCAAGCTCCAAATGATACAATCTTCAACATGAAAGTTGTAGATCTTTTCAAGAAAATCAATTTGGACTTAAATGTTGCATCATTTGGATTTTTAATAAAGAAGTTATGGGCACTTGAAGTTGGACTTTTTCACATTTCAATGCATTTGGCCCAAAGTGACCTATAATGTTTTGCATTATCACATGTATTTCTTTTGAGATTTTGCAATTTTTCTCAACATAACATTTGAATTAAACACAATAAGATTTCCAATGCATTAAGTATCACTTCAAAATCATGAAAAATGAATGAGTTATGTTCTTGGGAAGTTGACCCAAAATTAGGGTTTCAGTCAAAATGACCTATAATGTCTTGGAATGGATGATGACCTTCCAAGCTTCAAATAAATTTTTGATGATCATGAAAGTTCTTTATATTTTCCTTAAGAACATTTTTTCTCTTGGGGTCATCTCCATTGGAACAACACATAAAAAGTTAGGTCTCAGTGCATTTCAAAATAGTCAGATGAATTGACTGATCAATTTCTCAAGTCCACAACTCATATCTTGATGAATTGATGATTGAGGGCACTCAAATAAGTTCAAATATGCATGAAATGATGAATTAAAGAACTTCCCTTGATTGAATTTGACCATGGGTTGAGGTTGCTTCATGGGCAAGGCATTGTTGATGATTAGATGAATTAGGGTTTCCTTAGGAAACAAACTTCAAACCCCTTGACTTGCTTTGATCAAAATGATGAATTGAGATACCTGGGAGGCATATTTGATGGATTATAGCTTTGGGAACCATTACCATGCTTGCTTTCATCTTCTCTTGACCATATCATTGCACAAAGGATCTCCTAGAAGCTTTTTGATCTTGTGACTGCTCAAGCTATAAACAAGAAATGTTAGTGACATATTTTTGTGCTTTTGGTTAGTAGATAAAAATGGGAAAAGCAATGATATACAATTCAAGCATGCTTGGTGATCTCAAACCACTCACAAGAGAGGTCCCACCCAAAGGCAAAGGGAACCAAGATACTTATGATCCTTGAGGCTATGCAAATGCAATGTTATGATGCCATGAGGGATCTTAGGGCCAAAATTAGGGTCTTACAGCTCGCCTTAAAGGAGAACAAAGGATGTCTACGGTGGTCCACGAGACATATGTCTCTCACTAATGATGATATCTTTTGGTACAATCGTGTGTATGATGGTGTGCAGATTATTGACTCTTGTGGTGAATTCTCTAATGTGCCTCTTCTTGGTACATGCAGTGGGATTAGCTACAACCCTGTTTTGGCACGCCGTCAGCTTGGGTTCCCCTTAAAGGATAAACCTAATAACGTTTTGTTTGAAGGTGTGTTCTTTCAAGAGGGTAAAGATCCCCAAAAATTGAAGAGCAGAATGGTTCGCGCTTGGCGCAACATTCATAGGAAGGGAAGGAAAGAGCTTGGTCCGAAGAATTGTATTGCTTTAGAACCCTACACCTCGTGGGTGAGGAGGAGAGCTTCTGAGTACCGCATGCCCTATGATTATCCGAGACCTACACATATGGTTATGGTTTGGTCCTTCAACCCTCCCTAACCAAGGAGTAGAGGAGTTGAGAGATGAAGACTGTTCGCGTGCTTGGGTCCGTGAGCGAGAGGAGCTACTTCAGCAACTCAGAGATAAGGATGCGTTGATAGATTTTTTGGAGCATCAGATTATTGACGAGCCTGATGGTGTGGTTACTTCTCTTCTTCCTCAGTCATCTAGGTTTTGGAAAAGGAAGTATGATCGACTCACCAAGGAGAAGGCAGATATGGAGGCAGCCTATGAGAGAGAGGTGAAGAGGCTTTGTGCAGCTTATCTTCCGGTCTCGAGAGCTTTGGACGATTCTTTCTAGGGTTCCATAGGATGTTCACTTTCCTTCTCTCTTGTATTGCATTTGGTTACCAAGGTTGTACTTCTTTGGTGTAAAATTTTTTCCAGATATTATTGATATGAATATTCCATCATATGTCTAAATGATTAATATTTCCAAATATTTGCAAATAGATCTCTGAAAACTCATCTGAATAAAAATAAATCATATGCACAAGCATTACATGCATCATATGCATAAGCAGGTTTTGTTCAGGGCTTCTTGATCAGTGGTCTAACTCTGTGTTCTTCATTTATTTTGAAGACAAGCTGACGCACCAGTACAACACGAGGGCCAATTCTTCAAAGCTAATGGATCATCTTGAACAAGAAAATAGGGAACTCAAGGAGGAAGTGGCTAGGTTGACTGCCCTGATGGAGTCATTCCTGGCCGCCCAAAGTCAGTCTTCTCCAACGCCTGCAACTCCTCCCTAGAGGACGGTCATCTCAGAGATAGCTTCCTCTACTGTGCCTGTCGCCACTGCTCATTTCGCTCCGTCTGCTATGCCAGTCGGGTTTCCCTGAGGGATGCCCGCGAACTTTGTGCTAGAGGGTCTCGCCTCTATATTTGCTTCTCTCCCGACATCTAGCCCGGTCCTTGCTGTGGCACCTCCCTTTGTGCACACTTTACTGAGAGTTGATGATACCATTTATCACTCTGAGCCGTCTGATGACCCAGATGTCTATGAGAAAATGGATGCTATGAATGACCAATTCCTTGAGCTGCACAAGGAACTAAAGACTCTAAGAGGGAAGGACCTCTTCGGTAAATCTACTGCTGAGTTGTGCCTTGTGCCCAATGTCAAGATTCCCATCAAGTTCAAAGTGCCTGACTTTGAAAAATACAAGGGAAGCACTTGCCCTCTCAGCCATCTTGTGAAGTACGCACGCAAGATATCAACTCAAACTGACAACGATCAACTCCTCATCCACCATTTCCAGGACAGCCTGTCCGGTGTTGCATTAAGATGGTATATGGGTCTGGATAGTGCAAACATCCGCTCCTTGAAAGACCTTGGAGAAGCTTTTGTCAAGCAGTACAAGTACAACGTTGATATGGCTCCCGATAGGGACCAACTGAGGGTTATGTCCCAAAAGGAGAAGGAAACGTTCAAGGAGTACGCCCAGAGGTGGCGTGAATTGGCTGCACAGATTGTGCCCCCGCTCAAAGAGAAAGAAATGACGAAGATCTTTTTAAAGACTTTAAGCTCTTTCTACTATGAGAGGATGATTGCTAGTGCTCCCTCGGACTTCACCGAAATGGTGAACATGGGGATGCGACTAGAGGAAGGAGTCAGGGAAGGACGCCTAACCAGAGATGAAGGCTCTTCTACCAAGCGCTATGGGGTGTTTGCAAAGAAGAAAGAGGGAGAGGCACATGCCGTGTCTTCCCATCCTAAAAGAAGACCCTCTATGAAGAGGAAGATTGTCCGCCCTGCTAGTAACCAGCACCAGGTGGCTCATATAGCACCTGCCTTCAGGGAAAATCAACATTATCAGCATCAGCAATAGCAACATCAGCAATATCAACAACAACAGCATCGTCCGCAACAGCAGGCCTATCAGCCTCGAAACAACAACAATACCAGCACCAGCTATGATAGGAAGAGGGTCACTTTTGATCCAATTCTCATGACCTACGCTGAGCTATATCCTTCATTGATTGAAAGGAAGTTGATCACTCCACGTGACCCACCCGCCGTACTGACCAATCCTTAGTGGTGGTACAAGCCCGAGCTTCACTGTGTTTATCATTCCGGTGCTCCCGAACATGATGTGGAGAACTATTATCCTCTGAAGACCAAGGTTCAAGACCTTGTGAGAAGTGGTATATTTTTTTTCGAGGACGTAGGTCCTAATGTTAAGAAGAACCCATTGCCCGAGCATGGGAAGGCTACAGTTAACATGGTTCAGGGATGCCCTGGCAAGTACAAAGTCCGATATGTCAGTCATATCAGACAATCGTTGGTCGAGATGCATAGACTGTTATGTGGATACAGTCATTATGAGCATGACCATGACAGCTGCCGTGTATGCATTGTCAATGAGAGAGGATGTCGCCAAGTCATAAAGGACATCCAAGAGATGCTGGATCAGGGTGTGATCGAGATACTTCATAATCGTGATGAGGATGAATTGAATGTTATATCACCTGTATTCAGAATTCCAGAACCTGTTGTTGTCAGATATGATGGCAACAAGAGGAAGGTTTCTCCATCTCTTATTATCAAGTCAGCGGGCCCGGTTCCGTACTCTTCAGACAAGGTTGTTCCCTACAAATATAATGGTGGTAGTAGGGGGAGAGAAGGCTCTCTTGGTAAGCCATTTGTCTTCCTTTTCTTATATATATGATGAGGATGAGATTGGGACGCCGTTCCAAGCCTTATCTATTGCTGAGCCTTTAAGGAAAGGAACTTCTTCATTTGCGTCCTACAATGATGCGAAGTTGGCTATTGAGCATGACGCAACTACTGGTTTAGGACAAATGATTAAGCTGGAAAACAATAAATCACGGGCTGGCATAGGGTACTCTTCAGGAACTTTCAATGAGCATGGGCTATTTCAGAGTGGAGGTTTCATCCACACGGTCGAAGACCAAGAGGATGTTGTTATTATGGAAGATGATGCAGAGGAAGATTGTGGCAACTTTGTCATCCCTGGAGGAGTCTGCAATAATTGGGTCGCTGTTGATGTTCCAACAGTTGTCCATAAGTCCACGTAATGTGTTCACTTTTGTTTAAAAACCCTTCTCCCATGCCAAAAGGAGAAGTGATGACATTGTTGGCACATTAATACAATGATATTCATTCAATAATTACATGTTAAATGTTTGTTTTTCCAAATTATTTTCCCTTTTTTTGCTTTTTGCATGAAATTGGTGATCACAAAAAAACCCTAAAAAAAGAGAATAAAATCAATCTTTTCATCTGCATAATGATTTGGCTTGTTTGAATTCTAAAATCTCTTTTATATCCAAAATCATTATGCAGGTTGATCAAACCCATTGAACATAATGATCCAAAACCATCTCCCAACTTTGAGTTCCCTGTATTTGAAGCAGAAGAAGATGATGTTGAAGAGATTCCTGAGGAGATCACCCATCTACTTGAGCACGAAGAGAAGATCATTCAGCCGCATCTCGAGAATCTGGAAACAGTCAACTTGGGTCTGAAGATTGTGTTCGCGAAGTGAAGATTGGGGCACTTCTTGAAGAGTTTGTGAAGAAGGGGTTGATTGAGTTGCTACGAGAATATGTCGATGTCTTTGCCTGGTCATATGAAGACATGCCTGGTCTGGATACTGATATCGTGCAACATTTCCTGCCTTTGAAGCCCGAGTGTGTGCCTGTAAAGCAGAAGCTCAGAAGAACTCATATTGATATGGCAGTGAAGATTAAAGAAGAAGTTCAGAAGCAAATTGATACGGGATTTATGGTGACTTCTACATATCCTCAATGGGTGGCCAATATTGTGCCCGTACCTAAGAAAGATGGAAAAGTCCGAATATGTGTGGACTATAGAGACTTGAATAAAGCTAGTCCGAAAGATGATTTTCCTCTATCACATATTGATATGTTGGTAGATAATACAGCTAAATTCAATGTCTTCTTATTTATGGACGGATTTTCCGGTTATAACCAGATCAAGATGGCACCCGAGGATATGGAGAAGACAACATTCATCACACCTTGGGGAACATTCTGTTATCGAATGATGCCCTTCGGTTTGAAGAACGCCGGAGCCACGTATCAACGAGCTATGACTACCTTGTTTCATGATATGATGCACAAGGAGATCGAGGTATATGTTGATGATATGATTGCAAAGTCGAGAACAGAAGTTGAACATGTATAGCACTTGTTGAAGCTTTTTCAGCGTCTGAGGAGGTACAAACTTCGTTTGAATCCGAACAAGTGTACATTTGGAGTCCGTTCCGGCAAGTTATTGGGATTTATTGTCAGTGAAAGAGGTATTGAAGTTGATCCTGCCAAGGTCAAAGCAATATAAGAGATGCCTGCGCCTAAAACTGAGACGCAAGTCCGAGGTTTTCTTGGCCGCTTGAATTATATTTCTAGATTTATATCCCACATGACTGCCACATGTGCGCCAATATTCAAGCTCCTCCGGAAAGATCAGCGTCATGATTGTACCGAGGATTTCTAGAAAGCCTTTGACAATATCAAAGAGTATCTGTCCGAGCCTCCGATTCTGTCTCTGCCTGTGGAAGGGAGACCCTTGATTATGTACTTGACTGTTCTTGAAGACTCTATGGGTTATGTATTGGGTCAGCAAGATGAATTAGGGAAGAAAGAGTATGCTATATACTATCTAAGTAAGAATTTCACTGATTGTGAGTCTCGATACTCAATGCTTGAGAAGACATGTTGTGGTTTGGCTTGGGCTGCTAAGCATTTACGCCAATATATGTTGAATCATATGACTTGGTTGATATCCAAAATGGATCCAATCAAGTATATCTTTGAGAAGCCTGCTATAACTGGGAGGATTGCCCGTTGGCAGATGCTGTTGTCTAAGTATGATATTGAGTATCGAGCTCAGAAAGCTATTAAAGGTAGTATCTTGGCTGACCATTTGGCACATCAACCAATTGAGGATTATCAGTTTGTTCAGTATGACTTCCCCGATGAGGAGATTCTGTATTTGAAAATGAAAGACTGCGATGAGCCTACACTCGATGAAGGGCCAGAGCCTGGTTCCTGATGGGGCATGGTGTTTGATGGCGTTGTAAATCAATATGGAAATGGTATTGGGGCAGTGATTATTACTCCTCAGGGAACACATTTTCCTTTTATAGCAAGGCTAACCTTCAAATGCATGAATAATGTGGCAGAGTATGAGGCCTGTATTATGGGTTTGGAAGAGTGTATTGATCTTAGGATCAAACATCTTGATGTTTATGGTGATTCGGCTCTTGTTGTTAATCAGATTAAGGGTGAATAGGAGACGAATCAGCCTGGCCTCATCCCATATAGAGATTATGCGAGGAGGATTTGAACTTTCTTTACTGAAATTGACTTCCATCATATTCCTCGAAATGAGAATCAGATGGCAGACGCTCTTGCTACGCTTGCTTCAATGATTATGGTGAAATTCTGGAATGAAGTTCCCAATATCACTGTGATGCGCTTGGATAGACCAGCTCATGTATTTGCAGTAGAAGGAGTGAAAGATGATAAGCCATGGTATTATGATATCAAGTGTTTTCTTCAGAGTCAGATTTACCCGCCGGGGGCATATGTTAAAGATAAGAAGACTTTGAGGAGATTATCTGGCAGCTTCTACCTTAATGGCGATGTGCTTTATAAGAGGAATTTTGACATGGTTTTGCTCAGATGCGTGGATAGACACGAAGCAGACCTACTGATGACTGAAGTCCATGAGGGTTTATTTGGTACTCATTCCAATGGACATGCCATGGCAAAGAAGATGTTAAGAGCAGACTACTATTGGTTGACAATGGAGTCTGACTGCTACAAATATGTGAAGAAATGCCACAAGTGTCAGATTTATGCGGATAAGATTCATATTCCCCCGACACTTCTGAATGTTATTTCCTCATCATGGCCTTTCTCTATGTGGGGAATTGACATGATTGGCATGATAGAGCCAAAGGCGTCGAACGGTCACCGTTTTATTCTCGTAGCAATTGATTACTTCACCAAGTGGGTCGAAGCGGCATCGTATGCAAACGTGACCAGGCAGGTGGTTGTGAAGTTTATCAAGAATCAACTTATATGCCGTTATGGTGTGCCAGACAAGATCACTATTGATAATGGATCTAACTTGAACAACAAGATGTTGAAAGAGCTGTGTAGCGAGTTCAAGATTGCACATCATAATTCTTCTCCCTATAAACCCAAGATGAATGGGGTTGTTGAAGCTGCTAACAAGAATATCAAGAAGATTATCCAGAAGATGGTTGTTACGTACAAAGATTGGCATGAGATGCTGCCATTTGCTTTGCATGGTTATCGTACATCTGTCCGCACTTCAACAGGGGAAACCCCTTTCTCCCTTGTATATGGCACGGAGGATATGCTCCCCGTGGAGGTTGATATCCCTTCAATGAGAGTCTTGATGGAAGCCAAGTTGACTGAGGCTGAATGGGTTCAGAGTCGTTATGACCAACTGAATTTGATAGAAGAGAAGAGATTAACTGCCATGTGCCATGGTCAGTTGTATCAACAAAGGATGAAGAAATCCTTTGATAAGAAGGTCAAGCCTCGTGTGTTCCGAGAAGGTGACCTCGTGCTCAAGAAAGTTTTGTCTTTCGCGCCCGATTCCAAGGGCAAGTGGACTCCAAACTATGAAGGTTCATATGTTGTTAAGAGAGCCTTTTCAGGCGGTGCTTTGATACTTACAACTATGGATGGGGAGGACTTCACTCGTCCTGTGAATTCAGATGCAGTCAAGAAATACTTTGCCTAAAATAAAAACAGAATAGCTCGCTAAGTTGAAAACTCGAAAGGGTGACTTAGGCAAAAATGAGCGTCTCGGTGGATTGAAAACCCAAAAGGGCGATCCAGGAAAAAGTTAGAGACATGAAAAAATAAATATATATATCCTGCTAGATTGAGTACCTCACCCTGGGGCAATCTAGGCAAAAATTAGGGATTTGGCAAGTAACTGCATCCTGACAAGACTTTGTTCTACAACTGTCGTCTGTCAAAGATTCTCGCTCAGTCATCGTCAACTAAAG
This sequence comes from Lathyrus oleraceus, assembly GCF_024323335.1. NCBI lineage: Eukaryota > Viridiplantae > Streptophyta > Magnoliopsida > Fabales > Fabaceae > Lathyrus > Lathyrus oleraceus. Next base: position 96,582,641 of record NC_066581.1, read on the forward strand.
CTTCAGATACATTGGATTCAGAGTTAGTGGAGAAATGGCCATTATGTTCAATGTAGCCCTTTTTCCAATATATATCACCAATTTCAAAATTTTGTAAAGATCCATGGAGTCTTGCCATTTGCAGACTACCATTCTATCAAATAAATTTGAGCCTTTATCCAATTCTTTGCACTCTTATTTGTTTCTGCTCAACAAATGTTTGCATGTTTTAATTGAAATATATCATTATTTTAAACGAATAAAGTTTTATATAAATTGTTTTTTAAACAAAGTGAACATTCACAATGACTGAAAGGATAAATGGAATGTCTTCGGTGCTCTCCCAAGGATAGTATGATCTCCAAAAGGGTAAGACATTTGTTCATATTCCTAGCATATTTGTATCCTCTTCATCATCTTTCAGGTTGTCTCTTCAGCAAGCAGAGGAAGGTGATACACCACCAAATTCCCCAGAGAGTATGGAGTTTTGGTCCTGATTTGCTTAGATATGTATACCTCTAACATCCTCAGATCCTCAGAGAGTCTGAATCTAGCCTCTGTGTTTTATCAAATATATGGTTGTCATCCCTTGGGTGGACTGACCTAAAATCCCTTATAAATTGGTAAAGGTTGATATGCTATCTATTTTCGAGGAAGTTGGTCTTCCCTCATTATGAATGGAAACCTCCCGCAGTTTGAGCAGGAATTCCCAGCATGAGTGGAATTTCTCATCAGGTTGGCTTGTGGTTTTTCCCAGCAGTTTGCTCATCACTCATCTTCAGTAAGGTTGCTAACATCAGATCAAACTTCCCCAGTTTGACCGCCTTCAGTCTTCCCCAGTGGAATTGCCTGATCAGAGCATGATACATTTGTTTCCTCCTAGCAGAGCTGGTGTTGAAGATGTTTATTTCTTTCCCCAGTGGAGCAGTGGTCTTCTTTCCTTGTTAGAGATGTTTCTCCAGCAGATATGAGGAAATTGGTTGATTATTAGAAATTCTATTTGGTGGTTGTATCCCCACAGAGTTTCATATCTTTCCTCGATGAGTTCCCTAGTAAAGTTTCTTCTACGATGGATCTTATCCGTGTTGAGCCCCCCGATAGAGTTGCCTCTGCATCGGATCTTTTGTCTGTTCGGCAGGAAATCCCTGGCGATGGCTCTGTAGCTTCCCCAGCTGAGACTTTACCTGATCTTAGTTTGGCGTTGGAACTTCGAGGAAGATGTGTTGTTTCCTTCCCCAGCAAAGTCACCACTTTTCTGTAGCGGGGTATTCGTTACCTTTAGATTTATTGACTAAATCAAAAGTAAATCATACAATTCGAGTCGCCGCCGCACTTCTATTTATCCAGAGGAAAGGTTAGAAAGCGAACAAAAACCGAGAAGTTTTATCAAATCAAAAACTAATAAAAATGTCAGAGATCTGGGTAAGGGGGTTGGTTATGCAATGGGAAGGTTTTAAGCACCCAAAACATCCTTAGTACTCTAAGGGAGCCCTTTTTTCAAATGTTGTATGGTAGGTTGGTATTGGTGAAAATATTTGTGCAAACATGATTGGGGAGATGAGAAAAGAATATACAAGTTATTTACAATTTTGTTGTTTGAATGGATAAACCCATTGCCTACGTACCATCATAAAGGTAGGATCAAAACCTCGTAGTTCGGGGTAAAAATCTCAAAAGATTGGTGAATTGATTGGTCAAAAGCCTTAAGGTCTTTTGTTATCAAAGGGAGAAAACTCAACCTAAACCAACAATCCACCATGTGAGGAGAGCTTCAACATACTAGTGAGGGATCCACCCTATAATAAGTATGGAAGACTTATAGTCCAATCACTAAGGATAAGGTGAGGTTTACATCAACCACTATGATAACTCAAACCTAATAGCTAATGTTTATGAAAAGCTTTGGCAAACGTGGTCATTGAAACCAAAAAAATCACTTGAAGTGAGTTGTATTTACAAGTTATAAGTATTCATAAAATGAAGTCAAAGTTGACTTAAGATTCAATTCAAAATAAGTATTATGAAAAGAGTTTGAAAAATCAAAGACATATGGCCTAGGTTTCTAGTTTTGAAAACAATGTCAATGTTTGCACAAAATGAGTTTGGCTTGGGTTTGAGTGGAGAGAAGAAGAGAAGGGCTAGGTCCTAAACATGCAAAGATGAGAGAAGAGAATAAAACCCTTGGAGTTCCTTTCTTGAGATCATAAAGATGATTCAAGAGCTCCTTTCCTTTGGACTTAGCAAGCAATAAGCAAATAACTCAAGCAATCAAGCAACTACTCAATCAAGCTCCTAGGATCTCCATTTGGCTTGTCTTTCTCTTAACTTGGACGCTCGTGACAATGGTCCTTCTAACTATCTCAAGTTTGGAATCCCTAACACACAAGAATAAACAATCAAAAAGTTCACAATGCAATAAGAGGAATGGACAAAGAGAGTTCAGATTAGGGGTCCTTTCAAGTCAACTTCAAGATTAAGCATTCTAAAGGCATGAGGCCTAGTTGCTCTTCAACAAATTTAGCATTCTAAAGGCATGAGGTCTAGTTGCTCTTGAACTCCATTAAGCATAGGTAGAGTCCTAATTCTAAGTCCTTTCTCCTTTTTGCATTGGGTTCACACAAACAAAACAAAACATGCACAAGACAACAATATATTTACACAATAATGTGCTCAAGTGAACAAAAGGCAAATGGCATAAACATAAACATGAGCTCAAGTGAGCAAAGTAAAAAGGCAATATGAATAAATGAACAAGAAAATAAATTGCATTAAAGTAAATTGCAAGAATTAAATGCTTGAATTAAAAGTTAGTAATTACTAGTTAGTGTTAGTGTGCCATAAGGCAATTTAGCGCTATGTTAAGCAATCGTAAGTGGACTAATATAGTAGTCACACCTATCTGAGGCCGGTCAATAAAACTATAGGCAAATAAACACAAGTTAGAGATCATGACTAGTAAGCCAAGCTCCTACAACTTGCCATGCCAAAAGAAAAGAAGAATGACCTTGTATGGATTTTAGGTTTTTTGCTTGACCAAGAAGCAACCTATCTTGGACACAAAGCAATTCACTTGATCTTTGATCAAGATGAATTTGATTTGGATCAAAGAAGGTTAAGCCTCTCATATGTCAAGGCTAACCACAAATCATTAACTCATTGGTCAAAAGAAAAAGAAGAAGATGAAGATGGAAATGAAATGAACCAAAATGAGAAATCAAATGACATAACCAAAACACATTGATCAAACATGAATGGAATCATCATCAATCAATGGTAAACAGAAGTGAAATGAAGATTAGAATTCAAGAAAGGTCAAACATATTTTTGGTATTTTTCGGAATTAAAATAATACATAAAATAAAATGAACAAATAAAGGTCAAACTTCAAATCCAATTCAAATCAACTTGGATAAGTCCAATTGGATCATCATAAGTCTAACATGGTCAAACAAGGTTTGAAAAATTTTCTCAATACTTTTTGAAAATAGAAACTATTTTTAAACAATTAAAAATGAAGAAAAATAACATAATTGGACTAAAATCTCAAATAAATCTCAAATCAATTAAGAAATTGATGAGAATATTTTTCATAGACTTATCATCATCCAAAGATGTTAAGAAAATATTTTTTGCATTTTTGAATATCAAATGGTATTTTAAATGAATTAAAAACAATAAGAAATGAAATAATTCACAAAAATATTAAATGGAATCATAAAAATAGTTTAAAATCATTTTATGAAACTAGAATTTAAGAGAAATTTTTTGCAATTGGTCCCATATTTTTGTGATTCCAAATAAAGAAGTTATGAATTTTTGAAAATAAATGGATTAAAAGAAATTAAAATAGAAATTAAGAAATTAGAAAAAACCACAGGCGTCTGATCAAAGCTCATTAATTGACGTGGCTGATCAGAAGGCTCTCAAGCGCGCGCTTACCATGTACATGAGTCAAGCGCGTGGTACCAAGCATTAAATGGAGTCAAACATAACAAGGACCAGGATTAGATCGTGACCAATGGATCCAAGGGCTGTGAGATCAACCACGTGTGGACGATGGTGGAAACCACCGTCTACTCCGGTGAGAAGCCAAAATCCGGCCACCAGTTGCAGGTTTTGCAACTTTAACCAATCCACACGATCTATATACCAAATGAAAGCTGGGGTGATATACATCACCCCTGTGACCTTAGTTTTCACTCAAGATCCCTATAGAAGAAGAAATCTGAGGTTGAAAAACTAGGTGTCCAATATGAAGTTCACCAATTCACAAAATTAAAGCCACCATTGGCTTGCCTCTCACATGAGGACTTCAGAAATGCAAACCAACACAAGCAATGCACAAAATATAAGGAGATTCGAAGCAAAACAGTTGAGGTATAAACCTTTGTAGAGCAGCTTTTATGAGCATAATTCAACCAATCCTTTGCTTGCAGCTTGATCCTGATGCTTGGTATGAGAGCTAGGTTTAGGAATTAGTGATGATAATCAACTGATTTTGTTGAAAATCACACTTGAAAATGAAAAGTGAAAACTCAAATTCCTTTGGTGAGACGTTGGGAAATGAATTCAGCGGGGATTCAGGCGCCTTCAGGTTACCATTTGAGTGAGATGATGCTTCTATTTATAGATGAAAGTGCAAGGCAATGGTGAGCAAACTCGTGTGCATGAACTTGGGTCCTCCATGCATGGGCCTGTACAGGCGCATGTAAGTCCCAAAATCAATTGCAAATGAATGATGAACATCAACCAAATTGATTTGGACGTGCAGTTTGCAAGACAATGGATTGTGCATGAAGATTTCACTTGGTTTCCATAAATGACCACAAACATTCATCTCTTCGAAAATTACATTTGGAAAATTCAAACATAGGCATGTGAGTAATGGTTGGAAAGGTCTTGACATAAGGAACAAAAGCTATGTTGAACAAAAATCCATTTGGAGTTTGGAAAATATTGAAAACTAGCCATGAAGTTCAAGATACAAAACATGCATTTGAAAATTTTGCCAAAAAGGACCAACTTCAAGCCCTTCTGTTTCAATGATGCAAGCCTCAAATGACAAAACCTCCAAAATAAAAGTTGTATATATTTTCATGACAATCAATTTGGACTTAAAGTTTGCATCATTTGGAGTTTTGATGAGAAAGTTATGGGCACTTGAAGTTGGACTTTTTCAAGATTCAATGGCTTTGGTCCAAAGTGACCTATAATGTTTTGTATTATCACATGTACTTCTTTTAGGATTATGAAATTTTGTCCAACATAACAATTGAAGTATACATTGCAAAATTACCAATACACTTGGTATCACCTCAAAATCATAAAAAATGAAGGAGTTAGGTCCTTGGGAAGTTGACCCAAAATTAGGGTTTCAGTCAAAATGACCTATAATGTTTTGAAATGAATGATGACCTTCCAAGTTTCAAATGAATTTTTGATGAACATTAAAGCTGTTCATATTGTTCTTAAAAACATTGTTTCTCTTGGGGTAATCTTCATTTGACAAACACATCAAAAGTTAGGTATCAGTGGATTTCAAAATAGTCAGATGATTTGACTGATCAACTTCTCAAAGCCAAACTTCAAATCTTGATGAATGAACGATTGAGGTTACTTACCTAGGCTCATATATGCATAAAACGATGAATGAAATAACTTCCCTTGATTTTATTTGATCATAGGTTGAGGTTGCTTCATGAGCAAGGCACAGTCAATGCACAGTTGAATTAGGGTTTCCTTGGGAAACAATCCTCAAGCCCTTTGGTTTATCTTGATAAAATTGACAAATTGAGATACTTGGGAGGCATATATGATGATTGAGAGCTTTTGGAACCATTTTCATGCTTACTTTCATCTTCATCTGGTCACTTCAATGGGCATAGGGGCCTCCTAGGAGCCTTGGATCACATGATTGCTTAAGCTTCAAAACAAAAGAGATTAGTAACATATTTTTGTGATTTTGGTTAGTAAACAAGATAATAAAAGCAATAATATACAATTCTAGCATGCTTGGTGGTCTCAAACCAACTCACACAAGTCCCACCCTAGGGTTAAGGAGCCAAGATGCTATGATCCTTGAGGAAAATGCAATGAGCAATGATATGATGCCATGAGGGATCTTAGGATCAAAATTAGGGTCTTACAACTCTGCTCGAACATTTTTTTCCACGACCATCACGAGGAATCGTATTTTTCGAGATGCGACAGATGGCGACTCTGCTGGGGAAGCTTTCTAAGCAAAAGAGAGTGAAGCCTAATTTAGTTCAGTTTCTGTATTGTGTGTTAATCTTGTTTGTTTGTTTGTTATTTTTATTCTGTTATTATTATTCTGTCATAATTATTGTTTGGTGTTTTATTGGCTATGTATTATTGGGGTTCTCTCTGTTAATGGTGCTTTGTGAGATAGGCTCTCTACCCAGGTCTGAGAAAATCCGTAAGTTTAAGTTGGTGGTTGCGTAGTGGACGCCCACAAGGAGTCTTCCTTGTTGGGAAGATACGAAGACCCCGTATAGAGGAGATTCTCTGGAGATATTATTGGCCGACGAGTTTTCCTCACGAAGATAGTATTCTCAAGTTGGATCAATGACTATAGGGACCTTTTAACCCACTATATCCGGCGGTTATGTAGTATTAACCTACGAAGTTTCAGACTTGTTGGGTTAATACGAAAGCCCCAATCAGATGAGATCCCTTGAACGTACAGTAATATTTTCAACCTCGATCTATGACTCTGAGAACCTTGTTAGAACCTTGGACTCGAGAGTTATGTAGTAGAATCCCCATGGAGTTTTCCTTGTTGGGACAATACAAAGACCTCACCTAGACGAGATCATCTTAAGGATATTATTGTCCGACGAGTCTTCGACACGGTAGTGACATTCTCAAGGAATATCTGTGACTCTAGGAACCTACCAACTGTAGAGCTTACCCATAGGGTTACATTAATCAGAGATACTTGCCATTTACCCGTTATTCTGATCCATCTGAGAACATCTTGAACATGCTATCCTGAACATGTCACTACATTCATACACATATCATTGCATCTGCATTCATCATGCATCGCATATCATTTTTCACAAAAAATATATACAAAAAAAACTCATCTATCCTTCATCCATAACTTGAAGTTGATTTCCCGACACTCATATCAGACTTGAAGTAGCTCTCGAAAGATCATGGATCCATTGGAGCAAAGCCATATTGCACTGAGAGGAGATGTGGATTCAATGAAAAACCAGATAGACCAACTTGTGGAGGTTGTGATAGCTTTAGCAAAGAGAGAGGACAACATTCAATAGACTGCATCGGTTGAGAATGTTATGCCAGCTCCAGTAAATGGTCCTACCCAACCTCAGTCAATGCGAACCCCAGTTGATAACTCTGTGGTACGAGAACGTTATATCATTCAAGATGGGGGTCCCTCACATCATGATTCTTTTTAGTATCACAACTTTGCATTCTCCGTGCCAGATTCTCATGGAACAAGCCTAGTGGTTAATACTGAACAACCACAAGATGATGAGATTGCTAAAAGATGCCGCGTGCTAGAGAAAAGACTCAAGGCCATAGAAGGACAAGATATTGTTGAACTTAATGCTTTAGGCATGTGTTTGGTACCTGACCTAGTTATACCCGCAAAATTCAAAGTACCAGAATCTGAGAAGTACAAAGGGGATGGCTGTCCAAAGCACCATTTGGTGATGTTTTGCCGAAAAATGACCTCTCATGCCCACAATGATAAGCTAATGATTCACTATTTTCAGGACAGTTTGATTGGGGCATCATTGAGTTGGTGTATGAAGTTAAAAAGGAATCATGTTCAGTCATGGATGGACCTAGCTAACGCCTTTTTGAACTAGTACAAATACAATTTGGACATGGCTCCCGATCGCATTCAAAGGGTATGCCTAAAGATGGAGAGGGTTAGCAGCTCGCGTTGAACCACCACTCTTAGACAAAGAAGTGATGGAATTATTCAGGGATACCTTACAAAGTCCTTACTTTGAAAGGCTGACTAGCAGTGCAGCATCAGACTTCGCTCACTTGGTGTCAGTTGGAGAACGCATAGAGTATGGCCTTAAAAGTGGAAGAATCCAATGCGCCTCAAATAGCCAGAGCATTGAGAGTGAATCTATTTCCAGTTCCCAAAAGGAAGAAGAGTCTGAAGTTAATGCAATTTGGGAAATCCCACAGGCTCCATATTAGAGACCATCCTCTCCTTATGGCCAGTATCCTACAAGTCGAGGATCTCCTCAGTATCAACAGCAGACTCCACTTCAGTAGCCATACAAACGTCAGAATACTCCGTATCAGCATCGTTAGCATGCTTAACAAAGGCCAAAGAAGGCAGAGAGACGCATCGATCCTCTCCCAATGCCCTACAGTCAGGTACTTCTGTATTTGACTGAAAAAGGAGTGATAGTGCCAAAGGAGCTAAAACCAATAAGTCCTCCATATCCACCAGGCTTTAACTCCAATGTTCGACGTGACTTCCATGCTGGGGCACATGGGCAATCAACTGAAGACTGTAAGGTGCTCAAGAGCAAAGTACAAACCCTGCTTGACTCCAAGATGTTCTCATTTGCGCCTCGAAGCTTGCAAATCAGTAATACTCCTTCACCTAGTTGTGTTGGTCCATCAGTCCATGTTATAGAAGAAATTTCCGAGAATTGGTCTGAAGATGATTACCATACTAGTCTCGATGAGCAGAACTACCACTACTCTGAAGAAGGCTAGCTAAGCAGTGAACTAGACACGAGAAAGCTTCCTCTGCACTTGTAACCATTTGGTTTTTTTTAGCATTTCATTTGTATTTTTCTTTGCATGTTAAGTACTTATCTGCTTTCAAGTATTGTTGATTTCCTTTAATGGTAATATTAATGAAATGACCATGCATGTTTTGAATGAATCCTTTCGTATTCACTCATATTTTCCATTTATATCAAAAAAAAATATTTCTCCCATTCACTTATCAAATTGTTGTTTTAGCAAAATCAAAGGGAGGATGACAAAAACAAAATACCCATAATTGTTAATAGTATGCTTTTGGATAAAATCATGCTGATGATATACAGGCATTGTTTCAAATCCCCAAACACTGGAGAAATAAGGAGTTAATCCCTAGTCAACCACTTCGAGCCTAGAAGTAGGTGTTTCTTTCGGATATACAAAACCTTACATTTAACCTGGGGTAGGGTAGTGATTCAGCTAATTTGGCTATGCATTCAAAATTACAAGATGAAACGTCACACTTGTGGATCAACTACACGATATTCTTCGCACACGTCTTGAAGTGTCGAAGAACCATACAGAGTCCAAAATCTATGTCGGTTATTCTTCAATGACCAATGACTTGGCAGTCACAATTGTTCAAAAAAAGCCCGCTAAGTCGATACCCCAAAAAGGAGACTATAGGCGAAAAACTGGGGCAATCCCGATGGCCTAAAAGCTTCAAAAGCAGTCCAGGCAAAAGTCAGGGATCAAAGAAAAATCAAAAGAGTGCATGAAAATCCTCAAGCAAAACAAGATTCAATTACCACCATATCAAAATCAAAGGGTCACCAACATCCTTGAAGAGCAAAACAAGGTGATTGCTGATAACACGAAACTATATCACATTTTAAGACTTAATTCAATTAAATTATTTTATCATTTACGCTAATTTATCCCATTTCATCAGATATTATGCAGTATTTCTTTTCTATTTACATCAGGTACCCATTTTGAAGCAAAAGTGAAAAAGGGAAGAAAAGGAGGTGTAAAAAGCAACAAAAAGGAGAGAAAAGGAACCAAAGGCCAAAGCCCAGCCCAAAGCGCACAAGTCACCAATGCTGTGCCTGTGACGGACGTCACAGGACGCGTGACGAGCGTCACGCGAAGTAACCTTGTGACGGACGTCACACATGGTGTGACGGACGTCACACCAGTCCTCTATATTTTTGGCGCAAGGAACTCAACTGACCACGTTGAAGCCCACTTCCACGCACGCTTAACCCTCGGAAGCCTACTACCATGCACGCGGAAACCCTTGAAAAGTGGTTACACCAGCAGCTTATAAATAGCAGCAAATTGGGAACTTCCAGACACACAGTTTTTGCACGCTCAGTTTTGCGGAAGCTCTGCCAAATTTATTTTTCACGCCTTTGCCTATTTTTCTTCCTTTCCAGCATCGTTCACTTTATTTATTTTATTTTGCAAGCTTTGTTTTCTTTTTCCCTTGCAATTTATTTTCCCCCGTTCTTAGCTTTTAGATATTTTTCGCGTAGTAGTTTCTACACCGGAAACTACTGTGCAACTTTATACCGGATTTAACCTTACGTTATATTCGAGTTTTTTTTATTTCCTTGATTTAATTTACTGTTTAATTGAAGAATCGAAGAACAAATCCTACCGGCTTGTGGAGGAGTGTTCAAAGACCATTGTATTACGCATTCAGGTTCTTTAATAGTTATTTAATTTTTAATGTTTTATTCTACTGTTTATTTACATTGCCTGCCTGAAATGAGTCTGTGTATGCATAATAATAATTATTATTTAGTTAGCATGTCTGGCTAATTTGCCTAGGTATCGGTATGTAAAGTAAGCAGAATAAGGGGTCAAGACTAAGTCGGTCTATTCACACTTAAAATTAGAATCAATCTTTTTATGGTCTTAACTTACAGGTTTAATAACAAGATTTTTTACAAAAGTAAAAGACATAAAGAAGTTGAAACCAACAGAGCGAGAGTTTGAGGTTTTAACTGGACAGTGTAAGTTAGTCATTAAATCTATCTCAGGGCGAGAGCAAGTTTTAGAATTAATTAAATTCTGACCTTTTTCCAAAAAGTATTTTTAAAGATTGAATGTGAGGACGAGAGTTAAGCATTTAGATTTAATTGTATAACCTAAGTCAACAGAGCGAGAGTTTGAGATAAGGGTGTTTAAAACGGTCAGTATTTTCTTAAAAAGAGTTTCTGCAACTTTATTGTTTTCAAAATATGATTTTTGACTTAATTATAAGTGACAGCAACATTAACATAAGATCATGGTTCCTTCAACAGAGCGAGAGTTTGAGATAAAACCTTTAACCAATAAAGTTAGTCGAAACGATTTATTTTAAAACCGAGAGACCGACAAGGAATTGATTCCCTAGTTTTGACGAACTACATACCGATATCCGTTTTATTAATATTTAATCTAGATTTTAGTTTAGCTCTTAGCTCCTTTCCCCAAACAATCAAACATTTTCACCTTAGATTTACGTAGTAACCTTAGATAACGGTACATCGATTCATAAGTCCCTGTGGGATCGATATCTTTTAAAACTACGCGATAGAACTGTGCACTTGCAGTTTGTATCCCAAATTCGACTCACCCAGTCGAGCGATCAAGTTTTTGGCGCCGTTGCCGGGGACTTTTATTCAATCGATATCGTAACTCTTCCGTTACGCTGTAGAGACTAAGGTTTCTTTTTCCTTCTATTCTTTCTTTCGTTGATTTGTATGCCACGCACTCGCTCTCAAGGCGAACCGCTCTATCTACGAATCAACGATATCGAACTATATCTCCGAGTCTTACGACGAATTCGGGAATATCGTGCTGAAAACAATCTCCCTCCTATAAACCTTCCTGATATCAAAAACATTTTTCCTTCTTTAACCGAGATGGCAGAACCAGCTCGTGCTCTTAGAGATTACGCCGCTCCATCGCAAGATGAACCGCATTCAAGTATTGCTCCTCCCGCAATCGAAGCAAACAACTTTGAACTTAAACCTTCACTGTTGCAGGCTGTGCAACAGAACCAATTCTCTGGAAATCTTACCGAAGATCCAAACCTTCATTTATCCGTATTTGTTCAATATGCTGACACTGTTAAAGCTAATGGTGTCACTTCAGAGGCAATTCGACTTCGTCTTTTTCCTTTCTCATTAAGAGATAGCGCTAGAAGATGGCTTCAATCTCTCCCTTCCAACTCAGTCACCACATGGAACGAGTTGAAGAAAGTTTTTCTTGCCCGATATTTTCCGCCAAGCAAAACAGCTATGTTAAGAGCCCAGATAAACGGATTTAAACAGAAAGACAACGAGTCTCTTTTCGAAGCATGGGAAAGATACAAAGACATGATGAGACTTTGCCCACACCATGGTTTGGAAGACTGGTTGGTAATTCACACATTTTATAATGGTCTCTTATACAATACAAGGTTAACAATAGACGCCGCTGCAGGTGGTGCACTAATGAACAAACCTTATGCTGATGCTTACCAGCTTATCGAGAGCATGGCCCAAAACCACTATCAGTGGGGAACCGAACGAACAACAGTGGAAAAACCTCAACCGAAAACTGGCATGTACGAGATAAGTAACCTTGATCACGTCAATGCAAAAGTGGATGCTTTGGTCCAGAAGATTGAAAGTTTAAACGTATCACCACCAACCGCCGTGGTTGCTATAACTCAGAATTGCGAGGTCTGTGGAATCCAAGGCCACACTCCTACGGAATGTCAACTCTTGACTGGAATCCAAACAGAGCAAGTAAACTATGCTCAAGGAAGCCCCTATTCGAATACCTATAACCCAAATTGGAAGAACCATCCAAACTTTTCATATAAGAGTAATAATGCTTTATACGCACCTGGACAGTCTCCGAATCAAACCCCATCTATACCTCCGGGATATCAGAAACCAAATCCTAACAATAATACCCCTAGAAAATCCAACTTGGAAATCATGATGGAAAACTTTATAGCTTCCCAACAACAAACCAATAAAGATTTCTTAAACCAGAACATACACACTGGCGAACAACTTAAACAACTAGCAAGCAAAGTAGATGCCTTGGCTACCCATAACAAAATGTTAGAAACCCAAATATCTCAAGTAGCTCAACAACAAGCACCTACTGCTGCACCAACTGGTACATTCCCTGGACAGCCCCAACCTAATCCGAGAAGCCAAGCCCATGCAATTATATTAAGAAGTGGAACGGAAGTGGAAGGACCGTCTGATCCAAGGATAGAAAACCAAAACCCTAAGAAATCTACTGAGGAAAGTGAACCTAAGGAAAAGGAAGAGAGTAATAAGGATACCCTAGAAAAGAAGGAACCTTATGTACCTCCACCACCTTACAAACCACCTATACCTTACCCTCAAAGGCTTGTTAAAACCAAAGATGTAGGCCAATTTAGAAAATTTGTCGATCTCCTTAAGCAATTAAACGTTACAATTCCATTTACCGAAGCTATTACGCAGATGCCCTCATATGCTAAATTCTTAAAAGAAATTCTTTCTAATAAAAGGAAACTTGAGGATAGTGAAACCGTTACACTCCCTGCCGAATGTAGCGCTATAATCCAAAACATGCCTCCTAAACTCAAGGATCCAGGTAGCTTCTCTATACCCTGTCACATAGGAAAATTTGTCATCGACAAAGCCTTATGCGATTTAGGAGCCGGAATTAGCGTTATGCCTCTATCCATATGTAAGAGACTGGAAATGGGAGAATTAAGACCGACCAAGATGTCTGTACAACTAGCGGATCGTTCCATCAAATATCCTGTAGGAATCCTTGAAAACGTTCCCGTACGCATAGGTCAGTTTTATATTCCCACTGACTTCACAATTATGGACATTAGAGAAGATGACACTACACCTATTATACTAGGAAGACCATTCTTAGCAACTGCCGGTGCAATCATAGACGTAAAACGAGGAAGACTCACCTTCGAAGTAGGTGAAGAGAAAATTGAATTCATTCTTTCCAAATTCTTGAAAGCACCTGCAATAGAAGATACATGTTACTTCATGGATATCATCGATGAATGCATAAAAGAAGCAGAGTCAGGAGAAGACAAATCATCAGACTATCTTTTAGAAGACAAATCTAAACAATGCTTAGCAATAACACCAGATCCTACGCAGTGTCTTAACAAACCAACCCCTGATTTGAAAACACTTCCCAAAAATCTGAGATATGAATTCCTAGACTTAGAACTTGAACGACCTGTGATAGTCAATGCAGATCTAGGAAGACTCGAAACAGAAAAACTCCTACATATCTTAAGAAAATATCCAACCGCACTAGGATACCACATAACCGATCTTAAAGGAATAAGCCCTTCTATTTGTATGCATCGCATCATGTTAGAAGAAGACGGTAAAACCTCTAGGGAACACCAGAGAAGACTAAATCCGATCCTAAGTGAGGTAGTAAAGAAAGAAATAACCAAGTTATTGGAAGCAGGTATTATATATCCTATATCTGATAGCAAATGGGTCAGTCCTGTACACGTTGTACCAAAGAAAGGAGGCATAACCGTTATTGAAAACGAAAAAGGAGAAACTATAACTAAACGAATCGAATCGGGATGGAGAATGTGCATTGATTATAGGAAACTAAACAAAGCAACCCGAAAAGATCATTTCCCTTTACCATTCATTGACCAAATGTTAGAACGATTAGCAAAACATTCACATTTCTGTTATTTAGACGGTTATTCAGGCTTCTTTCAAATACCAATTCACCCTGATGACCAAGAAAAGACAACATTCACATGCCCTTTTGGTACCTTCGCGTATAGACGAATGCCGTTTGGTCTGTGTAATGCCCCTGCAACTTTTCAAAGATGCATGATGGCAATTTTCGCCGACTTTCTCGAAAACATCATGGAAGTATTCATGGATGACTTTTCTGTATACGGACAAAGTTTCGAAGAATGCCTTGAAAACCTGGAAAGAGTTCTTGAACGATGTGTAAAAGTAAACTTAGTACTTAATTGGGAAAAGTGCCACTTTATGGTACAAGAAGGAATTGTTTTAGGACACATCATCTCAAACAGAGGAATTGAAGTAGACAAAGCCAAAATAGAGGTAATCGAAAATCTTCAACCCCCAAGAACCGTGAGAGAAGTACGAAGCTTTTTAGGACACGCCGGTTTCTACCGACGATTCATCAAAGACTTCTCTAAGATAACTAAACCCTTAACCGGACTATTAATGAAAGATGCTGAATTCATATTCGACGATAACTGTTTAAAAGCATTTCAAACTCTTAAACAAGCATTGATCTCCGCACCCATTATGCAGACACCAGACTGGAATGAACCATTCGAAATAATGTGCGATGCCAGTGATTATGCTGTAGGTGCTGTTTTAGGACAAAGAAAGGATAAAAAGCTTCATGTTATATATTACGCTAGCAGAACCCTGGATGAAGCGCAGATGAATTATGCCACAACCGAGAAAGAACTCCTAGCAGTAGTATTTGCGCTAGATAAATTTCGTTCTTACTTGGTAGGAGCCAAAATAATAGTTTACACTGATCACGCTGCTATCAGGTACCTTCTAACAAAAAAGGATGCTAAACCTAGACTCCTAAGATGGATCTTGTTACTACAAGAATTCGACTTAGAAATTAAGGATAAGAAAGGAACTGAGAACGTAGTAGCAGACCACCTCTCTAGACTTGAGAACCTTGAACCAGAAAGAACATCCATTAATGATGATTTCTCGTATGACAAACTCATAGCTACTTTGGAAGAGAACAACTCCGACATGCAAGTAGAAACCACCTTAGCTATATCTGTCATACCATGGTACGCTGATCTAGTTAATTATTTAGCTGCCGGAATAGTTCCACCTACTTTATCTTACCAGCAGAAGAAAAGATTCTTCCACGACATAAAACACTATTACTGGGATGATCCCTTACTTTTCAAAAGAGGTCCCGATGGTATTTTCCGTCGATGTGTACCCGAAGAAGAGGTAGAAAATATAATCCAACACTGTCACTCCGCGCCTTATGGTGGACACACAAGTACATCCAAGACCTGCTCTAAAATCCTACAAGCTGGCTTTTATTGGCCAACTATATGGAAGGACGTACATGCGGCTATTAAGGAGTGTGACAGATGTCAACGCACGGGAAACATATCTAGACGTGACGAGATGCCACAAAAAGGTATTTTGGAAGTAGAGATTTTTGACGTGTGGGGAATAGACTTCATGGGACCATTTCCATCCTCTTTCGGTAACAAATACATACTCGTGGCGGTTGACTACGTATCAAAGTGGATCGAAGCTATAGCTTCTCCAACTAATGACACCCGAGTAGTAACTAGACTCTTTAAAAATATAATATTTCCGAGATTTGGCATCCCAAGGATAGTAGTCAGTGATGGTGGATCGCACTTTATATCCAAGGTACTCGAAAAACTACTACTTAAATATGGAGTGAGACATAGGATAGCAACACCTTACCACCCTCAAACCAGTGGACAAGTGGAAGTATCTAACAGAGAAATCAAGCAAATACTAGAAAAAACGGTCGCCACTTCAAGGAAAGATTGGTCATTGAAATTACCAGAAGCTTTATGGGCATACCGAACTGCTTATAAAACTCCCATAGGGACGACCCCATTTAAGCTCATTTATGGAAAATCCTGTCACCTCCCGGTAGAATTGGAACATAAAGCCTATTGGGCTATTAGAAATTTAAATTTGAATTATAAAGCCGCCGGTGAAAAGAGAATCCTTGACATAAACGAATTAGAGGAACTCAGAAGAGACGCCTATGAAAATGCCAAAATCTATAAGGAAAGAACAAAACAATGGCATGATAAGCGTATATCAAGGAAAATCTTCAAGCAAGGCGACGCAGTACTCTTATTTAACTCCAGACTAAAATTATTCCCGGGAAAACTACGATCCAGATGGTCAGGACCTTTCCATATCACTAAAATCTTTCCCAGTGGAGCGGTAGAAATTAAAGGACAATCTACAGAACCGTTCACCGTAAACGGGCAACGTCTGAAACATTATCACTATGCGGAAACCAACGAGGATTCGCAAATTCTACACTTAGACGAAACGCCCCCAGGACTCGTAGACAATATTTAACAGTTTCTTTGTCGAGCTTGCGACATTTAAACAAAGCGCTTAGTGGGAGACAACCCACAAATTAATCTGTTATTTTATTATTTTATTATTATTATCATTTCTCTATTTTTCTCTTAATTATTCTTTTAATTTCTATTTAATATTCATTATTGATTTATTCAAAAAAAAAATATATATATATCTATATATAATAATAATAATTCTATTCTTCTTTCGGCATTTGGCCAAATCCTGACTTAAACTCATGTTTTCTTTTCTCTAGTTAACACTAACCAGATGGGACATTTTGACCGTATGGGTATCAAGTTCAGAGGAATGGCTCAGAAACGAAGGTTTGAAGAACTAGCCACTAGAGAGATGCTACCTAGTTTATATCCTGATGATTGGGCTATGACTGCCCTTGGACTGAGACAGAGTGTCCTGTTTTTGCTGAATCAGATAGGATGGGAGACCTCCCCTATCCTGAGACATTTCACCACCTACCGGAGACTCACACTAGAATTCCTTAGTTCATTAATCTATCTACCTAGCCATGGAAAAGGAATTACCAGAGGTTTTATCCAGTTCAGAATGTTCAATATGGAGTACCAATTTAATACTAGAGACTTCACCAACCTTTTGGGTTTTCCTACCTCCTTTGATACATTCACTATAAGCCAGGAAGAACTTCTTGAATATAGAGAGCTTGAACACTTTTGGGGTAAGCTGACTGGAAATGATGAGCCCGAAGAACATGAGTTTCTCTCTGGAAACATACATAACCCGGCTTTTCGCTATTTCCATAAGATCCTGACCCACACTTTATTTGGGAAGAAGCCAAATAGTACTTCAGTTTCACGTGATGAACTCTTCATCATATTTTGTGCTTCCCAGAACCGTCCAGTAAACGGTGCTACTTTTATGTTAGCTAATTTGGACCACCTTATCCAGGATGAGAGAGCACCCATTAGAATAGGCGGCCTGATAACTATGATAGGTAATGCTATTGGACTACGTCAGCCTATGCTTGACCTGAACCCTTTTTGTGGCATTACCACTATGAGTATACCTTTCCTCTTCAACACTATGTTTATAGCAAACATAGGGTATGATGAGTTTGAGCTTGTTATTGATAACCAGGTTCTCTGCCTATTCACCCTGCCCGATCCTAGGACTAGTGTTCATAACCAAAGGAACTGGCTCTATAACCTGAATGAAACCCCAACTCCTGCTGGATCCACTGAATCCATCCAGGATTATGAGATTTGTGATGACTATGAGCACTATGTTGACCATATCTCTCTTGCTGAATCTGACCCTCAGACTCCATCCGGCTACCATGACATTGATCCTCCTCCTCAGCCCGTCCTGACCGAAGAATCAGCCATGCCTGATCTCCGACATCATATGCCAGGAACAGATATTAAAACTGTCATTGAAGCTTTGATGTCAGAACAAAACGCCCTCAGGGAAGATTTCCACAGCTTGAGACTTGCAGTCCTAGAACACATGAGCAGTACGGCAAGTCAGTTACGTATGTTACGGCATCATGTTAACTCTTTTACTCCTCCGGCCAGAGATCCGAAGATAGATGGAATTTAGTTATTTTTCTTTCTAAGTTATTTAGTTTTAGGCTAGATTTTTTCATTAATGTTATTTGAATTCATGTTTATTTCTATTTCATTTTATTATTTTCCCTTCCTGTAATACATTATGATCCTTTTTATTGAAGCTGTTTAGTTAATTTATTTTGCAATGCCTATTATGCTCTACTGTTATTACTTATTATTATTATTATACAAAGCAAGTAAGCATGCATACTAAATTAAGCTACAGACTAAAACGTTCATAAGCAGAATAAAATATTAAATTACGCTACCAAAGTAATTCTGTGAAGCGCTACTAAGCCTTTCCAAAAAGAACGGTGTGACGAGCGTCACACCACCCATGACGGACGGCACACTTAGTACTTGTTACGAGCGTCACAGCTTTGTGACGAGCGTAACGCCTCTCAGATATGTGAACGTTAGGGAGCCGTTGGAGACGAACGTTACACCCCTTACCTTTTTACATTCCCCATTCATTTTTCATTTACCACAATTAATTACTTTTCAACCACTCTTTCTTTTCACCTCCCACATTTTACCTATAAATACCCTCCAAACTTCCTTCTTTCACCACAAACAATTCTCTCATATCAAATATACACTTCATTTCTTTTCCAAATCACTCATTCAAAAATTCATCACAATGGCGGGAAATCAAAATTTCGGAAATATCATCTTCCGATCCGGAGATGACAACTATCAGCAAGAGCAATTCGAGCGCTTCCAACAGCGAGGCGTCGCTCCCACCAGGTACCCCGATTTAACTTGTTTACAACAATTGGGCTTACTCCAAGGTATCGAGTGGATGCTCCGTAGAGCCGATTTAACCTTCCTTTGCACCCATAACCAACCCACCTATCCTTCCCTAACCTTAGAATTCCTAAGTTCTTACGACTACACCACTCCCGCCGGTGAAGGTGAATTTCTAACCGGTACAGCAACCTTCCGTATGTTTAACACCGAGTACTCTCTAACCCAACGCCAATTGAGTGCCATGCTACAATTTCCCACAGAAGGTCTGCTCCATGCCAGAATCCCTCCAACCTCAAACTGGAACACAGTTCTAGTTTTCGACCTTTTTAAGAAAATTTCCGGTATAAATACCTACAACTGGGAAGAACTCCTTCTCTCCCACATCCATAACCCCACCATCCGTTATTTTCTCCGTATCCTGCAAAACACACTCTTTGGAAGACCAAACAACAGTAAGGTCAACTCAAAAGAACTCTTTTTCCTCCAGTGCGTTTTCGAATCGGATACCAAGGTAAACGCCGCCTCTTTTATATTTCATCATATCCGCACCTTATGTGCTAGAGGCCGGCAACCATTCATAATTGGTGGATTAATAACCTCCATAGCACTTGGCCTGAACCTAGGGGATAAACTCCAAACTTTAGAATCCCTACCACCCCTGTCTATGGATATCAGCTATTGTCGCTCCAGCCGCCTGATTAAAAACAGAGTAGGCGGAGGATACTATCTTATGGTGAACAACCAAGCTGTCCCAAGTGTTGTGCTACCCAATACCACCCTAACCGATGTCACAAACCCGAACCGCCACCTCTACGATCTTAGCGCTCCTGAAACCACCGAGCCTTCACAAACAAACCAGCAAACAGATGAGTTTGAAGAAATGGAACAAGGTGATCATCCGCCAACACAACCGTCAGTCCCGCTCAACCCTTCCAGTAATGCAGCCGGCCCATCCTCCCAACGTCGTCGACGACGAAGGCCCGCGACCAACGATGACATTATGGATGCTATCGATGGAATGCAGGCACAGAATACAGAGATGATGCAGATGATGCGTCAAATGCAACAGCAACAGGATGCCCGGAATGCCATAACCGACCAGCGGTTTACTGAGTTGTTTAGCAGATTCGACAGCTTAGACATACGTCAAAGATCACCAGGACCAAGAACCAGAGGTGGAAGGCAGCCTTAGTTATATTTTTTTCTTTTCATCTCCATTTTGTATTTCTTTCCCTTAAAACATCGAGGACAATGTTTAGTTCAAGTATGGGGGGGAAATTATTCTTTCCATTCTCATCTTTGTTTCAAGTTTGTACTCTCCCTTTTCATTGTTAATTCCTTATAAAAACAAAATAATTTTTTTTTTAAGTTAAGTCCTGAATGTGAAGAAAATTTTCTATTATCTATTCCCCTCAATTTCCTGAGCCATAACAAAAATTTTAACACACCCAACAAGTATAAAGGTTGCCTACTTTATAAAATTTGAGTGAAATCAAAACAAAATCATTACCATAACAACGCTCTGAGAACCTCGATATGTTAGATCAGGATAAGTACCCATTATACCGATTCCTTGAACTTTTAGTTCTATGGCAACCCCAAGTAGTTTATACAGAAGTCAGCACCATCTTAATAGCAAACTACGTGGAGAGCCGATGAATATAAGTGAATGATCCCCAAAGTAACCTAAGACAATTAAATTAGGTGATCCTTACCAGATCATTTAACCTAAAGGTTGCAGATCATGCAAAAGCACAATACGAAAGATCCATTATGAATTGGTTCAGTAGGAATCTGGTACTGAACTTGGTAGGGCGGACTACGGTTCGATCCCCCGCAATTTGCAATGGACTGAATAATGAAGTTATCCGACTTATGTACCAGAACTTCTAGCTAAAAGCGGATCATAATCACTAACCGGTTACTCCACTATGTGCGCGAAGAGATAAAGGGCTTAATGTGATTTCGCTAGAATGAAAACGGGCAAAATAAGACTAAGGGAACCAGGATAGCTATCATAGGGTACTTGAACTGATTGGCATAAGGTAGGGTTATCTGAGGTTGTAACGGTAGTTGTTGATGTCAAGATTAAACTCAAGTCCTCCTAAACAAAAATCCATTGGCAACCTAGTACGAATTGATGTGTGCTTTAAAATTTCATCCGGCTAAAACTTTTAACAAGTTCTATACTGAATTTTGCTTGAGGACAAGCAAAGATTTAAGTATGGGGGAGTTTGATAACACGAAACTATATCACATTTTAAGACTTAATTCAATTAAATTATTTTATCATTTACGCTAATTTATCCCATTTCATCAGATATTATGCAGTATTTCTTTTCTATTTACATCAGGTACCCATTTTGAAGCAAAAGTGAAAAAGGGAAGAAAAGGAGGTGTAAAAAGCAACAAAAAGGAGAGAAAAGGAACCAAAGGCCAAAGCCCAGCCCAAAGCGCACAAGTCACCAATGCTGTGCCTGTGACGGACGTCACAGGACGCGTGACGAGCGTCACGCGAAGTAACCTTGTGACGGACGTCACACATGGTGTGACGGACGTCACACCAGTCCTCTATATTTTTGGCGCAAGGAACTCAACTGACCACGTTGAAGCCCACTTCCACGCACGCTTAACCCTCGGAAGCCTACTACCATGCACGCGGAAACCCTTGAAAAGTGGTTACACCAGCAGCTTATAAATAGCAGCAAATTGGGAACTTCCAGACACACAGTTTTTGCACGCTCAGTTTTGCGGAAGCTCTGCCAAATTTATTTTTCACGCCTTTGCCTATTTTTCTTCCTTTCCAGCATCGTTCACTTTATTTATTTTATTTTGCAAGCTTTGTTTTCTTTTTCCCTTGCAATTTATTTTCCCCCGTTCTTAGCTTTTAGATATTTTTCGCGTAGTAGTTTCTACACCGGAAACTACTGTGCAACTTTATACCGGATTTAACCTTACGTTATATTCGAGTTTTTTTTATTTCCTTGATTTAATTTACTGTTTAATTGAAGAATCGAAGAACAAATCCTACCGGCTTGTGGAGGAGTGTTCAAAGACCATTGTATTACGCATTCAGGTTCTTTAATAGTTATTTAATTTTTAATGTTTTATTCTACTGTTTATTTACATTGCCTGCCTGAAATGAGTCTGTGTATGCATAATAATAATTATTATTTAGTTAGCATGTCTGGCTAATTTGCCTAGGTATCGGTATGTAAAGTAAGCAGAATAAGGGGTCAAGACTAAGTCGGTCTATTCACACTTAAAATTAGAATCAATCTTTTTATGGTCTTAACTTACAGGTTTAATAACAAGATTTTTTACAAAAGTAAAAGACATAAAGAAGTTGAAACCAACAGAGCGAGAGTTTGAGGTTTTAACTGGACAGTGTAAGTTAGTCATTAAATCTATCTCAGGGCGAGAGCAAGTTTTAGAATTAATTAAATTCTGACCTTTTTCCAAAAAGTATTTTTAAAGATTGAATGTGAGGACGAGAGTTAAGCATTTAGATTTAATTGTATAACCTAAGTCAACAGAGCGAGAGTTTGAGATAAGGGTGTTTAAAACGGTCAGTATTTTCTTAAAAAGAGTTTCTGCAACTTTATTGTTTTCAAAATATGATTTTTGACTTAATTATAAGTGACAGCAACATTAACATAAGATCATGGTTCCTTCAACAGAGCGAGAGTTTGAGATAAAACCTTTAACCAATAAAGTTAGTCGAAACGATTTATTTTAAAACCGAGAGACCGACAAGGAATTGATTCCCTAGTTTTGACGAACTACATACCGATATCCGTTTTATTAATATTTAATCTAGATTTTAGTTTAGCTCTTAGCTCCTTTCCCCAAACAATCAAACATTTTCACCTTAGATTTACGTAGTAACCTTAGATAACGGTACATCGATTCATATATAAGGAGATTCGAAGCAAAACAGTTGAGGTATAAACCTTTGTAGAGCAGCTTTTATGAGCATAATTCAACCAATCCTTTGCTTGCAGCTTGATCCTGATGCTTGGTATGAGAGCTAGGTTTAGGAATTAGTGATGATAATCAACTGATTTTGTTGAAAATCACACTTGAAAATGAAAAGTGAAAACTCAAATTCCTTTGGTGAGACGTTGGGAAATGAATTCAGCGGGGATTCAGGCGCCTTCAGGTTACCATTTGAGTGAGATGATGCTTCTATTTATAGATGAAAGTGCAAGGCAATGGTGAGCAAACTCGTGTGCATGAACTTGGGTCCTCCATGCATGGGCCTGTACAGGCGCATGTAAGTCCCAAAATCAATTGCAAATGAATGATGAACATCAACCAAATTGATTTGGACGTGCAGTTTGCAAGACAATGGATTGTGCATGAAGATTTCACTTGGTTTCCATAAATGACCACAAACATTCATCTCTTCGAAAATTACATTTGGAAAATTCAAACATAGGCATGTGAGTAATGGTTGGAAAGGTCTTGACATAAGGAACAAAAGCTATGTTGAACAAAAATCCATTTGGAGTTTGGAAAATATTGAAAACTAGCCATGAAGTTCAAGATACAAAACATGCATTTGAAAATTTTGCCAAAAAGGACCAACTTCAAGCCCTTCTGTTTCAATGATGCAAGCCTCAAATGACAAAACCTCCAAAATAAAAGTTGTATATATTTTCATGACAATCAATTTGGACTTAAAGTTTGCATCATTTGGAGTTTTGATGAGAAAGTTATGGGCACTTGAAGTTGGACTTTTTCAAGATTCAATGGCTTTGGTCCAAAGTGACCTATAATGTTTTGTATTATCACATGTACTTCTTTTAGGATTATGAAATTTTGTCCAACATAACAATTGAAGTATACATTGCAAAATTACCAATACACTTGGTATCACCTCAAAATCATAAAAAATGAAGGAGTTAGGTCCTTGGGAAGTTGACCCAAAATTAGGGTTTCAGTCAAAATGACCTATAATGTTTTGAAATGAATGATGACCTTCCAAGTTTCAAATGAATTTTTGATGAACATTAAAGCTGTTCATATTGTTCTTAAAAACATTGTTTCTCTTGGGGTAATCTTCATTTGACAAACACATCAAAAGTTAGGTATCAGTGGATTTCAAAATAGTCAGATGATTTGACTGATCAACTTCTCAAAGCCAAACTTCAAATCTTGATGAATGAACGATTGAGGTTACTTACCTAGGCTCATATATGCATAAAACGATGAATGAAATAACTTCCCTTGATTTTATTTGATCATAGGTTGAGGTTGCTTCATGAGCAAGGCACAGTCAATGCACAGTTGAATTAGGGTTTCCTTGGGAAACAATCCTCAAGCCCTTTGGTTTATCTTGATAAAATTGACAAATTGAGATACTTGGGAGGCATATATGATGATTGAGAGCTTTTGGAACCATTTTCATGCTTACTTTCATCTTCATCTGGTCACTTCAATGGGCATAGGGGCCTCCTAGGAGCCTTGGATCACATGATTGCTTAAGCTTCAAAACAAAAGAGATTAGTAACATATTTTTGTGATTTTGGTTAGTAAACAAGATAATAAAAGCAATAATATACAATTCTAGCATGCTTGGTGGTCTCAAACCAACTCACACAAGTCCCACCCTAGGGTTAAGGAGCCAAGATGCTATGATCCTTGAGGAAAATGCAATGAGCAATGATATGATGCCATGAGGGATCTTAGGATCAAAATTAGGGTCTTACAACTCTGCTCGAACATTTTTTTCCACGACCATCACGAGGAATCGTATTTTTCGAGATGCGACAGATGGCGACTCTGCTGGGGAAGCTTTCTAAGCAAAAGAGAGTGAAGCCTAATTTAGTTCAGTTTCTGTATTGTGTGTTAATCTTGTTTGTTTGTTTGTTATTTTTATTCTGTTATTATTATTCTGTCATAATTATTGTTTGGTGTTTTATTGGCTATGTATTATTGGGGTTCTCTCTGTTAATGGTGCTTTGTGAGATAGGCTCTCTACCCAGGTCTGAGAAAATCCGTAAGTTTAAGTTGGTGGTTGCGTAGTGGACGCCCACAAGGAGTCTTCCTTGTTGGGAAGATACGAAGACCCCGTATAGAGGAGATTCTCTGGAGATATTATTGGCCGACGAGTTTTCCTCACGAAGATAGTATTCTCAAGTTGGATCAATGACTATAGGGACCTTTTAACCCACTATATCCGGCGGTTATGTAGTATTAACCTACGAAGTTTCAGACTTGTTGGGTTAATACGAAAGCCCCAATCAGATGAGATCCCTTGAACGTACAGTAATATTTTCAACCTCGATCTATGACTCTGAGAACCTTGTTAGAACCTTGGACTCGAGAGTTATGTAGTAGAATCCCCATGGAGTTTTCCTTGTTGGGACAATACAAAGACCTCACCTAGACGAGATCATCTTAAGGATATTATTGTCCGACGAGTCTTCGACACGGTAGTGACATTCTCAAGGAATATCTGTGACTCTAGGAACCTACCAACTGTAGAGCTTACCCATAGGGTTACATTAATCAGAGATACTTGCCATTTACCCGTTATTCTGATCCATCTGAGAACATCTTGAACATGCTATCCTGAACATGTCACTACATTCATACACATATCATTGCATCTGCATTCATCATGCATCGCATATCATTTTTCACAAAAAATATATACAAAAAAAACTCATCTATCCTTCATCCATAACTTGAAGTTGATTTCCCGACACTCATATCAGACTTGAAGTAGCTCTCGAAAGATCATGGATCCATTGGAGCAAAGCCATATTGCACTGAGAGGAGATGTGGATTCAATGAAAAACCAGATAGACCAACTTGTGGAGGTTGTGATAGCTTTAGCAAAGAGAGAGGACAACATTCAATAGACTGCATCGGTTGAGAATGTTATGCCAGCTCCAGTAAATGGTCCTACCCAACCTCAGTCAATGCGAACCCCAGTTGATAACTCTGTGGTACGAGAACGTTATATCATTCAAGATGGGGGTCCCTCACATCATGATTCTTTTTAGTATCACAACTTTGCATTCTCCGTGCCAGATTCTCATGGAACAAGCCTAGTGGTTAATACTGAACAACCACAAGATGATGAGATTGCTAAAAGATGCCGCGTGCTAGAGAAAAGACTCAAGGCCATAGAAGGACAAGATATTGTTGAACTTAATGCTTTAGGCATGTGTTTGGTACCTGACCTAGTTATACCCGCAAAATTCAAAGTACCAGAATCTGAGAAGTACAAAGGGGATGGCTGTCCAAAGCACCATTTGGTGATGTTTTGCCGAAAAATGACCTCTCATGCCCACAATGATAAGCTAATGATTCACTATTTTCAGGACAGTTTGATTGGGGCATCATTGAGTTGGTGTATGAAGTTAAAAAGGAATCATGTTCAGTCATGGATGGACCTAGCTAACGCCTTTTTGAACTAGTACAAATACAATTTGGACATGGCTCCCGATCGCATTCAAAGGGTATGCCTAAAGATGGAGAGGGTTAGCAGCTCGCGTTGAACCACCACTCTTAGACAAAGAAGTGATGGAATTATTCAGGGATACCTTACAAAGTCCTTACTTTGAAAGGCTGACTAGCAGTGCAGCATCAGACTTCGCTCACTTGGTGTCAGTTGGAGAACGCATAGAGTATGGCCTTAAAAGTGGAAGAATCCAATGCGCCTCAAATAGCCAGAGCATTGAGAGTGAATCTATTTCCAGTTCCCAAAAGGAAGAAGAGTTTGAAGTTAATGCAATTTGGGAAATCCCACAGGCTCCATATTAGAGACCATCCTCTCCTTATGGCCAGTATCCTACAAGTCGAGGATCTCCTCAGTATCAACAGCAGACTCCACTTCAGTAGCCATACAAACGTCAGAATACTCCGTATCAGCATCGTTAGCATGCTTAACAAAGGCCAAAGAAGGCAGAGAGACGCATCGATCCTCTCCCAATGCCCTACAGTCAGGTACTTCTGTATTTGACTGAAAAAGGAGTGATAGTGCCAAAGGAGCTAAAACCAATAAGTCCTCCATATCCACCAGGCTTTAACTCCAATGTTCGACGTGACTTCCATGCTGGGGCACATGGGCAATCAACTGAAGACTGTAAGGTGCTCAAGAGCAAAGTACAAACCCTGCTTGACTCCAAGATGTTCTCATTTGCGCCTCGAAGCTTGCAAATCAGTAATACTCCTTCACCTAGTTGTGTTGGTCCATCAGTCCATGTTATAGAAGAAATTTCCGAGAATTGGTCTGAAGATGATTACCATACTAGTCTCGATGAGCAGAACTACCACTACTCTGAAGAAGGCTAGCTAAGCAGTGAACTAGACACGAGAAAGCTTCCTCTGCACTTGTAACCATTTGGTTTTTTTTAGCATTTCATTTGTATTTTTCTTTGCATGTTAAGTACTTATCTGCTTTCAAGTATTGTTGATTTCCTTTAATGGTAATATTAATGAAATGACCATGCATGTTTTGAATGAATCCTTTCGTATTCACTCATATTTTCCATTTATATCAAAAAAAAATATTTCTCCCATTCACTTATCAAATTGTTGTTTTAGCAAAATCAAAGGGAGGATGACAAAAACAAAATACCCATAATTGTTAATAGTATGCTTTTGGATAAAATCATGCTGATGATATACAGGCATTGTTTCAAATCCCCAAACACTGGAGAAATAAGGAGTTAATCCCTAGTCAACCACTTCGAGCCTAGAAGTAGGTGTTTCTTTCGGATATACAAAACCTTACATTTAACCTGGGGTAGGGTAGTGATTCAGCTAATTTGGCTATGCATTCAAAATTACAAGATGAAACGTCACACTTGTGGATCAACTACACGATATTCTTCGCACACGTCTTGAAGTGTCGAAGAACCATACAGAGTCCAAAATCTATGTCGGTTATTCTTCAATGACCAATGACTTGGCAGTCACAATTGTTCAAAAAAAGCCCGCTAAGTCGATACCCCAAAAAGGAGACTATAGGCGAAAAACTGGGGCAATCCCGATGGCCTAAAAGCTTCAAAAGCAGTCCAGGCAAAAGTCAGGGATCAAAGAAAAATCAAAAGAGTGCATGAAAATCCTCAAGCAAAACAAGATTCAATTACCACCATATCAAAATCAAAGGGTCACCAACATCCTTGAAGAGCAAAACAAGGTGATTGCTGATAACACGAAACTATATCACATTTTAAGACTTAATTCAATTAAATTATTTTATCATTTACGCTAATTTATCCCATTTCATCAGATATTATGCAGTATTTCTTTTCTATTTACATCAGGTACCCATTTTGAAGCAAAAGTGAAAAAGGGAAGAAAAGGAGGTGTAAAAAGCAACAAAAAGGAGAGAAAAGGAACCAAAGGCCAAAGCCCAGCCCAAAGCGCACAAGTCACCAATGCTGTGCCTGTGACGGACGTCACAGGACGCGTGACGAGCGTCACGCGAAGTAACCTTGTGACGGACGTCACACCAGTCCTCTATATTTTTGGCGCAAGGAACTCAACTGACCACGTTGAAGCCCACTTCCACGCACGCTTAACCCTCGGAAGCCTACTACCATGCACGCGGAAACCCTTGAAAAGTGGTTA
This sequence comes from Lathyrus oleraceus, assembly GCF_024323335.1. NCBI lineage: Eukaryota > Viridiplantae > Streptophyta > Magnoliopsida > Fabales > Fabaceae > Lathyrus > Lathyrus oleraceus. Next base: position 96,611,433 of record NC_066581.1, read on the forward strand.
CACCAGCAGCTTATAAATAGCAGCAAATTGGGAACTTCCAGACACACAGTTTTTGCACGCTCAGTTTTGCGGAAGCTCTGCCAAATTTATTTTTCACGCCTTTGCCTATTTTTCTTCCTTTCCAGCATCGTTCACTTTATTTATTTTATTTTGCAAGCTTTGTTTTCTTTTTCCCTTGCAATTTATTTTCCCCCGTTCTTAGCTTTTAGATATTTTTCGCGTAGTAGTTTCTACACCGGAAACTACTGTGCAACTTTATACCGGATTTAACCTTACGTTATATTCGAGTTTTTTTTATTTCCTTGATTTAATTTACTGTTTAATTGAAGAATCGAAGAACAAATCCTACCGGCTTGTGGAGGAGTGTTCAAAGACCATTGTATTACGCATTCAGGTTCTTTAATAGTTATTTAATTTTTAATGTTTTATTCTACTGTTTATTTACATTGCCTGCCTGAAATGAGTCTGTGTATGCATAATAATAATTATTATTTAGTTAGCATGTCTGGCTAATTTGCCTAGGTATCGGTATGTAAAGTAAGCAGAATAAGGGGTCAAGACTAAGTCGGTCTATTCACACTTAAAATTAGAATCAATCTTTTTATGGTCTTAACTTACAGGTTTAATAACAAGATTTTTTACAAAAGTAAAAGACATAAAGAAGTTGAAACCAACAGAGCGAGAGTTTGAGGTTTTAACTGGACAGTGTAAGTTAGTCATTAAATCTATCTCAGGGCGAGAGCAAGTTTTAGAATTAATTAAATTCTGACCTTTTTCCAAAAAGTATTTTTAAAGATTGAATGTGAGGACGAGAGTTAAGCATTTAGATTTAATTGTATAACCTAAGTCAACAGAGCGAGAGTTTGAGATAAGGGTGTTTAAAACGGTCAGTATTTTCTTAAAAAGAGTTTCTGCAACTTTATTGTTTTCAAAATATGATTTTTGACTTAATTATAAGTGACAGCAACATTAACATAAGATCATGGTTCCTTCAACAGAGCGAGAGTTTGAGATAAAACCTTTAACCAATAAAGTTAGTCGAAACGATTTATTTTAAAACCGAGAGACCGACAAGGAATTGATTCCCTAGTTTTGACGAACTACATACCGATATCCGTTTTATTAATATTTAATCTAGATTTTAGTTTAGCTCTTAGCTCCTTTCCCCAAACAATCAAACATTTTCACCTTAGATTTACGTAGTAACCTTAGATAACGGTACATCGATTCATAAGTCCCTGTGGGATCGATATCTTTTAAAACTACGCGATAGAACTGTGCACTTGCAGTTTGTATCCCAAATTCGACTCACCCAGTCGAGCGATCAATTGCCATTTCAAGAGATCTTACACTGCCAAAATCTCTCAAAAGAAGAATGCATATGCCGAATTAACTGAGCTTAGGACTGGAGATCATCACGAAAAAGGGATGGGTTAAAATAAACTTTGAGCCTTATATCTATTTTAAAAAACCATGAACCAAGCCACGTTACAACCCTCAAAAGACCTAATTGAGGTAGGGTTTATTCTGAAAGCATACTACAACAAGGTTGCGTAAACTGACTCCTAAAGATTTGCTAATCACCTGTATTGGCATCATATTCTCGCTGTATCTTTCACATACTAGCTAAATCAGCAATGTGTTTGAGCTAATGGTTCATTCGTCACACACTACCATATCACCTTAATAAATGATTTTTCAAACCTGCATAAATATCGCATTAAAATTATCATTGATTAAATAAACAATTTTAATTGCAAGTCAGTACTTAACATCAAGAAGATTCCAACAAGAAAAAGTCAGAGAAGAACTTGATCATTCGCCAGTATTGACCCGAAGCAAGAACACCTCTTAACCTTATGGATAAGGGGCATTGCATCCAATAACCATGAATTGGTCACTCAAAAGACAAACCTTCAAGCATTAGTTGGTCAAGGAGGCAAATTATTACAACATACTCAGTCAATCTGGGGCAAGCCTTTCAAAATCTCAATCAGAGGAAAACTACTGAAAGATTCATACGTTGGGGCAGAATTGGTTGAAGCCATGGCATAACTATTCCCAGGGTTTCCTTTCAAAAGGTGAATTCCTTCAAAGACCCTACAAGCCGGGACAGACAAGTTGCAAAGAGCCTTGGGGCAGAGCAAAAGCACAATGATCATGCATTGATTACGTCGCTACGCTCATTTGCAAGCCATCAAGGCATACCAGACAAAGAAGTGGAGTTTCCCTCAAGAATAAACACGCAGTCTATGAGTGAAGAATCAAACTTGGGGCATCCAGAGCGTCCATATTTATCCTGCAATCATTACATCGTCAAAAGATCGAGTGTCGGGAAGTCAAAACCTCTCTCCAACCAAAGTCCAATCCCTATTGGCATCTCCAAAACCGAAGTCCGATCCCTATTGGCATCTCCAAAACCAAAGTCCAATCCCTATTGGCATCTCCAAAACCAAAGTCCAATCCCTATTGGCATCTCTAACCAAAAGTCCAATCCATATCGGTAACTACCAAAAATAAAAAGTCCACTTTGCTGGCATCTTCATAAACTCAAGTCCAATCAACATTGGTACCCAGAAAATCTCACCTTCAAAAAGGGAGATCAATCCAAAGACAATCAACGTTCATCTTGCATTACCACATGCACTGCATACAATAAACACACATGACTTTCCTTCCAAATAAGGAAGTTGCATATCAAAAATCTCTCTCATAAAAATGAGAAATTCTCATTAACATGCATCATATGCATACATAACATAATAAATCCTTCCCATCAACCCTTTGATGAGGACATAACCTGACTTTTTCTTTCCGTCAACCCTTTGACGATGACAAACTCTTTTCCATCAGCCTTCTGACGATGACAATTATATTCCGTCAGCCCTTTGACGATGATATTACATATATAATTTCTTTTCCATCAGCCCTTTGATGATGACAATCTTTTTCCGTCAACCCTTTGACGATGACAAATACATTTCCATCAACCCTTTGATGATGCCACTCCATAGTGAAGTTTCTTTCCATCAACCCTTTGACGATGATACTACATATAATTCCTTTTCCACCAACCCTTTGGTGATGCCGTCCTTTACTTCTTCCCATCAACCCTTTGACGATGACAAATTATTTTCCATCAACCCTTTGATGATGATATTCCCTAACAATATCTCATTGGAAACAAAATAAAAATCCTACAAAAAATATCCAATTACCCTTTTGCATTTTAACATGCATCATATGAATCATTCGTAAATGGTTTTCCTACCAAACAGAAAATTCAAAAAAAAACACAGTCATATCAATCATCAACATACTCATGCATAACACTCCCACAACATGGGAATTTCAACAAAATAAAAATCACTCGTATTCCTACATGTACAACCAAATACCCCAAGCAATTGCATACTGCATACATCTCATGCATCCTCCCATGCATGGTATTTCCACCCAAAATGGAACATCGTACAAAAATCAAACATAACAAAATATCAAGATCCAGGTTCATTCATATGTACCCCGGACACTCTCCATCTAAATTCTATAAAGTTATTATTCTGCATGTGCTCGTGGAATTATTTCTTAGCAAATCATTTTTCAACTTTATGATTAATAATGATATTCCCAGCATTTTCTTTGCTAGCATTTCTCCCCAAGTAGAGGTTACCATAAAAAGTCTCTTATGAGCTTTCCCCCTACAGAGCTTTACCAGTAAATCTCTTCCAAAAGAATTCTTTTCTAAAATATTTCCCCCAATGGACGAACATCTGAGATACTGCTTCACTTATATGAAGAATCTCAGTTATCTGTTTGAGATGTTGCTTCATCAATATGAAGAGTCTCATTCATTTTTAGAGATACTGGTCTAGTATCCTTGAAGAGTCTTAGATTCAATAAAGGTATCATTCCCTTGTTCGGAATATCTTAATTCAATCATATAAGATGCTGCTTTGATTTGATACAGAGAATCTCATTTTGCTGTTTGAGATGTTGCTTCATCAATATGAAGAGTCTTATTCAATTGTTTAGAGATACTGCTCTAGTATTCGTGAAGAGTCTTAGATTCAATTAAGGTATCATTCCATTTGTCTGGAATATCTTAATTCTATCATATAAGATGCTGCTTCTATTCGATATAGAGAATCTCATTTCGCTGTTTGAGATGTTGCTTCATCAATATGAAGAGTCTCATTCAATTTTTTAGAGATACTGATCTAGTATCCGTGAAGAGTCTTAGATTCAATTAAGGTATCATTCCTTTTGTCTGGAATATCTTAATTATATGATATAAGATCCTGCTTCGATTCGATACAGAGAATCTCATTTTTGTTGTTTGAGATGCTGCTTCATCAATATGAAGAGTCTCATTTCAGATTTTTTAGAGATACTACTCTAGTATCCTTGAAGAGTCTTAGATTCAATTAAGATATCATTCCTTTTGACTGGAACATCTTAATTCTATCATATAAGATGTTGCTTCGATTCGATACAGAGAGTCTCATTTTTGCTATTTGAGATGCTGCTTCATCAATATGAAGACTCTCATTCCACATTTTTTAGAGATACTGCTCTAGTATCCTCGAAGAGTCTTAGATTTAATTAAGACATCATTCCTTTGGTCTGGAATATCTTAATTCTATCAGATAAGATGCTGCTTCGATTCGATACAGAGAATCTCATTTTTGCTGTTTGAGATGCTGCTTCATCAATATGAAGAGTCTCATTCCAGATTTTTTTAGAGATACTGCTCTAGTATCCTTGAAGAGTCTTAGATTCAATTAAGATATCATTCCTTTGGTCTGGAATATCTTAATTCTATCAGATAAGATGCTGCTTCGACTCGATACAGAGAATCTCATTTTTGCTGTTTGAGATGCTGCTTCATCAATATGAAGAGTCTCATTCCATATTTTTTTAGAGATATTGCTCTAGTATCCTTCAAGAGTCTTAGATTCAATTAAGGTATCATTCCCTCGTTCGGAATATCTTAATTCTATCAGATAAGATGCTGCTTCGATTCGATACAGAGAATCTCATTTTTGCTGCTTGAGATGTTGCTTCATCAATATGAAGAGTCTCATTCATTTTTAGAGATATTGCTCTAGTATCCTTGAAGAGTCTTAGATTCGATTAAGGTATCATTCCCTCGTTCGGAATATCTTAATTATATCGTATAAGATGCTGCTTCGGTCGATACAGAGAATCTCATTTTTGCTGTTTGAGATGCTGCTTCATCAATATGAAGAGTCTCATTCATTTTTAGAGATATTGCTCTAGTATCCTTGAAGAGTCTTAGATTCAATTAAGGTATCATTCCCTCGTTCGGAATATCTTAATTATATCGTATAAGATGCTGCTTCGGTCGATACAAAGAATCTCATTTTGGTGTTTGAGATGCTGCTTCATCGATATGAAGAATCTCATTTGTTCTTAGAGACACTGCTCTAAGTATCCTTGGAGAATCTTAGATATGATTGAGGTATCATTCCCTTGTTGGAATATCTCGATTATATCACGTAAGAAACTGCTTCGTTGATTCCCAGAGAATATCGTGTTTTTAGTTCAAGACAATGTTCTGCTAATTTTCAGAAAGTCTTAGATACAGTTGAGGTATCATTCTATTGTTGGAATATCTCGATCATGGCATCCAAGATATTGTTCTGATAATTCCCAGAGAGTCTTGACTGTTTCATTTTACCTTTTGATAACTTTTCTTACTGTATTTCTCACTACATTTTCTTTCTGCATTTCTTCCTTGCATTTCAAAGGATAAAGTTTGGGTCTTTTCGTATTTAATTACCTTCCACTACGAATGTATGAAGACTGTTGTCATTCTTACCTTCTAGTTCAAGATAATGAAATAGGGGCAACTGTCAT